>NC_092211.1:81983600-82001203 GCF_043381705.1 Parasteatoda tepidariorum
TTATTAAATTTAATCAAAAATATGTTTTCTAACTAATCTGTTCTACTAAAAACGGGTTTTATTTTCCTCGAAGCTATTTTTCCCGAAATTTAATATTACCTCTCGAGCAGTCTCTTGGTGAGCATAAATAAAAATGATAAAAGTGTTGCAACATTAACGTTATTTCTAAGCATCGAACTTTTTTCAGACAATCTGTTTAATTTTACAATTTGCTTTATCTAACAGTGATAAAACTTTTAAAACGTAAAGATAAAATTTATTTTTTAAATGAACTTATGTTTCATTAAAGAAGAAAGGCAACATTTTCAAATTCACATTTTAAGCCCTGGTAAGCGTTAAAAAATCGTGATTTTTGTATCGAAGTTATTATTTTTTTTAAAAAAAAATAACAATAGTTAAATGTAATAATAGTTATTACAATATATGTTGTTAAATTTTTTTATTAAATAGGTCTTTGCAATAAAAACATTTACAATTTTTTTTTTTCTGAATTAATAAATATAAGTGGTGCAAAATATCGTTTTTTATTTTTATATAATGAATAAGTTTTTAAGGAATAGTGTTAAGGGTAAAGACGAGAACTACTTAATTTTTTTTAATAAAGGCAGTACTTTAATTAAAAATTATTTGTTAAAAAAAAAAGCTCCTTATGTTTTAAAAACCCATTTAATAATATTAAAGAAATGTGATTAACGAAAATATTTTTTTTCTCTCTTTCAAATGCTCCGATTATTTGCGCATCGGTAATATCGAAATAAAGCTGTTTAAAAACTTAGTGCGCCAACATTTGTGATACTGCGCCAAGTATTGCACTCTTTCCATCACGTGATTGTAACTCTTTGCTTGCTATCTGTGGCGTGTCTTTNGCTATCTATGGCGCGTCTTTTCGGAAGGAGTAAAGCAAACTTGGTTCCTCTACCTACTATTTCAACTCTATGGTCCCTCCATCCCATGATCGGTATTGGCGGAGATGTCCTGGGGGCTCCATTGGTATTGGGGCTCCATCACAAATCTCGACAGCGCCGTCTGGTCGGCTCTATCGCAGGAAAACTGCGATAGAGCCTACCAGACAGTGCTGTCGAGATTTGCCAGCGGCCACCTGAGGATCGAGTGGCTACTTTTGCAATGACAACAGGGTTTTCCCAGTTTGTGCTGAGTGGAGAGTGCGTCCCCAGAGCAATTTCTGGCTTGTCTTCACATTTCTAAGGAGACTTTCGCGACGGCCCCTTTGCTTGCCCTGGATTTTTTGAGAGTGTATAGACTCATTCATAAAGTCTAGCTGCCGCTAGACAGTGAGGGGATTAGTCACCCACTGACACACGATATTTTCCAATTTCTTAATATATTACGTATTTTAAAGAGAAGCACAAGAATTCTCAAGGCTCTTAGTAGCCCAGTCCCCTTTTCAACTTTAAAAAGGATTGTTATATCAAAAATCAATGGGGATTTCCATCACCAATTATCAGAAAGGGTAAAAACCAAAGTGTGGAGAGATATTCAACAGAACACCATTCCAGACTGGCCACGCCGCGAAGCGGTGGCTCAGTCTCGACTATATACCGGACATGATTACCTAGCCGCACACCTGCTTCGTTTAGGGCTGGCACCTAATCCATATTGTTCTCTGTGCAAGAGCCAAGCTGTCTTCGATGGCAGCCACATCTTGTTCTGCAGGGCCCTCCGCGGGTCGTCGTCTACCGAGCGATATTGGGAAGCAAGTGCGCTCCTGAGAAAATGACTTTTTACTTTTTTGTTTTGTTCCTGTGTTTTTGCTTTTTAACATGTCAGTTCACTTCTGCCATTTGAAATAAATAAATTATATTTTAAGCTTTTACTTGTCAAAAATATTTTTTGAAATTCCCACGACGTTTTCTTTCCGATCTATGATCAATGTAGTTTTCAGTTCCATATAGTTTCCTAACTAAAAAGTTTTTAATCTAATTCGAAAATAAAAACAGAAACTAAAGTACTTTCTTCTACTATGACCAGGGCTCGAAAAAACTCAGAAATTTTACCCGTCCTCGAGGACGGCATGTCCAACATTGTACCCGTCCTCCTTTGAAACTAACCCGTAGCTTCTAAATAAATAAAAATGTATTACTTATTACTCATGTTTACAATGCTAACAATACTTGTGTTTACAATACTAAAAGTGTTAACACNGAAATACTAGGTTACTAATAGTGACATAGTATTTCTTTTGTGAAATAATTTATTTCTTTTATGAAATAATTTAAATGACAAAGGTTAAGTTATCTGGAATGTCAATTTATCCGAGGGTGCTGCGTTTTTTTAAATGAATAAAATATGACGTTTGACAGTTCCACAATCAAGTCTATGATTTATAGAGGTTTCTGCACTGAAATCTGATAGAGGTTTTCCATTTAGGTAGATGCTCATAATTGCGCTTAACGCTTCTTGTTTAAAGACCAGTACGTAATGTGTTTTTTTGTAAGTTTATTGCTGAAAAGCCCTTTCAACCTCTGCAGTATGTTGCTGTATTTCTAGATTAGAGGGTCATTTTAGAAATAAGAGCTAGACTCTTGTCAGATAACAAAAATTTAAAATGTATCACGAACATTAAAGGGAAATGGCATTTGGCACTCTGCATTTCTAACGAAATGCAGAGTGCCAAATAAATAAATAAAATGGGCAAAAAAAACTAGACCAAGTACTTAAAATGCTATATTTAACAATCAATCGAAATCAATCCAAATTGATTTCAATCAATTCGAATCAGAATTAATTAATCTAAGCACTTAATGTTTCATATCACTATATCAAAAATCAGTAGGTCACAAAATATTGTTTCTTAATCTTTATCCTTTTANCGATTGTTTTCTTATTGTGGAATAAAAGAAGAAATCCAGTCTGTCTTCTAAAATACTTCTAAACAGGTATATTTCGAAAATTTAAGTTAACATCCGTATGACTCCGATGCGCAAAATTTGAAGTATTTACGAATGCATACTTCAAGCGCACATGCGTTAAAACTGATGAAATACGCATACACTCGCGAAAAAATATCAAACTTACGCAAATGAAAATAAAAAGTTTTGCAAAACTCCACCATTTTAGAACGCTAATGTAGTGGAATATAGTTTTAAATTTAATCACAAAACCAAAACAAAATTTATAATCGAAATGAGCTACAGGTGACGTAGAGCAGACCCCTCTACCTATGGCAAGTTTTCTCCTGCTTTCAATCTTAGCATGCAGAGAATCATAGATGAAGGAAGTACATTAGTTTCTGCGGTGATTTTCAAATAGATTAAAAACTTTTAGGTTAGGAAACTATATGGAACTGGAAACTGCATTAAACATACTTCTAAAAGAAATCTTTGTGGATGTTCTTCAAAAATATTTGTGATATTTAATTACGGAAAAAATTAAGAAATTGGAAAATATCACAGTACATTTCTATACAACTGAAAAGAGGAGGAGAAGGGTTAAAACATGAAACAGGTCTTCTCCCCAGATTGCGTATTCGAAAGTTCCGATCACGAAAAGAATGTAGCTTATTATTTAGAATTGTCGCCGAAGATTTCAGAAATTTAATTTCTGCATTAGGTTCACAATTAAGCATAATTTACAGTATTTCGCTATATATTGCATATATATTAGTACCTAATATAAGCATTTATTAATATTTGAATTATAATATCAATATAATTCAAATGTTAATGAATAATATTTATATTAAATACTATTAACATGATTTAATATTAATAAATTTCAGCATGTTAAAATTTAAGTAAATGAGCATAAATAAAATTATATTTTGTTTGTAGGAGTTGAAAGTTTGGCTATTTTTCTTTGGAGATTGACATACTCAAACAGATTGTTTGATTTTAGTAGAAAATTATTCTTTCTAAATAATTTAGCTTAATGCGGGTTTCATTTATGGTAAAGGAGTTCCAATGACTATTATTACTATTTTTATATTATCTACGTACTACACCTGTGCTACTTTATTATCCAACTGATATTCATGTCTATATGAAAATCAAACCACCCTTTACTCTTCAATTGATCCTCGGACGTTAGCTGAATATCTGTCAAACTAATTTTTCTTTTAAATTTTTAATAGAAATAAACACTTGATATCATTATGTGTGTAATGTCTTCTTTTTTTCTTTGTAATAAATTTTAATCATTGTGCATTTAACAAATGGCATCAGCATTTAGATGGAATTTCCTATTTTCCATTTAATATTTATTCAGAGTATTCTTCTACGCGTGAAATCTGAAACAAATTTTCAAAGTCACGTGATATTTAAAAAAATAATAAGAATATTTTAAACTAATTGTAAAATAGTGCTCATCATTCATTAACAATGAAAAAAGTGCTCAGATTCCTCACCCTAATTATGCAGAATGATGCAAAAGATGAAAACTAGCGGATTAAATTTTTAGAAGAACACATAGACTACTAAGAATTATAATAGTGGTTTGGAAACACTGTCCTAACGAGATGATAAGGGATGTAGTGTTTAGGTGTTTTGATGGAAAAAAAATATTAATTACTTGTGGCAAATTGATATTTAAAGATTAGAATAATGAAATTTCTTTATAGCTATGGTAACCGTAGCCGTCTGGGCGATGCTAACCGTAGCCACAAAAGTAAGTCCCCTTAAGGTGCCTAGATCATTTTTTCAGCTGGAGGGCATATATTTTTGAAACATGTTCTCCTTGCATATTTTAAAAAACTCTCTAAATATGTACAGCAATTATTAACATTGCTATGTTTAAAGAGCTATACATTCAAAATGAGAGAGAGAGAGAGGGAGAGGGAAAAAGAGAGAGAGCGAGAGGGAGAGAGAGTGAAAGAGAGAGAGAGATTCTTTAAATGGGATTGTTTTTATCACTAGTCAAAATAATAGAGAGTAAAATATTTCATCTTCTTGCTAACCCTTGCATCAGAAAGGTTCTGGGTTCGAATCCCGGGCAAGGCATGGATGTTCTTTCCTTCTCTGTACTATCTGTCCTTACAGCGAGAGGAACGTTGGCCTGCCTAATATGGAGCCCCTGAAAGAGTGGCCCATACAGTAATCTGCCCTTCAGATACCTGTATTACCTTGGTCATTCTTCAGGTGGGCATTGGAGAAAAAAAATCTTTTTGCTAATACTTATACACAGTTTGAAGCTATAAATTGCAGTGTAGTATGCTTTTTGATCCAAATAAACCACTCTTTCATTCTGATAACGACGATCCCATATTGCAAATATTAAATTTTTTTGTGCACAACCAAGTCCATAACTATTAGAAGTTAAAATAAATACCAAATTAGTTTTAATAATAGTAATTCAAACGCTATAGGTATTGACACTTTTGTACCAGAGTAAGGTTTCTTGCTTCAAGCAATTTAAAGGGGAAAATAGAGCATATCTAATCTTTTAAATAAAATCAAACAAACTTCGTATTTATAACCGAAAAATATATTATGGAAATTAAACTTCGTCCAACTAAATTTTGTAATTTAAAATATAAGTATAATTTATAATTTTAAAATAACGAAAATACATCAAGTTTCTTACGGACTTGGTGCAATTAGACAACCATACTATTCTAAACAAAAACCCATAAAATTATTATTATTTTTTTTAAATCAACCAACTGTTGTAATATCGCACAATTCATTTATAAATTTCTTCATTACACTTCTTCAAATTTGAATTCCATGTCCATGTCCTTAGTTCGAAGGTAGGCTTCAGCAAAAAGACAGCATTTAAAAGCTATGAACAGCGTGCCTTTAGCTTTGTTTTTGCAAAGTTAACCACGTCAAGATAAGGTAAAAAAACTTAGCATCTGAAATAAACACATGTGCAGTTATTTCAAATCTTACGTACGGAAGCGCACAAAAGTTAACCTAAAAGTGCGAAAATCTTCCTAATATCTTCTCACAAAAGTGAGCCACAAGATTAATATCAGATGAATAGGGTGGTCTTGTGATTCTTATTTTAGCGGCTTCCCATAAACGCAGAGTAATCTCATAAATGCTGCATTTTGATATTGTCACTGAAAAATGATTAACAACAAAAGTGCTCATGGTCAATGAAATTTTTCTTTAACATGCCCTGCATTTAATAGCTAAGTTTCAACTGAATCCTATAATTTGATTCAGTTAAAACTTGACTTAAACCATCTAGCGCAATGATTGTACCCGTACATAATGTTAGTGTTCCAAGTATATTAGATAAAAATCGAATAACCTTTTGTGTTTGCGATCCCCTATGGTGACAATTATGCTTCTATTTTTTATGTCTTTTAACGATTCCCCACGAGACGTTCATTTTTTACGTCTACGCAGCAGTTCAGCTGCTGAAATCTACAAAACCCAAGGGAGAAATTTGCAAAGCCTAACAAAATAAAGTATTCTATACATGAAATAAAGTCAAATGCAACAATTTTAGTGAAAGTTTATTGATTTAAAATTAAAGAATAATTTATTTATTTAGGAATTGTCAATACTGGCGCCTGATTTTGGCACTAGAATGTTGGTAACTGAGGCAATAAACTGTCTCTGGTAATTTGATTAGGATCAGTGTGACCTGCAAAAATCATAATAATAATACATAATAACAAAGAACATGTTTTCTAAAATATTAATATTATAAATAATTTTCCAACTATGAAAATCCGTAGATGAGAACTTTTACTATTGTTTAACTATATAAGAACATCGGAGAAAAGTTCGTCAAAATCAGGTAACTAAGTCGGAAGAGGCGATTTTGAAAAGCCAACCTAAGTTTGATTTGCCCGATTTTGACCAAAGGAAAAAAAAATGTTTAAGGAAGTATAGTTATTTTTTTGTTTTGACTTTAAATATCATAAGAATAGTTTTTACTTGACACAGGAACATTATCATATTTTTATATTTTTTAAATTTAATTTCACTGCAAAAGGGATTTGACATTTTGTTAGCATTCTTACGATGCAACAATATTATTTATAATTTGACACTTTGTGTTTTGGGATAAAGAAAGCAATTGTATAAGAATATTACGTAGAAGTTTCGGTTCAGATTCTCCTTAGTGGTTTAATAAAACTGCAAGTATAATTTTCTATATATATTTAAAGAAATTTAAACTTTATTCAGTTGTAGGTTAAGCAATATTTATTAATGTTAATGAGAAATATAATCAAGAGTGTAGACTATAACTTTAACTTAAGTCACTAATAGTAATAAACTAAATAAATAAATAAAATTTGAAATGCGTTGATTGAAAATCGTTTATAAATATAATAATAGCTTATAAGAAAATTGACTTTAAAATAAGTTAGACATTTGAAGTCAAAGCTATTAAAAACTATTACCTGGGTTTTGGGGAAACAATAATTAAAAATAAATTTGAATGATTATTTATTAGAGAAAGGAAATGAAAGAGAATGTGCTTCAAAATATTTGTGTTTCTTCACTGTTTCATATTAATATCGTATAATATTTGTAGGAAATTATTCGCGAGATTATTAGCCTTAAACTTAATTAAACTTAAGACTAAAAAATCATCTGATATTCGCTATCATAATGAATGAAGGAGAAATGTGTCACCTGACAAAGTCATAACTTCCTGAAATTCACTTGTTATAATATCCATTACTTGATTGACGCCACTTGAACCCTAAAATGAAAAAAAAAAATTAAATTGCCGCTATCAATTATAAACATTGAATATTCAAGGCGATAATTTAAGTCCACAATAAGGGTAAAAGCGCTCACTCTTTGCAAAGGGACAATATCTAATTTCAAAGATGTAATTTAAATCGAAAATAAGAAATCAATCTTTCCAAAATATTTTCGAGTCAATCAAATTAATTTCGTCAAACTTGAAAAGCCAACCCTTTACCATCGACACGTGAGATGGATGGCAGTGCGAGATCACGTTGACCATCCTCATACAGTGCTGTTCTCGCAGCCAGTGATTTCTGTTTGTTTAAAATAGGAACTCCCCCAGACATTCGTCTAGACCTGTGGCAGTGTCTATGGTAACGAGGTATGACTATTTCAAGAAGGGGTGCGGTGTCACTGGTTTGGAGTGGTTTCGGCCCGGGTCAGCGAGAGATAGGGAATCTGTTTCCTCGGTCTATTGCGTTATTCCTAGAGGGAAGCTACCCTCCCTAAAATGCGCCATTCTTGTTTCCATAGCCTCAGACCTTGTGGTGGGAGGAGTTCTTAGCTTAGACAAACTATATCTGCTTTCTGCTTTGAAGAAAAATATTGACAGAAGGCCTTAAAAGGCCTTTTATGAGGCAAACAAATATTTAAGACGAAACGGTTAAGAGCCTCTCCCACATTCGCGTTGTGTATTACGTGGAAAAATAAAATTACTCCTTATCTTCAATGTCTTATTAGATATTTAGTCTTTCTGTCTATACGACTCTGTGTGAATTTGTACACCTGATGAAACTTATTTTCGAACCCCCCTTAGACCTCCAGGAATCTAGTTGAAAATCTTTACTTTCTATAACTAATATATGGATGGTATTTTCAATATACAGGGTGTCCCAAAAGGTCGTTTACAAACTTAACATGCTGGTCTGTCATATCATGATGAACAAGATTTACATAGGAACTTGTGTCCGAAAATTAAAACTAAGACCGCTAGAGGGCGATAAGTGCAGGTTTGGATGAGGAGAAAACAAATGATATCAATAGCGGTGTTAATAGGATTTTTATTATATAACATTACATCACAGCAAATGCTCAGAATTCCTTCCATTCGCCACAATGCGCGTTTCACAGCCTCGGCGCGTGGATTCACGAACCCGTTCAAATTGGCCAGGAGTGTCACGGACACGTGCTGCCGCTTCCGCGATCCTGGCGATAAGATCCATGTCCGATGTTACAGGTGTCTCGTACACTATGGACTTCATGTGTCCCCACAGGTAGAAATCCAGGGGAGTCAGGTAGAGGGATCGCGGCGGCCATGGGACTGGTCCGCCTCTACCGATCCAGCGATTAGGATNTAAACGACCTTTTGGGACACCCTGTAAATGTAAACAATAACAATCTGGAGCTCTATACCTGCTCTAGTTCCGGCTAGAAAGTTTGCAACTGCTTACTACAGCTTATTCTGCTAGGCGATATTTTCAGACGGATAATTTTGTTTTCAATAGAAGAAGTTAATTAGATAATTTCTGAGCTCAAATCCGCCGTATTTCATAAGATATTAATGTTATTAAGTAATTCTGGTGAGTTTGAAGTGAAAATTTGTTTTAGTTAGTTATAGATATATTGTTAAAAAAGGTGACATGGTTGCTAGATTTTGAATAACTCGCTTTTTTGGCAAACCTTATTTGGTCTCTTTCCACTTGTTTATTACTATTTGTTCTTGTTGCAAGCTGTGCACCATCTTTCGTTAGTGTCAGCATTTTTAGTATTGTTAACACAAGTAGTGTTAGCATTGTAAACACAAGCAATAAGTAATCAAATACCACGTTTGCAAGAATCTCAAAACACAATGATCACGTTTTGGGCAAAATGGCTTTCAAATACACTGGAAACAGTAACCTGGAAGTATAGGCGGTATGGAGATTGCAGCGTTCCCTAATGTTGAAAACACTATCCATACGGATAAGAATAGTTCAATTTTCAGCCTAATCTTGTTACGTTTTCATGTAGATTCTGAGAGACTTAACAGTTACATTTTCTACATGATTTTTTGTTGCTTCTTTACATTCTAAACTTTACATTTTTAAGCCTAACTATGTTAAATTTAAATTTCAAAAAATTGAAACATATTTTTTTATCTACAGAAAAGAAAGGAAAAAAAAAACACTTGAGGCCAATTCTTTAACATTTCTCAATCAAGCTAAGTCTTATTAACTATGCGATCATCGCAATTTTTTTTTTATGTCTTACTATTTTGAATTTTCCTTTTTTTTTTTCTCATACACCCTATAATGAAAGCAGTAGACATTTATATTGACTAAAATGATATTCATACATTAAATGCTATGCCCCATATGGAAGGTCGTCCCAGAAAAACCATTTTTGCACCTCTTGCAAGAGCTTTATAAATATCATAACCATTTCGTATGCCTCCATCTACGTAGATTTCAATATGAGGGTAATATTCTTTTACTGTGTCTACAATGAATGGTAAAGCATCTATCTGAAAAAAAAAGGTCAAAGGACAATGATTCAAGTATTGCATATCAAAATAAAAAGAATTTTTATTAAGTGTAGAAAAGGCAAATGTGTAGAAAAGCAAACTAATTAAACTTACTATAACTAGGTGTATGGTTAAATAATAAAAACTGTGTGCATTAATTTTTAATTTATTATCTATGTTGAATACGCGGTCAAACTTAAAAATTTATCCAAAGCCATGTTTTAGTAATATTTTCTGAAGATACTGTTTTTCCTATGCTTAATTTTATATATATCTTCATTTTTAGTTAAAGTTTTAAATTCTATAAATCTTTCAATAACGATTTATTGCTATAACACTTACAGTTGTAATTGTTACTACAACTTTAGTATTGAACAAGGTTTGTAAGTTTGCAAGCAATTTTGTTGCATCTAATTTGGATTGCTATTGTAATTCTTATTGCATCTAGCTTGGAGTACAGTAATTGATAACAATTAATTAAGTTTAATTTCGATAGTAAATGCTCTTAATTCAATGCATTTTGATTATACAGGTGTTTATTATCTTAATTATTCACATTTTGCTCGATTAAATTCTTTTAAAAATTTGGAAATCGTATACCTATATAGAAAATCTGTAAAAAAAATTTATTAAATTAACGATTTTTTAAATTACATTGGATATAATTTTCATACTTAAAACAATGCTAAATTGGGTATCGTAAGAAAATGTAGTTAAAAGGTAATCTAAATGGATATTTTAACGTCGAACTTTTTCTTTTGTATTGTTTCAAGATGGGTACTTTTACTGTTTCCAGAATTTCCACTTGATAACAGCACAATATAGAGAAAAAACTTATCAGTTTGTGGAGAGAGTAGTTATTGACAATGTAAACCTTCATCTATGAAAAGGTACCCCCCCCGTAGAATTGAGTTATCAAGTCTTATATACTAGCGAATTGGAATTATAATTTTGTAATGGTAGATACACTACAGTACTCCCCTACCAGAATTTTATCTGTGATAGAATTCGATGACCGGATACCATTAGTTGATTCATTGCTGTTTTGTGAGAGGCCGGGAGAACTGTATTAAGTTCACAGTTGTGGTTGCTCTTGTGTTGCGATTAGCAGTCGAGTGTATGCAGGCTGACATTGTGTGTGATTGAGACTGAGTAATAACAGTGCGAGGAGGTGGATAATGCCACAATCACAAGTAGCAAGTCAACTTTTTAATGTGGACCATCCATCGAGGTAGGCGTGTTCAAATCGAAGTGGGCGTTACTGTCAAGAAAGGCGTGTTCATATCACGTCTGAAGGTCACCATTGCGGGGATAGTAGTTATCGGCAATGACAACCTATGAAAAGGTACCCCACCATAGAATTGAGTTAACATGTCTTATATACTAGTGAATTGGAATTATATTTTTGTAGTGTAGATACACTACAAGTTACAGGGAAATTATAGTCTTTTATTTCCTTTCAAAAAATAGTTTTCCGAGTAATTTAAAATTGTGGCTTATCATTATATTATCATGAACCTTTTTATTTCATAATCTGCAGCATTAATGAAATGAATGGATAGTCACATTGTTTTAAATGCTGGCAGTAGCAAATTCGGCAATCTAGAACATTAAGTTACAGAAAGTAACAGACATTTTAAAAAATAAGTTATACACGTTCTATTATATAAGCGATAGTTTTCTTCTTTCTTTCCAATTTCTGCATTTGTAACTGATAAAATGAAGATTGAAATGAGCTGAATAAGATTTAAAAAAAAATGAATAAAATTAAGTTTATCACAATCGTTGCATAATTCATTAAAAAATCCTTCTTTTTTACAGGCTTCTACTGTGTTGTTCCCCCTTAAAACTTGTGTCAATTTTTGATAAATAAATTATCATTTACAAGATACAATTTCAGCAAATGTACTTATTTCTCACCGTGGCAGGAGAATAATCCATCTGTCTACCTCCATGGTTCGACACCAATATAGCAGAAGCACCCGCCTGGATGGCTCTGATTGCATCACTCGCTACAGCATAAAAATGTTGAAGCAGTAAATGAATGAAAGAGGCATGTAACAATTTATAACATAATTAATTCTATAGTTTTTCATACTTTCAACTACATGCGTTGTTTATGACATTTACAGAAAGTATAAAGAATGTCTCAAAATATATTTTTAGAATTTTTTTCAAAAAATAAAAATAAAACGTTATACACTTAAGGGGGTCACAAAATAGTATTTAATCGTAGAAAACACATAAACGATAGAGAAATGTAACGAAACACTAAATAAATACTCTTCAATATAGCAATTTATTTACATTACTTTGAATCAAAATATCTTCACGAAGAAAAACTAAGTTTATATTTGCTTAATTAACCCCCTTTCTGTAAATTAAGTGCAACCAATAAAATTGTTTTATTTGATGGTAAATTTTAAAAAGGGAAAATGAAGATCAAGGGGGAAGACCGGTTTACGTCCATGAAAGCTGACTTTGAGTGAAAAAAGGAATTTTAAGACAGACAAGAGCCGTTTTTCTCCAACACTGTGTAATAACTTTCAAGGAGAACCAATTTTTAACTTTATTGATTTGTCAAAATTTACTGCAATAAATGGCGGTCCTATCGCTATTTTTGAAAAATAATGGACATAAAACCGTTCTTTCTATAGTGCTCCTTTCAGGAGAACTCCTCCAGTCACCCGTCTCGCATCGTGGCTGGTACTATGGTTACGAGGAAAGGTCACTTCGAATAGGGATGTGGGGTGAATAATTTTGTCTTAATCTTAGCGTAAGTCGTCGTGAGAAAACCAATCGACACTTTCTTTCCTCCATTTCACCCCTATTATAAATGTGCTCTCGCTTGTTACCATAGCAGCAGACAGCCTCAGACTTTCAGTCTGGAGGAGTTCTCCTCAAAGCCTCACTGTACTTGTTCTTCAAGCATATTTTCGGAAGTTATATTTGTAAATTGAATAGATGTCTCAAGGTTACATCCCCCCTGTTACCATGGTTTCCACAAATCTTGCTTTTTCATCACGCCAGTATGTTTTAGTTAGTTGGACTAAATTTGCGTGTAGAAAAAGAAGAATTTGACGAAACCATGGCAACGGAAGGGAGAAGGAGGTAGTTACGTAACTTTGAAACTCCGATTTTATTTTCAAAGAGTATACCAAGTATAACTGATTTCCTATTTTCACAAAAATATGCATCAGGATATGTTTTTTTACGTTAAAAAATACATTTTAAAAATGTCACACCTGACAAAATTCCTTTAGCTACAATTGGTAGTCTTGTCCTACTTCTGATGTATACAATGTCATTGAATGTTGCATTTGAAGCTATAGCAGTTTTATAATTTTGGCCAACATTAATCACCCTATGAGATAAAAGTGTATGTAAAATTCCTAAGAAAAATCAATATCTATACATTATGAGGCTATTATTGAATTTCATGTAGATGTAAATAAAAATTAAAATAAATATTGTTTTTTAAAATTAATTCCACTTGCAAAGAAGTTTATCCTCAAAGGAAAAAAAAGGAATTGATATTTTTTTAAGGTTATCCGATTGAATAATTAGAGATTGAATTGTGGGAGAGACCTGGAGCCTTTCACACCATAAGATTAATAATAAAATCATAATTATTTAGATGACCAAATAGTCCCGATATAGCATCTTTCTATGCTGGAGTGTATCATACTGTTCTTGCTTTAGTACGTTGTTGTTGCTCAACAACGTCGCACTAGAGCTGCACAATAAGCTATTGGCCGCGGTCTGGGAAACATCCCTGAAGATGATCCGAAGACATGCCATCACAATTTTGATCCTCTGCAGAGGGTATGGCACCGACGCGAAGGCGAGCAATTTACGGTAGAACAGTTTAACGAGGACCAATACCGCGCACCCTCTGTCCCTACGCAGACTTATCCAAGTGGTCACCCACCCGCACACTGACTGCAGCCACTGATGCTTGACTGTGGTGATCTGCTGGGAACCGTGTCTTAACGATCAGTCCACTGCGGGTCCTTGCTTTGGTACAGTACAAATGCTAAAATTAGAGCAATACAAGGAAAAATAAAATTGATGGCTTGAGCAAAGATGGTATGCTGAATCGTCAAACGTTTAATAAATTTTTTTTAACTGCGATGGCTCAGTGATCAAAAGTGTCACTGTTAGGAACTGTCAAAAATCAGTGTCACTGTTAAGAACTGTGGTTAAATCTCTGGAGAGCGGTTGATGCCCACCTAGCTTCAAAACGATAGATACTAGCGTTTATGGGAAGAAAAGGCTGCCGGTGCGCAATGTTGGCCATACTGCCATCATCGCCATAATCCCTTTGACCCACAACAAGCCTCTGAGGGAAATCATTACTTTATCAAAATTAATGTTGTTACTCGATGTATTGTTATTAACTACTGTGCTCCTATGTGGATTCTTTATGTACCATCACAGTTTCAAATATGTTCGGGATCTGAAACAGAGGAGTTTAGAAATCTAGTCTGAGATATGTTTAATTATTTTCTAAAGAAAAGATGACTAATGGTGTATTATTATCTTCTTATAATTATATGTGCACTTTGATCTCATCCAAGAGACCGTGAAGCGAAGTACAATTGAGTGTATGTTTTATATTGAATAATCTTTAAATATTATTATTTAATACAAATATTTTTTGTATTGGCATAATAAATCGTCACAGAGAAAAGGAAGAACATGCAAAAAGCAGATTACCAATACGGGTCTGAATTTTTTTTTAAAACCATTTTATTGACTTAATTCTTAGGACTATCATTTTCAAACTACTCCCAGCCCCATACTTCGAAAATCGAAATTCCGTAATCCTAGAAAAAGCGGCTTGTAGATCTAGTGAAAATACGTTTTTGTATCTTGTCTTTACTTTTAAAATATCGTTTGAACTAATTATTTAGAATATTTAAGATATTTTCTTCACACCATTAAATTTAAATCAATCCTAATTTCAGGAAACTTATTCATAAGTGTGAAAGTTATTCAGAGTGTTTTTTTGATTCTTTGATAATCAAATAATTTTTGTGCACTGCATATAAATTAATCTATAAATGTATTAAAAAGTTCTTTGAATACTCGACATCCGGTGGAAGCACCAAACCACTCCTAGCACCACATGTTTCTGTAGGATTTACATTTGTATCCGCACTGACAACTAATGCTTTGAAACCATTCTTTTCAGCTCGGTTTATAATGTCCATTGTAGTGGTGAAATTCTTAAAGAAGTAAGTCTGCATCCATAGTTGCAGAGAAGATCCTTTTGCTCTTTCAGCAACATCTTCAATGGTATTCGTGGCATAGCTACTCATTATCAGGATAGTGTTCCAGTTCTTTAGACCTGGCAATTAAAACTTTATGTTAACGCAAAAGTGAAATAGATAATATTGTACTTAGTTTTAGTTTAAAAAAAGCTTATTTTATTTTAAAAACATTATATTTGTTAATAGTATTTTTAAATTAAATGGATGTATTTAATTAAAAGTGCTTGCCCGGATATAGTTAATGAAATTTGACTGGAGTAATTTCATTTTCAGCAGCTGGATTCACTGAAAATTTTATAGTTTATATTTTTTCAATAATGATTTATACACCACTAAATATTTATTTTTAAATTCATGCCAAACGAGAATTAGTTTAGAGAGAACGTGTGTAAACTTAGATAGGAAAATTTACTTAAAATTTCATAGAAATTTAAACCTTTTTGCAACAACTCGAGTTTTTTTTGTTGATAATATTTAGTAATTTTGAATATTTTATCATAGAACCGTCGTTGAACAGCCGACCCAATTTTATGGGCTTACGACTACTAATGTTCAACTCCGTAGCCTTGTCATTTTGAACCCAATCCAGAAGACAAGGGAACTCCTCGATCGAGTATTGGGTGAAATTTTACCTTCGCGGAGGACTTTTAGATGGAACTAACCCGCAATTGCGCTACATGGAGAGGAAGACCACGAGAACCTCCCATGGTTAGCCTGGCGACAAGGGGATTCTAACCCACGATCCATCTATCACTGAGGATATTTTCACGTCAGCACTGTGGTCCCGGATGCGGAATTCGTATCGACTGGGATTCGAACTCGGTTCGCCTCATTGAAAGGCGGACGCTCTATCCCCTGACTCATCGCTGCTCTAATTTTGAATATTGTAGCTTTTAACTAAAGTTTAAAGATGAAACAAATGCTTGGAGTAGAAATTTTCATATTATAGGATTTTATTACCTGCTACCAGTGCCAAATCACCTTCGGGATGAGCTAACTTTAGAAGACCGACAGGAGAGAAGCCTATTGGGTAATCGATTTCTGTACCCAAGACGGTGACTTTTGTGCAATATTTGGATACATCTCGAAGAACTTTGGGAATAATTTTGATTCTGTAAAAAATATTATTTAATCGAATGCTAATTTGACATAAAATTGCATTGGTTTGAAATTCAAATAATATGCTGGGAGTACAGTAAAAGCTTTCTTTCGTATAATAATTTACATAATCTTTGTCAGAAATTGAATCAAAAATAGCATACGGGAGTACGTTGAATCTTGGATAGTATGTACTACTTCGGTGCAGTGGAAATACTTGAGCTTTTTTCTTACAGAGAAATTATTTTTTTAATATATATATAGTTAATACCTCTGTAATTTTCCACTTCTGCTCTAAAGTTTTTTTTCCCGTTGCAGAGTTATTTTTTCTAATCAATTTGACTGGAAAATAATACCCTATAGTACTTAGTTTAAAAAAATTTAAGGTACCTAAATGCCATTCTTTAAAAGATTAAAAAATCTTTTTTAAAAATATTTTTTGCTAGGCTTAACAAAAATAAAGTCAGCTTGTTGTATCTTAGAAGAAGTTTAACTGCTATTATTAATTAAACAAATATATTGTAGTATGCGCATGATAGATACTAAGGACAAGTGGCCTGTTTTATTAACAGTTTTACTAAAAGTAAAAATTAAAAATAGTGGTAGTTATAACAATACGCTTTAGTTTTAAAAATCATATTTCTAGAGCTANACCATTATTATGTACTTTTGAAAGAGTTACATCACAAAAGATATTTTCACGCTACGTAAGTGCTTTTTTTGTTATTAGAATATTATATTGTAACAAAGTAATTTTATTTAAACAAATAAAAATTATTAACCGAATATGTAAGTGAACACCTTAATTAACATTTCAATAAAAAAAATTAGTTTTGTTAATGAACTAGCATTGTTTTTAACAAATGAAGCTGAAATGGGGTCATGGGGACGTTTGTAACAATAAGTAAAGGGGCGATTGTAACAGCTGAAAATAAATAATCTTATGTTTACAAACCATTACTTAACTGTTTAAGAACCCCCAATAGTTTCCTATATCATTCACATTATGTTGCATGTGCATTATTTTATTTGTTTCCTTTCACAGCATAAATTAAAATTTTTAACCCCTTAAAGTTAAAAGTTTAACCCTTTAGGTTTCATGCTAAAACTATT
>NC_092211.1:82001596-82047647 GCF_043381705.1 Parasteatoda tepidariorum
GGGGCTACCCGACACATTTTGAAAAGAGCTGAAAAACATGTTTTTTTAAATTTCTATTTTTTTAAGTTAAACTATTCTTTTTTTGGTTTATTCTCTTTGCATTATTTAATTATATGGTCAAGCAATAGAAACATACAAAAATATTGATTATTACTCAATATTATACAGAAATATAAGCAATACTCCTTAAGTGAGCGGGGCTACCCGACTCTCCCCTACTTTATTTGGACTAATTTGAAAATTTTCTTAATGGATAGCATAAAGAGTTTTTCTTAAATTTTATTTCATTGATTTAGTTCGATTCGTCATGACCATTAACTAAGCTTCGTTAACTGAAATTTGCTTATAGAAATTTTGAAAATCTACGATAACCAACTACGTTAAAAGCACGTAGAAAATAATAGTTCATAATAAGTATAGTGGAAATAGTTTCTGATAATATTAGTTTATCGTGCGGATCTCAACTAGGTATCTGGAATGTTGTAAGATTAAAGACCTTTTTGGAAAAGAACTGGGATAAGAGGAAGCCAAGGTACACAGAAATACAGCACTATCGATCTTTGAACGTCAATTTAAGGTAGGTATGCTCGTGATTCTTGGCGATAAAAATAACAGAAATGTAGCCAATAAGTAGAAAGAATATACAATGAATAAAAATAAAAAACCTATCAAATCTGTTTTTTTTTAATTGAAATGATTCGGTAATTTTAAAAAGATTTTTTAAGAGTGCCCATTAACATTAATGCTAAAGTAAGAACTAAGCCTAACCTTAGAGAGAGTTAGTGAATTTGGCGGGATTCTCTTACACTGTTCAGGTTGTTCTGTATCAGCATTCCAGTTACCTATAGAGATCAGTGATTTATAATAATAATAACAATGTTGATGAGTACTAATAAAAAAATGTTACTTTCTAAAAGCGCTTTTGTTGTCATTGAATGTTTCTCTTTGTCCTGATGATCCCAGGTAATAATTCCTTCCTATGATTGGCATGTAGGAAGGACCGCATCTGTCGAATTCCTCCAGATTTACAACAGCAAGACTGAAAATAGAAATAAACTTTTCTGTATAATTTGAAAAAGAGGATTATAAAAATATTTAGATTCATTGTTGAGAGTATGAAAAAGTTAGCAAAGGAAGTAAGAGTAAAAATGATTGGATACTTGACTCCAGAAACTGGGTATGTTCAGATTCACAAATTGTTGGTCACAGTAGCGAAAAGGAAGTAAGACAATCGGTTTATAGGACCTCTGTCAGACTCTTTACCAAGCAGGAAAAGACAATACTACAATTGAAACAGCTATATTGTCTATAGTAAAATATGTTGGACTTACTTGGTTTTTGCATCAAGGTCCGACACAGGTGGAAAGTTCTCACTTTATAAGTGACAAGCATTTTTAATACGTTTATAATTGAAAGACTTGGGAAAGAACCAAGTCTTAACAATATTTTTAAATGCCTTTTTTACTGAGGACCATATACTAGGGGCATTAAATAAAGAATCAGTTACTTTCTGTGTGATTGTGTTGAAAAAAAATAAACAAACCTATTGTTTCTCATAATTTCAATTGGTTCTCGCTTACAATTTATGAAACTGTACCTATTGCACCAAGAACTCAAATTTATATAGGTTGATTAGGAAAAAAATCTAGTTAGGGAAAAATAAACTTAAATTTTTTTGATCAAACCGAGGAAGCGTTTCAGTTACAAATAATTTATCCTATTTTGAAAAGAAGTATATATGCGAGTAGTAAACTTATTTTCGTAAAAGTTTACCAGTTGTAAAAAAGAAACAAAGAATAATAATCTAAAAAAAAATATTTTATAAAGAAACCAGCATATGACTTTAATATTGACATTCTACTTATATTTCATACTAGTGAAGACTAATCGGTCAGTGGAGCTTCGAGCCAAATATCGAGATTACACAGATATCCATCCATTTCATAAAGAACATTAATATTTCAGCTACTTCACAATGACAGAATTTGTTTTAAATACTTGAGATATGTTGGAATATATTTTAAATGCTTGAGATAAATAACAGAGTCATTTGCAATTTAGTTAGCAGCAATGCCCAATGTTAAATCAATGAGAAATTTTTTCCCCCGGCGTCTCTCTCGAACGGAATATTTTAAAGTGTTGAACGATATTTAGAATTGGGAGCTCCAATACCACCATGCACCGAATTTCCGGACCCTGGGACAAACGGCTCTCGTGCTACATGGGAGGGCTCTGGTGTTATGTGGGAAGAAGAGGGAAAAATACACGCATAATCATACCAGACTATCGCCAGAAGATATCGATATTTCGCGACATATCGCGATATACACTGGTGGACAAAATTAAGAGATGGAAAGCATTTTCGCACATTCATTCACGCATGCAAGATACCCGCACACCGCTCCATGTGTTTGACAATCGTTCTGTGAATGCCCAGAGGTACAGGCAGGAGGTCCTAGAGCCCTATGTGCGTCTTTTCAGGGGTGCTGTTGGCCCTGAGATCATTTTTATGGACGACAATGCGCGACCCCATAGGGCTCTCATGGTTGATGAATATCTGAAAAGCGAGGATATTCAATGAATGGATTGGCCAGCCAAATCCCCTGACCTGAATCCTATTGAACATGCTTGGGAGAGCTATTGCGATGCGCCAACCTCCCTCCAGAACCATTCTGGAGTTAAAAATTGCTCTGGTGGAAAATTGGGAGGGTCTTCCACAAGTCTTCCTTAACTCCCTTATTAACAGCATGCATACTCGTTGTGCATGCTGTCTGTCTGTCATCCTTAAGTTCAGATTACATTGGATTTTTTGGCAATAGGTTTTGCCAGTGAATGGCACTTTCATTTTTGTTTTGCATACTTTATTATCATGGAATAAGCTATATCCATACCAAATTTCATTTATTTATACTCAGTATTTTTTGAGATATTTGGGAAAATGTCTTCCATCTCTTAATTTTGTCCACCATTGTATTTCAATGTAGCTAATATCTTGTTTTTTTTGTCTTGGATAACGTTTTCGTTACAAAATTACTTTTTTTCCTAAAACAATTTTATTAATCATAACTTTATAAATAATGAAGTATTTTTAAAAATTTAACTATTTATTAACCAAGAGATAGAAAAAAACATCGTTAATTTTTATTGCTTACCTAAATAAAATAAGTGAGAAAAAATGGGTACATGTAGGGATGCTGGTTAGAAAATCTACCACAAAATGACATTGATACTTTTCATTTCAACCTTCTTCATTTTTTTTTGTTTCTCACATCAGCATAAAAATCATAATGACTAGGACCCTTCAGTAAGTATGAACACTGTATATTCAGATTAAATAGAGAAGTGTTTTGATATTTTTGGCTGAAAATATGTTTCAAATTTTATTATATTATATATGAGCAGGTCTTATTATATTATACTTCCACTGATAACCGTATTTGTTTTCACGTACATATTAAAGCAAAGAACATTTAAGTAGAATTAAAAATAATTTTAAAACAAAACTAGTTCTACTTTCTATTCATATCAATGTCTACTAACATGCTAATGTAAATGCCACCGAAGGCAGCAGGGTCAATGTGGTGCCTTGAAGTGGAGAGTTCGTGTAGAGAAATAGAAAGAGGAAGACCCAAGGCGACAAGAACGTGCGTGATTTTTACCCCATCCCTTCCTTTTTGCTTCTAAAATACCAATGCCATAGAATTTGTACAATGCTGCCAAATGCGTCAGAATTAATGTGAAGCCGCGAAGCGGTGACTTGATGAAGGCTGAAGATAATGTGGAACGGCGAAGTTATGATTTCGTGTAGGGGAACCTGCCGGTCGTCTCAGGTGACTAGTTATAAGTAGCGAAGTTATTTAGCTTGTTTGAAAAATGTTAAGGTAATTAAAAGAACATTACTCATCAGAAAAGCAATTGTCTGGTTGATAGTATGAATCACAGGGTACCTGAAAGGAGATATGATAATTAGATAATGAATTACAACTTATTTTAAAAATATTTAATGTGTACATAAAGTTTAAAAAAATGTATAACGACTTATTAATTTTAGTTGTCGCTTAAAACATATTGATTGAAAAATTGATTGTTACAAAATGCTATAGGGTTAAGATATATAATAGAGGGTATTTTGATATTTATCAAATTGTCTGAAATAATAGTTTCTGTGCTTTAGAGATCGAGTCTCGGTGAAAAAATTATGCGATATTAATTATTGGAGTTCATTTATCTGATTTGGCAATATTTCCCTGTTTTGAAATTCTATTTTTAATAAAGATATGACGGTTATATAACACAAGGACTAAATATCAGATCAGAATTCTAAAACTACACGTTTAAAATATTTCACAAAACGCTTCCGATGATATTATTACCTTAATCTCACAGTTTTGGGTGGCTTCAAAATCTTTAATTGAAATTTATTGCAGATATGGATTTTCCAAAAAGTTATTAAAGTTACAGGTTCTTGCAATTTGGTTTTCAGATAGCACTCTAGAAATACACATTCTGTTCAGAGTATTTAATATTTTGAAAAACATATCTAAGGACACTATACTCGACTTCGAATATATATCCCTTTCTTGAAAGTCACCATAGCCTCAAATGGTTGCGCTTAGAGCCGTGGCGGCTCAGAGGACAGAGCTGTCATCTACCAATGAAGTACCCTGAGTTCGAGTATCAGCGGAGTCTGATCGATACGAATTTCCCATTCGACTCGAACCAACGATAGTATTGACGTAAAACATCCTTAGTGGTAGATGGATCAAAGATTATAGTCTTCTTAGAGTCGGGCTAACGGTGGAATGTCTTCGTGGTGTTCCTTCCCATGTAATGCAAATGTGGGTTAGTTCTATCAAGAAGTCTACCACGATGATCCAATACTCGATATTATAAATTTCATGATAACAATAAATTTCTCCCAATACTTAATCCAGGAGTTCCCTTTTCTTCTGTATTAGGTTCAAAATGACAAGGCTACGGAGCTGAACATTGGTAGTTGTAAACTCAAAAATTGAGTCGACTGTTCTATGACTGTTATAAAATGGCTGCGGTTTATATCATTTATTGCATTTTTTGAAAAGAGTAATTTTAAAATTTTAATCTGAACGTTAGAAATTCGAGTGTCTCCCTACTTTTTGAACACCCTCTATAGGTTACATCTGCTGTTGCACCGGTTGTTAAACATCACTCATACGAGTTATGTTTTGCTAAGCGAAAGAAATTATTAAAAGTTAAATAATTTCAATAGATCTATTAAATTGAAATAAAGTTATAGTTAGTATTAAAACTTAACGAAAAAAAGCAAATTCCTTTTTACAACATGAGTACACAAAATGATATAAGAAGTGTTTAATCTATGTCTGAGTATCATTTTCTTTCTCTATATATTTCGGAATTCTTTTCATCTTCCTTCTCTATATATTTCTCCATATATTTCGGTATTCCCGAAATGGGTGACGTTTAAAAAAATATTTTAAAGGAAAACACAAGAAGATAAAAATGTATGGTTTGATGCATTCTTCCCATTAAACCAATTATTTATTCATACTTATTTTAACAATTAGGTACTTGTTATAGCTGTAGATGGTGATACTCATTAGAAAAAGCTAAAAAAAAGCAATGCTTTTAATAAAGCATGCAGCAATTCATTTGCAGCAACAATGCGACTCAGTTGGATGCGCAAATTTGCCAAATCCAATCAAACATTGCATTTGGAACAGTCTGATAATTTTTTTAGACAGACAGTTTTGCAGTCAACTGAGAAATCTTATGACAAGCTTTGTATCTTATTTTTTTCAACCTATTGAGAATAATTTTCTGGTTTCCTGATAAAGAAACAGGAAAAAACTTTCTTTGCAAGCGTTTTTTTTTTATTGATTTTTCAAAAATTCGTTATCCTTTGAGAAACCAAGTATCTTGTGCATGATTAATTAAATTTATCAGCATTTTAAAATGAGCAGCAGGCAGAGTTTTAAATTCCTGATTACTTACATAATTCCACACATCTGCACCAACATTATTGCAATCGGCCTTAGGGTCAAAAGCGAGTAGGTACTCCAAGTTTAAAATTACTGATAAGACTTTGAAAAGATAAACAGGCATCTGTAGTATATTAGTAGATATCAACTTTTCAATTTCACAAATCCTGTCATAAATTATGATATTTCTAAAATGTTAGCTTGAAGTCTGAAATTAAAATACTAAACATAGAATACTGAGCATAAAATAGCAGAATATAAGCATAACATATACATAAACATAGAAACTAGAACATTGGATACTGAAAACGATATTAATATTTTTTTCCAATGGCAGGCACTGAATTTGAATCTTTGCCTATACTATGCCAGAATTGTTGCTCATTTCGTGTTACCCAGTGGGCACCTGTGAACCAAAGTCACGGAGTCGAGCAACATTGCCCACGCCACACTGCCACAAACCCGTTTATAGGGTGGGCCACATTCGCACATCATACACACACACAACAGAGGACAGCACAAAGAGAGAGACAAACATCCATGCCCAGAGCTGGATTCGAACCCGCAGCCTATGGCTTCGCAGTCAGGCACGCTAACCGCTCGGCCACCTGGCCGGCATCAATATTATATAGAGATAAGCATTATGTAGTGATAAGCATTATGTAGTGATAAATATTATATAGGGTTAAATAAGCTCACCGAACAAAAAATTAGTCACCCTAGTGCGCAAGCACCGATGAATAGTTAGGTTTTGTTAGATGAGGCCGTGGTCAAGTGACGGGCTCAACTGCGTGCTCACTGCCTCAACGTGATCAAAGGCAAGTAGCCACCAGTGAGATATTTTTGTTTTAAGCGGAAATTTTGTGTAAATATATATGGGCAAGTGTAAGGATGTGGTGGCAAAAAGGGGCAATTGTGTTAGGCCGTGCCCAGGGTCATACGGTGAATGAAATTTGCTGGATTTGTTGGGGTTTTGATGCGGGCTGTTCAACGTGTCTACAAGCAGTGGTGTAATACACGTGGTCACGAAAGACGACGTCAGAATTGTGGACGCAAAAAGATCCTGCATGAAAGGGACCGGAGACGTGTTTCACGACTTGCCAATCAAAATCGCTTCCAAACTCAGCAAGAATTGTTTCAGATAGTAAATGAAGGTCCCTCCCACCCTTTTAGCTAGATAACATTGCGACGAGAGCTGTATGTAATGAACATTTGGTGTCGAACACCTCGTAAGAGGCCATTGCTCATACAGGCTCAATAGGGGGAAATCGTTAAATATAAATTTTATTTAAATCTCTTTACTAAATTAAGTATAAATTAACAGACGACTTAAAGAGGAACATCGTATTTTGTAATTAAAAAGAAAGAAAGAAAAGAAAACGAAATTGAATCAAAACAATAAAAAATCATGAATGAAACTAGAGCTGAGCTTGCGTAAGTCAAGTTCCTTTAAAGTTTTACCAAACTTAGGCATTAATCGCTAACTTTAACTATTGTTTTCATTGTCTCTAAATTATTTTTTTAAAACTTATTAATTTTAATTTTTCCTCTACTTAATAAAAACTATTGAAACTTTAAATTTCCCTATAGAAGTATTTGTAGATCAATATGGTATAAAAAAAATTATGACTCAAAATTTAAATATTTTTTTTTTATCCAGTATTAAATTAAATAATAAAAAGTAATAAATAATTATTAAAAAAAATTTTTGGCTTGAAATTATCTCTGGGTAAACGAGTCTCATAGGTGTGTGTAATTTCTTTGAAATTGCGCTAATAGTTTTAAAAATAAAACCAAAAACTCAAAAAGTAAAATTAACATTAAGGGGACCAAACTTTCAACTGCTCTCCTGACTAAACTATTAAGACCACAATTTTTAGTCTGCGGCTATCCCTCCCCCCCTAATTCGAGAATCAGAAATCCAAATATGTATGTTTATTCAGAGAAAAGGCGTTTTTGTGTCTGATTTCATAACTTAATTAACAGTTAGAAGTAATTAATTAGCATATTTGAAAGAACCATTATGATTGACACTTAGTACGTGAAAATCCGATCATTAGAACAAAAGTTATTCAGGTTGATATCTTTTTTATTCGGTATATTGTACCGGAGAAAATAAAAATGGTTGAGTTGGCTGGGAACAATATCATCACGATAAGTGATGCTAAATTCAGTTTATACGTAATAATGTATAAATGCAGTTACAAGCATACTAAAAACTAATGAGGGTTAGTTAAGATTAAAGTGAAATCAAAAACAATTATGTTATATTAAACACACCCATATTGATGCAATCACTTTTTTATTTTATATTATAACCGTTGTTTGAACAGCCGACCCAACTTTTTTGGGCGTACGACTACTAATGTTCAACTCCATAGCCTATTTTGAACCCAATCCAGAAGACAAGCGAACTCCTGGATCAAGTATTGGGAGAAATTTTGCCTTCGTGGAGGACTTTTTGATGGAACTAACCCGTATTTGCGTTACATGGAGAGGAAGATACCGAGAACCTCCAAAGGGACTCTAACCCATGATCCGTCTTCCACTGAGGATATTTCACTTTAGCACTGTGGTCGGTACAGGCCGGATGCGGAAATCGTATCCACCAGCCATCGCTGGATTCGAACTCGGTTCACCTGATTGGAAGGCAAACGATCTATCACTTGAGTCATCGCTGCTCACTTTGTAATTTTCACTGATTCATAAATACCCCTAAAAATGTCACCTACCCTGGTTCTTCCACTAAGTTCTTCAATTGTGTCGGTGCATGCCTTTTAGTTTTGTGCACTATTTTGTAATGTTGTTCAGTATTGATTAATTGATTTTTTTATTAATCCCGTACGAAGAACTGGCATTCAGTTAGTGTTTGAATAAAGTTAGTAACCATTTGCCAATTCGAAGGAATAAATGTTCCATTATCTTGTCGTTTGTTTTCTATTGAGACAAATCAAAAGACAACACACTTGTGATATATTGGAAAGTTTTAAGTTTTTGTATTATTTACTAAATATATTTTTTAAGTAAATAAAAAATCCCTAACTTCCCTTCACGATGGGCTGTTTTAAACATACTAACCAACAAAAAGAACGGTGTTAAAATTAATCTAGATATTTTCCGTGTTAAAAGGAATGATTTTATTTTCCTTAATATATCTCAATCCTAAAAATAATTAACAATACCATTGCTAAAATTCTACCAGCTTCCTTTTCAAGACTATATTTTCGTTTTGTATCATAATTTATGAATATAAAACTGATGAGTCATATAACGTAGGAGTCCTATCACTATATATATGTGTGCACTATAGATTACATTAGTGCACTATGTAAACTAGTGCTATATTTCAGTTACATTAGTGCTATATTTGAGAGTTCGCGTTCCATCACAAATCACGTGATTTTGTGAAGAAATGATTTTCAAAATCAACAGCTCAAGGCTTGCTGAATTGTTAAAAGTGAGGGTTTTATTTTTCTGAGAGCGTGTGCATACCTGCCAACTGTTCCGGATTTTTCCGAAGATTTTATTTCCATATTTAAAGTGGTAGTAAATATATACTATTTTTTTCTTTTATAAACTTAATTTTTAAATGATTTTGATCACCACTATTCTTACAAAAATGAAGCACATATATTAATATGCATTACTATCATGGTTGTCAACTTAAGTTTTTTCAAATGCAACGTATTTGTTTGCTTAAAATTGAAGTTTTAATTCCATCTGGGAAAAATGATAATGGAAGGGATTAAAAGTTGGCAGGTATGCGTGTGTACCAATTTTCTAAAAGGTCCCTTTAAGAATTTTACTGTATGGTTCTCAATGCTGCTGTTAATCTGCATTAAACTTTGACGTTATTCTAAAAAGAAAAATGTACGTTGCCGAATTCTCTTTGAAATATGATTAGTAAATTTGCAGGCTCAAAATTTTAATTTCTATTTCCTAGCTTGTAATTGCATTCAATACACTTAGCATTTAAATGATTTCAAAAGTATTTTTTCTCTCATTTTTCTTTTCTTTTCTCATTTAAATATAGATATTTTTTATTATTAAATGATTTTAAGGCCATTTTTGAGGTCCTTTTAAGAGTTTTTCTGGATGGCTCTCGATGCTGCAGTTAATCTGCATTAAACTTTGACGTTTTTCTGGGGAAAAAATGCATATTGCCAAATTATCTTTGAAACGATATTAGTAAATTTGTAGGTTTAAAATTTTTATTTTAATTTCCTGCTTTCTAATTACACTTAGAATTTAAATGATTTTGAACGTATTTTTTTCTACTTATTACTTCAAAAGCTTTTTTTTAATGCTATATTTAAAAATGCATTACTTACTAGCTGAATACCCGTTCTTCACGAGTTTGAATGTGTAATAGTATCGGGAGCTCTCTGTCCAAATTTCAAAACTGTTCTAGTTTCAAGACAGACACAGAATATTTTTGTTTCATTATTAGAGATGAAATTCAACCAATGAACTGATTTAAAGAATATAAAAATATCCTTAGATCGCGCGTTAGTCAAAATACACGAAGAAACTAAAAACTTATATGCTTTGCAGCAAAAACGAAAGAATTACAAGGTTTACTCACCTGACAAAATGATCAGGAATTTTGTCGAAATAGGTGTAAATTTCGTGAACTACTATAATTGTAGAATCATATAAGTGATAATAAAGACTGATAGATCACGAATTATTTTTTCAGAGAAATATTTATCATTAAACTTTCTTTTTTTTAGCTTAATAGTGCTTTTTTTTCTTAATATTTTTTTTTCTCAACAGGAAACATGTTTTTGAAAGTCACGTACGAAAGTCATAAACGGAAGATTCAGCTATTGATAAAAATCCTTTTCTTAATATAAATATTAAGATAAATACCAGCTTTAATATTACTGAATAATTTATATCTCAGGCTAATGGTATTATTTGAATTCGCTGCCAAAAGGAATAATTAGTTTTTTAGTAAGGCTTATTGCCAAGTACATAATATTAGCTGTTTTTTCTTCCTTTTTTTTACATTAAAGCTAATATTATAAATTTTTTATGTCAATTTGTCTTCCATATTTTGCTCAAAATTACAAGGTTACGGAATCGAACGTAGGTGGTTGTAAACTCTAAATTGGGTCAGCAGTTCAACAACGGTTATAAAACAAAATAAAACGAAATCTGTTCAACTGAGCTCCGGTGGCTCAGGGGATAGAGTGCTTGTCTCCGAATGAGGTGTCCCGGGTTCGAGTTCCATCAATGGCTGGTCGATACGAATTCGACACTGGGCTCGCACTGACCACAATGCTGACATAAAAATTCTCAGTGGTAGACGAATCATGAATTAGAGTCCCCTTACCGTCAGGCTAACCATGAGAGGTGTTCGCCCTTGTCTTCTTCACGTAACACAAATGCTGGTTAATTCCATCAGAAAGTCCTTTGTGGAGGACGTTATTGGTAAAGAATATATATATCTTAATTTCTAAATAAATAAAAAGAACAACAGTGGATGTTTTTTAAAGTTCTGTTCCGTAAGTACATGCAAGAATGTTAATAGCAAGCTAAAGACATAAGCATAGTTTCGGGAAAGTGGTGGGCGGGGGGAAACGTGATTTTCAAAAATTTTCCAAAGTTAGTATGGTAAGTTTTTTAATTATTTCTTAATATAAATCCTTTTCCAAAAAAGCTACACTTTATTTCATAAGAACAATAAATGATTTTAGGCAATTTATCTATAACAGCACAATACAAAATTTTATTCTTAACACTTTATAACACAATAGTTGTATTTTAAAAACAATTCAATAATTTTTTTGTTTTTGTTTTGGAAACATTGTTTCAATATGATCGTAATTATCTCAAGGAAACAGAATTTAAACATTTTAGTTGATCTCAAAAGTAAGTAATTATTTAGTTTAATTTATGCACATTATAATATTTCAATATTATAATTATTTACAAAATAGTGATTAATGATTATAGAAAATAAATCCATGTGATCCCTCAAATATTTCATTTACGCTAAGCCTAGGATAGAGGGTGCAAAAGGGAAAAAAACGTGCAAGCGTTAAATCATCATAAATTTGCATTAATGCGGAACTTATGCATACATGTAATACAAAGGTACAAGAATTCGCCTCTAGTATGCATCTCGCTAGCTCCCTCAGTGTGCAGTTTGACTAAAAGTAAAAACTGAAACTAAGAAAATGTCGTAAAATATGTAACGTATTTGCATTGCAGCGTATATGTAAAAAATGTGTATCCATACGCTCGTGTAAAAACCCTACATGCAAAAAAGTAATTATAAATAAAAGTAAATAAATAAGTAAATAATAAATAAATAAATAAATAAAATGATCAAGGTTTTATATTGCTATACAGCGTGACAGGTATTGAACAATATTAAATCAAATTTTCTAATTAAATCAAAAGTTTTATGCAAATTTTAAAAGGAATGAAAGAAAACTATGTCTAGTTTAGATATATGTAATGATTTCCTCCTGATTGACAATTTGAACAAGAGTGATGATTTTGGGTTGTGTGAGTAAATTTTCTTTTTATTAATATTTTACGAAAGCAAGTCACAAAATTAAGATCATGTGAATAGGGTGATCTCGTGATAGTTATTTTAGTGGCTTTCCATAAGCGCAGAGTAATCTCATAAATGCTGGGATTAGATATTTTCACTGAAAAATTAATAATAACAAAAGTGCTCATGCTAGAAGAATCCCAACGGCCATGTTCTGAATTGAACTCCTCGATTCTGAAGTTATTAAGTTCTTATTTCAATATAGCTTAATTATTCTAAGTAAATCAGATAAAAGTTGAATAAAGTTTTGCCTGCGACTTATGCTGCTATTGTTGATATCTTTTAGCGTTTCCCTGTTAGACCAACACCTCCTAGAAAAGAGAAGGCCTCAGCACGGGTTACCATAAATATCCTTTATAGTCTATTCAACGAGAACTGATAGTGGAAGTAAACATAAGGGTTGCTGTTTGATCGCCAACGTTTGCCACTTCAACGTTTTCTTCGCTGAATGGGCAATTTCGTTCATGGAAAAACGAAAACGATATTCGGTTTTTGATACCTTAAAATTAAATGAGAAAGTGTAAAATTAAAATATGTACATGAAAATACATTTCTAATTGTTTCAGTAAGCACATAATTTTATTTTGAGAATAGTTTTAATGTATTTTTGATTTTTTTAAATTTTAGATTAAATTAGTTTTAATATATTTTGCATAAATATCTATGCAAAACATAACTTTTATAATCCCATCGTAAAAGTCGCATAGAAATGAAATAATATGTTGAAAAAATACTCTTTATTTTCATAATTACAATTTTTTTTAAAATTTATTAAAAGTTAAATAATATTTAAAATAGTTTAATGTTTCACCGATTGATTTATATTTGAAGGAACTGCATTTATTTGTATTTTTAAACTGTTATCTGTATTTTTCTAAGGGAAGTATAACGAAAATAATTACACTAAAAGAAACTTGGAACTTTTTTATATGTCTCACAAAATCTTTTGTTAAGAAAAATATACCCACTTAACCTATAAAAAAAAACAGTTTGTAAACCTCGAATTCAATAGGTTTTTGAAAGTAGAATTTTTGCTTGACTGATAGGCGCTATTTATCATTATTCCGACGCCAAGTTGACAACGGTATTGCGCCAAATAGCACGCCGCTTTGTTTACTTTCACTATCAGTTCACGTTGAACAGACTATAGTAGTCCAAACGCAATGACATATTTCGTATTTTCAACCACTGCGCAGCTTAGTACCCCGAACGTTATGACATATTTCTTATTTTTCATGTACTGCGCAGTTAACGTCCTCACATCGGACTACTAAATTGATCCGCGCTGAGGCCTTCCTTCTTCTAGGAGGTGTTGGCTAGACTCCATGTCCATGCATAGCTGTTAAAAATTATAAAATTCAAAGGAGAACTTTTTAAATCTTAAAAGAATAAAGTTACACTACAATACATAAAATATAGTCCAACGCAAAAGTTTCAGTAAACTTTTATTGCTTTAAAAATGAGAAAGAAGTTTTTTTTTATTTATTTAGGAATTTATAAATGTTGGCGCCTGATTTCGTCTCTAAAATGTTGGGAAAGGAGGCAATATACTGTCTCTGACAATTTGACTAGGATGTGTGTGACCTGCAAGAAACATAATAAAAACAATAATACCAATAATAATAAAAATAAATAATAAGAATAAGACTAAACATACATTTTCTAAAATATTAAAAGCATTTTTTTTTTTAAGAATTAACCATGAAAATGCGAGGATGAGAAGGTTCATTAATGAACTATAACAGGGATGGCGAACCAATGGCACGCGACACAATATTTTGGGCACACCACCGATCACAATTGTTATTGTACTATGAATTGTTATTACACAAATGTTATTACACTATGAAGCATATGTAACAATTAAATTAAAATTCACAAAAAACAAACAAAATAATAAACAATTATAAATAAAAAAATTAACAATTAATGCTTAAAAAAAAACAATTAATAACCATAAAAAACAAGCTAACAATAAATAACTAACAAAAAAATCAACAGTCCTGCTTAAACTAATATCTTACAACCTAATAAAAGTTATTTGTCATTTAATCTGCAAGAACAGAAGTCCCACTGATGTTACTTTAGAATTACGCGTATAACTGAGACATTGCAAAATGTATTTTCTTTTCAATGTAGATAAAGAGTTTTGAGTTGATAGTATTTAGTATTATTATTTTCCCAATAACCATGAAGTCAAAATTATTTGACGGCACGTCTGTGATTTCATTAAAAATTTTTTTAGAAAAAATGGCACGTTGGTGTATAAAGGTTCGCCACCCCTGAACTATAAGAACAACTGAGAAAATATCGTCAAAATCAGGTAACTAAGTTGGAATGTTTGATTTCGAAAACTCAAAAACCCGAATCAAACGAAAAAATAAAAAAAAATTTGTTGTAAGCATAGCCTTTTTTCTGTTTCGCTTTTTAACTGTCTACTTTTTAACTGTCGCTGTAAACTAATAGTGTTTTGTTTGAAAATGGAATGTAATAATAATCGCATTCTTTTAAATTCAGTTTTACTTCAAATTGGATTTTATATCTTGTTAGTATTCCTTCGATGAAAGAGTATTATTTATTATTTGAACAGTGTTTTGGTATAAAAATTTATTCTGGAAAAAAATGCCTATAGAAGTTTTGGTTCAGTTATTTAATAAAATCGTATCTTTAATTCCCTATATTTATTTAAAGAAATTTGAAATTTATGCAGTTGTAGGTTAAATATCATTTGTTAATGTTAATAAGTAATATAAAGAAGAGGTGGGGATTATAACTTTAACTTAAATCAATACCAAAATAAGTAAAATTTTATATGAGTTGATTAAAAATTATTTATAAATATGATATTATTGGAAAATTGACTTAAAATAAGTTGGATGAAGTCAAAGTTATCAAAAACCTTATATTACCTGGGTTTTTTTTTAAAACAATAATTCGAAACAATTTCGAACAATGATTTATCATTAAAATGAAAAGAAAGAAATTATGTTTCAAAATTTTTATGTCTCGTCATTGTTTCACGTTAATATCTTGTACCTAAGAAATATGAATGTAATATTTGCGCGAAATTATTCGAGAGAATAATTATCTCAAACTTAATTAAGTAAAAATCCGTTAATGTAATGAAGAAGGAATTGGTCACCTGACACAGTCATAACTTCTTGAAATTCACTTGTTATAATATCCACCACTTGATTGACACCACTTGAGCCCTAAAACGAAAAGGAAATTTGCCGGAATTATAAATATTGAATATTCGAGGGCAATAATTTAATACCCCATAAAAAGAGTTAAATTTTTGCAAAGAGTCAATATCTAAATTTAAAGATACAACTTATAAAGAAAGTAAAAAATTAATCGTTCCAAAATATTTTCGAGTTATTATATGAATGTCACCAAACGTGAGAGGCTGGCCAATCACAATCAATGTCAGATGGATGACAATGCGAGACCACATTCCGTAATGCTAAATTACATTATTGGCAGCGCATTGACCACCCTCCATACAGTCCTGTTCTCGTAACTAGTGATTCCTATTAGTGGCTTTGAAGAATATCGACAGAAGCAATGTTAATGTCACGCAAGCCACTCAACGCTTCTTCCAAATGCAAAGTCTTGATTTTCTTGCTGGACATCTTTTTGAAGCTTATAAAGGCGCATTGCAAATTTTCAACTTACCTAGCAGCGGCTAACTAGTCAATCTTTTATATTATTGATGTTGCGACTTTCAGGAGAACTCCTCCCGACTGAAAGTCTGGGGCTGTCTGCTGCTGTGGTAACAAGCTAGAACACATTTCTAATGGGGGTGAAATGGAGAAAATAAGGTGTCGATTGGTTTACTCACGACGACCAACGCTGAGATGAAGACAAAACTATTCTCTCACCCCTCTTTGATTTGTGACCTTTCCTCGTAACCATAGTACCTGCCACGACGCGAGACGGGTGTCTGGAGGAGTTCTCCTGAAAGCCTCACTACAAGTTAACTTTTAACCCAGCTTAAAGAAAAATATAAATATTTTTCTCACAAAAGCAAGTCTTTAGCTCTGCATATAACCAAAAACCGTGTCTAAGGCTTGGGAAGAGGTTTTTTCGTCCTCATAAATACACTAAGCAAAACTCATTACGTAACACAACCGGTTTCATTTCGTCGGCGCTGAATTGACCGAACTTATGAGGCCTTTCGTGAGGCAAACAAACATTCAAGATGAAACAATCAAGAGGCTCTCATCGACTTGAGTTGTGTATTATGCGGAAAAATGAAATTAAGCCACAACACCACTGTCTACGATATGACACAAAGCAAAGATCATTACGTAACAGAACCGGTTGAACCTCTTTCATTGCTTCGGTGATTGCCTTACTTATGACGTAAACAAACATACAGGAGTCGAAACAATAGAAAAGCTCCGCCACATTCATATTGTGTATTGTGTTAAAAAATAAAATCATGTCTTATGTTTATTGCCTCTTCATATTATTTGTCTATTCTATCATATCTATTTTCGACTTTCCCTCGCCTTCTTTATTTTCTACGATGAAAATCTTTGTTTTCTATAACTAATAGATACGAATGATTCAATTTTCAACCCAATCTTTATTCTAGGTGTTCATTTAGATTTCGGGAGACTTAACCCCTTAACGATCGGTTAATTTTCACGAAAACGGTCGTAAAAGTGCCTATTTTTTTCTGACAGCCAAACATCTTGTGCTGACATCTAGTTTAAAATAAACTAACTATCTACAATTACCTTAAAGATATCCTGGTACTGCCACCTGGTGTGTAAAATGAGAAATGACATGCTTACTGGGAGAAAGAAATGAATTAGTTTTATTCTTATTGGCGCGTTACTACTGAACACTCCAGCTCGGAAATTTCACGGGAGCGAGAAATAGAGGGCGAAACCTCACCCCGTCTTTTTCACGGGAGCGAGAAGGAAGGGGTTATTAGTTGCATTTCATAAGTAATTTTCCACTGTTACTTACATATAAACATTACATTTCTGAACTTAAAGTTAAACTTATGCTTCAAAATAATTGAAATATACGTTTGTGACCACAAAAAATGATACTTTAGGCCAATTCTGTAACATTTTGCAATGAAGCAAAGTATTTTTGTTTCGGTTACGTGATCACTATGTTCGGCTATGTGATCACAGCTTCAAATTTCTATCTTATTATTTTGAATTCTACATATTTTTTCTTCATACAACCTATTATGAAAGTAAGAGATATTTATGATAAATAAAAGGAATTTCATACATTATATGCTAAACCCCATACTATGGGTCGTCCCAGAAAAACCATTTTTGCACCCCTTGCAAGAGCCTTGTAAATGTCATAACCATTTCGTATGCCTCCATCTACGTAGACTTCAATATGAGGATAATATTTTTTTACAGTGTCTACAATGAAAGGTAAAACATCGATCTGAAAAAAAAAGACAAAAGTCTATGATTTAAATACTGTACATCAAATTCGAAAAAAATATTTATAAAGCTATATGGGAGGCGAATAAATAAAAAGGCAATTAAAATAATTAAATTAATTAACTAGCTGTAGTTACGATTCAACAATAAAAACTGTGCATGCTAATTTTTTCAGTTCTTAGCTTATCTATGCTACATACACGATCAAGCTTAAAAATTTATTCCATACCTCATCTTAATAAAAGTTCTTAAAAAACAGTCAAATGGAAGACGAGAATATAAAAAATGTTTTTCAGAATTTATTTCAAAAGGAATTGTTTTTTTTGTTGTTGTTGTTGTGAAGGTATTGTATTGTTATTGATCCCGAAACATATTAATTACAAAACTTAATATGCTATTTACTCGGATCTGTTGTTACGCTTTTGTAAATTTGTATATAATTCTGTAAATATTTCGTTATGAGGCTAAGGATCTCAGACGGACCCTGAATAAACAGTTTAATTTGAAAACTTGTAAGAAAGTCTGGTAATTTTTAGCGTAATTAAGAACGAAAATAAGGCCTAAAGTATTTCTTATGGAAAGAGGACGTTTGAAAATGTTTTTGTTGACTTGGCGATTATATTTGCGACTTGGTGATACTTGGTCAAAATGGTCGTTCCGGAAAATTCGAGTTTCAAGGCAAATAGGAGTTATATTTACGGAGTTATTCGAGATTTGACGAAATTTCCGGCATTTTCTCGCCAAGCTGTGTTCTGACTAGAGTTAGTTCATTGAGTGGTCTGAGGTTATAAAGTCTTTGTTTTGTTGTGTACTACACTGCTATTTAAGCTGTAATTAAGTGTTTGAAGTAGTTACATACTGAAAGATTTTGCAAATAAATTTTTAGTCTTAAGGACTGATTATTCATCTCCAATTGAGATGAACACTAGTGCTTGGTATAATACAATTAAGAGGAATGATGGGTTCAAACTTCAATATTTTCGAACTATATTGAAAAAAGAATGTTCGAATGCACATAGCCGTCGTAGGTTTTCAATAATTTTCAAAACTAATTTCAATAAACAAAGTTTTCTTAATGGTTAGGACGAATTGAACTAAATTAAGTAAATAATAATAGAAACTCTTTGTGCATCCCGTTAAGAAAATTTTCACTTTAGTCCAATTTCAATAAAATATTTCGTACAAAAATATAAAGTACTTTGTGAAATAAAGCGACAAAGTAATTCCAGAAATATAACTTTTCAAACCTACTTACTTTCTAAGTTCTTACTTGCTACTTACTTACTTCCAATATTTTTATTTTTATTTAAATTTTACTTTCCCTGTTTTCCAAAAATGTACCGGGCATAGGAGTTCGTTTTGACTGGAGATGAGCAAAACAATTGTTAAGACTCCGCACATTTACTTGCAGAATCTTTCAGAAAATACAGTTATTTCAAGCTCTCAATTACAGAACAGTGTATAGTACACAACGAAACACAAGCTTTGCAGCCTCATAAGGGAAAATGAGCTAAATCATTTCATATCTTTAACACAGGCAAGACTAATAGTAAAGTAGACTAATAGTAATAGACTCAAGTAGACTAATAATCTTCTCTCTCTCTCTGACGTGGCTATCTTCTATTTATATAGCCTTGGCGAGGAAACCCCGGTAATTTCGACATGATTCTAGGTAATTCTCGCATAACTCCGTAAATATTACACATATCACTTCGAAATTCGAATTTTCCAGAACTATCTATTTGCCAAGTTACCAAGATTATCGCCAAGTGAGCAAAAATGTCGCCAAACCAATTCTTTCGTAAGAAATAAATTAGGTGTAATTTTTCTCCTCCCAATTCTTCTCAAATTACGTAACTTTCTTGCAAATTTTTTAATTAAACTGTTTATTTAGGGTCCGTCCAAGATTTTTAGCCTCTTAACATAAGAAAATTTACAAAATTAACACACATTTTCAAATTCGAAATACTATGTTTCTCTGATTTGCTGTATCTCTATTCAATACAGCTTTCAGCAGATTTACTAAAAATTTTGTTAAAATGCTCACTATAAAATTTTGATAAAGTGGTCACTATAACTATAGTTCCAGTTGCAGGTAGAAATATCAAGATTGCGTTGATTGACTTTGAGTAATTTTCGAAAATGTAAATTATTTAATATCATCTTCTTAATTTTTTTTTCAAAACTCCATCCCTTTGTGAAAAATTTATTTTTTACTGAATCCTACGTGCAACGAAAACTGCATTCATTAGAAAAAATCAGAACGGAATAAAATTTGTAAGATTATTTTCAACTTATCAGCACAGCAAGTTACGGAAAATTTAAGAAAAATATGTAATAAACATTATATTATATAACCGCTAGTTGTCTAAATTTTTGTATTTGTGACATGATAAAATGAAGATTAAAATGTGTAAATAAGATTTTTCAAAAAAATGTGTATCAAGTTTGTCACAATAGCTGCAAAGTTCATTAAAAAATCCTTCTTTTTCAGGCTTCTACTGTGTACTACCCCCTTAAAACTTAGGTCAGTTTTTAGTAAATAAATGATCATTTACAAGATACAATTTCAGCAAATGTACTTATTTCTCACCGTGGCAGGAGAATAATCCATCTGTCTACCTCCATGGTTCGAAACCAATATAGCAGAAGCACCCGCATGGATAGCTTTGATTGCATCTCTCGCTACAGTATAAAAATGTTGAAGCAGTTAATGAATGAAGAAGGTAAGTAGCAATTTAAAATATTGTGCTAAATTAACTCTACAGCTTTTGTTGTTGTTGTTTCTAATGTCACTTGCCACAGTAGCAAGCCTGCTTGGTGAAACCGAGCAAATTTAAGACAGAGGGTGCGTTTCTTGTTTTTCAGTGGCGCCATCTATGGCCAAGAATTCGACATCTGCCACACCATACGTCACATCTGTTTATAGGGCGGACCCATTCATACATCCATTCATTCATCCACAGATCGTAATTTTGACCTGAATCAGAGAACGATCGATCTCCAATCCGGTACCCCAAGAGGTTTTGATTTGTTATGGGAATTTTGAGGACTTTTGCGACTCGACAGATTTAACGTGCATCAGTCACTTTACTACATGGGCCCCCGGGGTATGAACCCACGAACTCTCAGACATTGGCCCAGCGCCCTACCAACCAGGCTATCCCGGCGTGTGCAGCTTTTAATACCTCCAACTACGTGCTTCATTTATGACATATACAAGGGGATCTACAACTTTCGCTCTTAAAATGTATTTTTAGAACAGTATACACATAATATTTAAACGTCGAATAATATTTAATAATAATATTAATTTATAAATATAATAATACTAATTTATAATTAATAACAATAATATTTATTTATAAATAATATTTAAAAGCCGAAAACACATTTGTTTATCCGATGAAATTTAAGGGAAATTTCGACCTTTCTTGCGATAACCAAACTGGTTTTTATATTATGAGTCATGCCTTTACAGTAGAGATGCATTTAATTTCGATTGCATTTCTGTGTTATCCTTGCTTGAATATTAATTTGAGAGCGGTAAAGTACATGCGTCAGTTCTGCCACTGATTTTAAAGACATACGTTAAGGATTGCGGAACACGCAGAATCTTTGGCAATAAAATTTCTCATGCGTCATTTTTGACAATAATCAACTTTTTAGACAACAGCAAAATTTTTATAAATATGTTACATGCTGTCNCCTCCCCCCCCCCCCACTTTTTTAATGTATCATAACTGAAGTGCTTTTCTAGATTCTTTCTTGATCTTTAAATATGATTTTCGGTAGCTATAATCTTTGTATTGGAGGGACCGGAAAGTAATGTCGTTTCAGCGCATTAAATATTCGTTAGTCTTAAAAACCAATTAATTTTTTTCAATCCATTTTTATTCATTTTCGATCTGGCATTGAAAGGTTGTTGCTGTTGTCGTCAGCTATTAAGGAAGAAGGGGTTGCGATTGTTCTTGTTTTCCAATGGCCTGAAGGCCAAGAATTCTACTTTTGCCTCACCCATACGTCACACCCGTTTATAGGGTGGGTCCATTCCAAAATGCACCCCAGAGGTATTAATTTGTTATGGGAACATGGATGACTTTATAACTCGACAGATTTAACGAGCACCAGTAATCATTTACTACACGGGGAGTCTTAAAGATTGTTGTTAACTAGGGTGAATACATTATTTATTAAAAATGAAATCTTGATAACAAATATCAAATGCTCTGAAATGACATTACTTTCCTGTCCCCCCAATAAATAGAAGAGGCATCTCAAGATTACATGACTTGTTGACTCCCCCCCCCTTTCTGTTACTATGATTTCGGCAAATCTTGCTTTTTCACCACGCCAGTACACATTTCAGTAAGACGTTGGACTAAACTAGTGTGGACAGTAGATGTCAACGGGCAGGGGAATGAAGTAGTTGTGTAACTTTGAGACTCTTGTTTACAAAAAGTATTAGTGTAACTAATTTCTCATGTTAACACAAACGTCTATTAGATTATGTTTGTTTTTTAGCTAGAAAACACATTTAAAGAAATTGCTCACTTGACAGAATTCCTTTAACAACAATTGGTAGATTTGTCCTACTTTTGATGAATGCAATGTCATCGAATGTTGCATTTGGAGCCATAGCAGTTAAAAAGTCCTTGCCAACATTAATCACTCTATAAGATAAAAATGCATGTAAAATTTCTAAAAATAATAAAAAGTAAAACAATATCTATACACTATGAAGCTATAATAGAATTTCAGTTTGTATCATTGAAAATAAATATAATTAATTATTATTTTTTTAAAAATAAAATCCATTTGCAACGAAAATTACCTTCAATACGAAAAGTAATTGCTAATTTTTTCGAGGATATCTGATTGAATAATCTTGAAATTGATGAGCGATATGTGGTGGTCCAAAGGTTAAAGTACTGAATTGTCATTGTTAAAAACTGGGATTGAATCTCTGGCGACAGTTTGAAGTCCATTCAGCTACAAATCGATGGACACAAACTTTTTTGGGCTTTAAAGGCTGCTGGTGTGCAACGCTGGCCCTAGTGCCGCCATTATAACGCTGGTCACAGAATTTTAGAGCCTTAACTGCCGAAACCCATTTGGCCAACAACAGGCTTCTGAGGGAATTTTTTGCTTTATTAAAATTTATAACAAAATGCCGTTACTCGATGTATAGTTATTAAGTGCTGTGTATCCCCTCGTGGATTGTTAATGTTCCTATACAGCTTCAAATATGCTCGGAATCTGGAACTTATGCTTCTACAGACGTATGCTAGTATATGATTAATAAATTTCTAAATAATAGATGACTCTAGTGGTGTAACTTACGTATTATCACCTTACAGAGGCTTATAGACTTAGTAGAAATACGTATCTTTGCCTTGCCTTTTCATTTGAAATATCACCTGCACTTATTTAAAAAAAATTACGGCATGTTCCTTCAAATATTTAATTTGCATTCCAATTCGTAAAAATCCGTTCATAAAAGCAAACTTTTATCAGAATTGTTTTTTTAATGTTTGATAATCAAATAATTTTTGTGTGCTTTTCTGCAGATAAATTAATCTATAAATGTATATAAAATTTTTTTTGATTACTCGACTCCCTGTGGAAGGATCAAACCATTCCTAGCACCACATGTTTCTGTAGGATTCAGATTTCCATCTGCAGTGATGACTAATGCTTTGAAACCACTCCTTTCAGCTCTCCGTATAATTTCCAATGTATGGGAGATATTCCTCAAGATGTAAGTCTGCATCCATATGGTTAAAGAGGATCCATTGGCTCTTTCAGCAACATCTTCAATGGTATGCGTGGCATAGCTACTCATTATCAAGATACCATTATAGTTTTGTAAACCTAGAAATTACAACTTTAAATATAAGCCAAAGTAAAATAGACAATAAATATTGTACTCAGTTTTAGTTAAATAAACATATTTTGTTTTCAAAGCATTATATTTGACAGTAGTAGTATTAAATTTAGTGGTTGTTGTTTCTTTTTTTTCTTTTTTTTTATGACCGTCGTTGTGTAACTGACCCAGTGTTTGGGTTTACGACTATTAATGTTCAACTACGTAGCCTTGTAATTTTGAACCAGAAGACAAGGGGACTCCTGGATCATGTATTGGGAGAAATTTGCATTCGTGGAGGGCTTTTTGATGGAACTAACCCGCATTTGCGTTACATGGAGAAGAAAACCACGAAAACATCCCACGGATAGCCTGACGGCAAGGGGACTCTAACCCATGATCCGTCTAACACTGTGGATATTTAATGTCAGCACTGTGGTCAGTACATGCCGGATGCGGAATTCGTATCGACCAACCATCGTTGGGATTTGAACCCGGTTCACCTCATTGGAAGGCGAACGCTCTATCCCTTGAGCCATGGCGGCTTTAGTTGTTGTCTTATGCCTCTTGCCAATACTGACAAACCTATTTTAAGGACGGGGGTGCGCTTCTTCTTGTTTGCTAGTGGCACTTTCTATGGCCAAGAATTCAACTTCTGCCACACATATACGTCATAGCCAGTTTTACGGGACTGTTAGAGAGAGGGAGAGATCTAGCATTTATATTGAATTTTAAAAAAAATTAATTCAAGAAAGATAAAAACCGTTCCCCATTTTAACTGTCATAAACGATCACTATTTTAAAATCAAGATGATCGTTCATTTTATTACAAGTTTAGTAACATAATGATAAAATGTTTTCTTTATAAAACTTTAGGAATTGTATATTTTGTAAACAAAATGTTCCTTGATTTTTTTTGTTGTTGAAAAGAATTGATATTTTGAAGAAAAAAAAAACGCTGCTATAGAACAAGCATTTATGGTGGGAGCGAAGTGTGAAAAAGTGCGAAGTGTGCAGATTAAGTGTGACATAAAATCTGCTGATCTTTATTAGTGTTTAGAGAATAATTTTATTAAATTTGTTTATAACCTGTAAGGTACGCCTAATCTTGCAGAAAAATATAAAATTTACTAAATTTTTCTAAGTGTTTTGAGTTAAAAAATCCATACATTTAGCTAATATTCATTAAGAAATTTATCTTTGATGGAAATCAAAGCAAATAAAATTTAAGCAATTACCCTAAATTTCTTTCAAATTTAAAATAATAATAACAATAATAATAAGACAGCATACTATATTCTACACGCGCTTAAACCAAATTTAAATACTGTTGTGCTAATAATTTTCTTTATTAACCTGATGTGAAATTATTTGGAAATCAAAATAAACCAATTTTTCAAAAGAATTTATGCGCTTTCAATTAAATGAAATCATTAAATAAGTGACGCTATCGAAGTTAACTGAAATATAAACTAGTAAAAGTATCGAGAAAAAGTATAAATCAATAAAAGTATCAAGACATACATCGGAATGATGTATAAAATAGTATTGATTAAAGCTTATTTTCTGATATTTTGTATTGTTGGAGAAAATTTTTTTTCTTCCTATATTCTATTAATTTTACCTTGGTTTTGCTATGATTCTTAAATTTCATTACCTGATATTGTGGCCAATTCGCCATCAGGATGAGCTAACTTTTGAAGACCGACAGGAGAGAAGCCTATTGGGTAACCGACTTCTGTACCCAAGACGGTGACTTTTGTGCTAAAATTAGTTACATCTCGAAGTGCTTGAGGGATAATTTTGATCCTATAAAAAATATGAAAAAATATTATTCAATCAAATGTTAATGCGAGTTCGCGATGTATACACAATCTGCTGCCGATGGCGGCACCTACCGATTCACCAGAATTATAAGTAAAAAAATATGAAATGGAATTATGCGTAGGAAATAGAATGGAAAAAGGGAAAGGGGATATAGTGAGGTCAGAAGTGATCTTGAAAATCAAGAAAATCACACCAGAAGTGTCGTGAAGAAAAAGGCGTCCAATTGGAGTAGTCGGCATCGTCAAAAATAAGCAAAATGCAATGAAGTAAAATCAGATTAGATAAAATACACATGAAGAGAAATACAAGTACCAACTATATACGTAGCTTAGCCTCATCCCGTCCCTGTAGGGGGCACCTGGGAAGATATAGTGCGGCTGTCTGTAAAAGTCTGGGGTTGTCTGCTGCTATGGTAACAAGTGAGTGCACATTTCTAATGGGGGGTGAAATGGAGAAATGAAGGTGTCGATTGGTTTACTCACGCTGACCCATGCAAAGATCACGACAAAACTATTCACCCACACTCCAATACGAAGTGACTTTCCCTCGTAACCATGGTACCCGCCATAACGCGAGACTGATGTCGGGAGGAATTCTCCTGAAAGCCGCACTATACTGATGACTCAAAGAGCGCGCTCGTACCTGCACAGCAATGAGAGTGACAAAAAAAGGGATGGCTTGACGTCGGAGAAGGAGAACACGTACGTCATCGTCAACGGGCAAAGGAGATGTGGGATTTGGATTCTAGGACTCGCAAGATGGAGCACGAGACTGGTCGCCGCAAGCGTAAGACGGCCACCACACCACAAACAAAAAAACTATATATATAAAAAAAGTAGCAAAGCAACTATATACGGCAATTAACATGATTACAAAAAATGTACAATCGTAAGACAAAGTGAGATGCTTAAAACAAAATCGGGACGAACTATATACAGGAAATAAAGCTATATACAACTACATACAAAATTAGAAAGATACGTAACAACTAGCTAGACTGATTGCATAATCAGAGGTGACGCGAGGGACTCTTCTTCCCCTCTGCTATCTGTAGCTTCAAAGAAAGGTATCAAATGCTAAACTGACATAAAATTACATTGGTTTGAAATTTGAAAAATAACTAAATATACTAAAAGTTCCGTAAAAGCTTTCTTTAGTATACATTTGAAGAATCTAGGTCAAACATTAAATTACTTTGGATCGAATGTACTATTTCTGATTGCTGTAAATACTTGTGCACTCTTGTAGAGTAAGGGTTTTTTCAGATATTTTGCGCCATTTTCAAAATAAGCATCGACAGCACTGACTTTACTTTGGCTAAACTTAACCTAACAGCCAGGAGTAACTGTTGCAAACGCACAGCAGTTATGAAAATAGCATATTATTCGCAAAAAAGCATAATTTCATATGACGATAGAGCGTTCGAAAAACAGCTTTTGGAACAGTGATTTAAAATACCAGACGAGTGCTAATAATTATTTTTTCTTACTTTAAATAAGATTTTTTATTTTCCATGTATGTTTCTCTTTGTCCTGATGCTCCCAGGTAATAATTTCTTCCTAACTTTGACAAGTAGGAAGGACTGCATCTGTCGAAGTCCTCCAGAGTTGTAAAAGCAGCCCTAAAAGTAAGAAGAAGTCTTTTTATATAATTTGCAAAGGAGATTATAAAAATATTTTGATTGATTTTTGTGAGAACGAAAGAGTTGGCAAACATCTGAAAAGTCTAATCACTGGATACTTGATTCAAGAAAGTGTGTAAGTTTAGATTAACAAAATGTTAATTGAGAATTTGTCACAAATGTTGAAATTAAATCAGACAATCGGTTGTTGAACCTTCCTCACATTATATATCATACAGAAAAGAACGATGCTATATTTCTGCCCAGTTCTTGATTTAATTGAACCAGATTTATTGGCTATAGTTAAAAATGTTTGAGTTACTTAGCTTTTTTATCAAGGTCTGATACAGGTAGAAGGTTTCATTTTATAAGTGACCAGAGATTTTAAGTAGAAGTTGTGTAAGAACTAAGTCTAAATTCTTTAATGTCTTTTTTACTGAGGACCATAACTTTAGATATGAATGCTACATCAGGTATTTTCTGTGTGGTAAATAGAGTTGGAAAAACTATATAAACCTACTGATTTTCTGAATTTCAGCTGGTATGACTTGTAAGAACCAAGTCTACCTAAGTATTTGTACTTTACTGAGAACCACACACCTTGTGCACAAATAGACAAATGAATAATTAATAAGACTTTTTTTGAGTTAATTTCGATTACTTGTCTAAGTAAAATAAAAGAGTCTAAGTATAACAATATTAAGTAATGATAATTTAATTAAGTGAGATCTATATATGCAAAGATTTTCATTGATAATTTTTCCTTTTCAATTTTTTTTTCTTTCAAAATATTGCAAAAAGTAACTTTTAGCAGAAGATTTTGGTACCAATTAGAAGTAGAGTGGTCTCCTTTTTTTCGATAGCTCATTTTCTAATATTCACGTTAATACAACAATTTTCTTTGTTTTGGTCAAAATATTTCCGTAAAGATGTATCCGTTGATGCACCCATTTTACCTCCAGCTCCACTAAGCGGAAAAGCGTCAAGCAAAGCAGAGCTTAACAGCTTAGTCGCCAAAGTCCTTAAACTATGAAACACTGATCTAGGAAAGAAATTTTTTTTTCTTCTTCACGAAAAGAGTTTTACTAACGATATTAACACTTGGCGATATTTCAGGATATTATCATTTAAAGATATTTCTCGATATTATCGTTTGTCGATATTTATTGATATTATCTGTTATCGATATTTATTGTTTGTCAATAATAACTATCGGATTTCCGATATAGCACAAAAATATTTTGCGTATGATTTTCACGATAATTTTAAACTATCGATATTTGACGATATATCTCCAAAATCTAAAGAGATCACTGGTTTTTCATACTTCATTCATGAAGTGCAAAGGTTGAAGCAAGGGCTTTAAAAGCCATTATTTTGAACTTTAAAGTAGGTTACGAAAAATGAATATTGTGCAAGTTTAAGCCCCTAAAAATTTTTAAAGTAGAAAATTTCTAAATTCAAAGTCATTTCATTGAAAGTGAAGTATGAGTATGTATTAAGTGATTTATCTAAAGAAAGCAACTACATCCCAAAATTTTGTCATGCTATATTATTAGTAATCGCTGACTAGTTATGGACATGCTCTCGTTTCCATGGAGCCTTGTTGCTTTTCTGAGTTACGCTGCCGAAATCACTCAGAAAAAACTAACTATACCAACTTCAAAGCTTCAAAATTTTAAACTGAAATTTATTGCAGATATGGATTTTTTTAAAAAAAGTACTTATTACAAGCGATTACAGATGGCGCTGTAATCACAAAATAAAAATGGGATACAAATGGTTTACAAGGGAGATATCTCGAGAAATACGCATCTGGTTAAGAAAAATAAAACTTAGTGTATTTGATACAGTAGTTGGGCAGGGATTACCTTTAAAAACATTAAATGCATGTTTTGAAAAGACTTCACAAGTGTAGTTATAGAATTTTTGCTCTGTTAAAGTTAAGGAAAAACTCAGATGACAAGTTGTGTGATAAAAGTGGAGAAATTATTTTTCTAATAGTCGGGTGCAAGAGGAAGTCCTCAAAAAATATAGACATCCGCCAACATTTTCTTAAAGTTTTATTTTATTTAATTTATTTTTTAACACATAAAATAAAATAAAATAAAATAAAATAAAATAAAATGAAAAGAAGTTGAATTTCCTTGTGCCCCGCGAACCGAAAAGTGCAATAAATAAATAAATAAGCAGATAACAAAATCAGGTATTCTTTAACCTTCTAAAATAAAATAAAATAAAATAATTAAAAAAAAAATTGAATTTCTTTTCGCCGGCTAACAGAAAAGTACCCGAAATTATTTTGTTTGTTTAACAATAAAAGTTCTTACTCATCTTTAATGCAATTCTCTGGTTGGTAGTATTCATCACAGGGTACCTGATGAGAGAAATAATATTTAGTTGTTATATTATTAATAATATTATTTGAATATAATATTATATAAGTAATAATATTATTTGAATTACCGTTTGTTTTTAGAAACATTTGATATGTATATGAAGTTTAAAAAAATAAACAAAGACTAATTAAATAGAGTTGTAGGTTAATATATATTGTATAAAAATTTATTGTTATAAAATGCTATACGGTTAGGATATATAATGAGAGTACTGTTTTGATATGCATAAATCAGAAACCGTAGTTTTTATGCTTTAGAGTTCAAGTAACGCTGTAAAATTTATGAGATATTTATTACTGCAGTACTAGTTTTATATGAATTGACATTATTTCCCTGATTTGAAAATTCAATTTTCAATAAAGATATAACGGTATTATAACAAGAGAAATAAGCATGGTATCAACAATTGAATCTAAGATCACAATTGAATCTATCACAATTGAATCTAAGATTGCAATTGTGAAATAATTTTGAACGAAGTATTCCATGATACCAAACTTCGTCTTTTAATCTCACCCTTAGGGGAAGCTTTAAAATTTCAAACTAAAACTTATTGCAGATTTGGATTTTTCTAAAAAAAGTACCTATTACAAGCGGTTAAAATCTGTTTACAGATGGCGCTGTAATCACAAAATGGGATACAAATGGCTTACAACGGAGATATCTCTAGGAATACTAATCTGGTTATAAAAATAAAACTCAGTGTATTTGACATAGCAGTTGGGCAGGAGATGCATTTGGTATCATTAAATGCATCTTTTGCAAAAATTTCACAAGTGTAGTTTTAAAATTTTTGATCTGATACTTACTTTTCAATCATTAGACCAAAAGTTATTCAAGGTGGTTCGTTAATTTTTTTGCGCCGTGTAATAGAGTACCCATCTATCACTCTGAAATGTCAAAGTTAAAGGACTTTACTTTTCTCTATGAACCCAGGACTCAATTTTAGATGACACCAAACACGATTTTTTTACTACTCTTGCTTTCTGTATTAAGTATATACAGGGTGTTCCAAAAGCATAGAAACAGTCGAATATCTAAGCATTGTATTAAAGTTCTTAAATTACACTTGTGTGAAATCTTTCCAAAAGATGCATTCAATGATATGAAACGCAAGAACTTGAGGCTAAGGTGACTTTCAAGGAAGGTCAAAATATCGAACATGCTGAATTTTATATTTTCAATCGGATATGTATTTCTAATAAACCTTTTGTAAACCTTTGTATCCCCTTTTCATTTTGTATTGAAGCTCTGTCTGAAAACCAAATTGTAACAGCCTGTAATTGCAGACATTTTTTTCCAAAAATCCAAATATGCAATAAATATTAATTTAAGAATTGTTGTTGTTTCCAATCCCATCTGGGATAGCGGGGCTATACCAAATCCATGAAGCCGTAAGTCTTCAAAAAAAATCTAAGAATTTGAAGAAATCCCCAACGAGTGAGGTTAAGGGGATCAAGTTTGGAATCATTAAATTCATCTTTTGAAAACTTTTCATCTGTGTAATTTTAGAATTTTCGATCCGATATTTATTTCTCGAGAATTATGACCATCATATCGTTATTTAAAATAAAATTCCAAAACAGGTATATATTTTCAAATCAGGTAAAACTGGAACGACAATAATTAATAAAACACGAATTGTCCTTAGAATTGTGACCTGGTTTATAGAGGGGGTAAAGTATAGTGCGGCTTTCAGGAGAACTCCTCTAGACGACCGTCTCGCGTCGTGGCGGGTACTATGGTTACGAGGAAAGATCACTTCGAATAGGGGTGTGGGGTGAATAGTTTTGTTTCAATCTTAGCATAGGTGGTCGTGAGTAAACCAATCGACACCTTCTTTCTTCCTTTTCACCCCCATTAGAAATCTGCGCTCGCTTGTTACCATAGCAGCAGACAGCCCCAGACTTACACTCTAGAAGAGTTGTGCCTCAGAGGAGGAAAAGCACCTCAAAGTCATACTATACTTCAGCTTTGACATTTCAGACGGAAAGATGGGCATTGTTATAGATCCTTAACATAATGTTTCTTTTTAAAATTTTTAGATAAACACTTTTGGAAAGTAAGTTTTTATTGTTAAAGGCGTAAGGAATTTTTTTTTATGGAGCTTCAAGCACAATGGCGCTGTTTATTATTAGATTTTTAATATCTAGTATTTTATTAGAAGATGCTAAATTTTAATCATCAAAATTAAGGTACATTTTCTTGTTGATAAAATTATTTAAATAAAAAATATAATATAAAGTTTTAGTTTTTTAACGTCCGTGAATGCATGTACGTGGTCGCCTCATTGTTCCTTCATTTAGTATATGATAAACGTAAATAAACTGAGCAGAATAGCCTTAAAATGGAGTTCTCTTTTACAAACAATAAACTCCTCATTACAAAATGAGTATCCAAAATTATATAAAAAGTGCTTAAACTAGCTCTGTGTAGGATTTCTTTATCGATATATTGCTTACAAACCAGGATATGATAAAAAATATCACTCATAGGAGAACGGAGAAAGATAAAAATGCATGGTTTGCTGCATTCTGCTTATTAAACCAGTAATTTATTTTTACTACGTATCTAAATTAACTACTTATTTTGACAACAGATGGTGCTACTTACTTACTAAGAAAAGCTAAGAAACGGCAACAACGTGACTCAGTTGGGATACAAAATTGCCGAATCAAATATTTCAGTTGGAATAGTCCAATAGTTTTAAAGTTTTTTCAGGCAACAGCGACATCTGTTGACAAGCTTTGTTACTACTTTTTTTGACTTGGTGAGAAAAATTTTTGGTTTCCTGATAAAAAGCAGCAAACCATTAATTTTTTTGTGCAACCATTATTTTTTAATTGATTTTTCAAAATTTCGTCATGTTTTGGGAGGCCAGTTTCTTGTGTATTATTAACTACCATTGTCAGCAATTTAGATCTTTAAAATGAGCAGCAGGCACAAATTTATTTCTCAGTATTTACTTACATAGTTTATTGTAATATGGCAGTATTTACTTACAAAATTCCATATATCTACTCCAGTATTTTGGCAGAAGGTTTTAGGTTCAAAAGCGAATAGGTACTTGAAGTTTAAACTAACTAATAGGATTTTGAAAAGAGAAACAGACATCAGTAGTGCATTAGTTGATACCAACTTTTCAGTAGCTTTCATAATTATGATATTTCTGAAATATTAGCTTCAGGTCTGAAATTAAAATAAAAAAAATAAAAAAAAAGGTAAGGAAAATGATATTAAAATAAAGGAGAAGAGTGATACAGAGATAAAAATTATTACGTTTATTTTATTTTTTAATTTTACGAAACTTATATTAATACAGTAGCAACAAAATAGTATTCTTGGAGAGGAGAGGATTTATGGTTTTTTTAAAAGCTCTTTAACTAAAATAAAAAAAAAGTCATACTTTAGATTCAAAACGCTTACAATCCATTACCGTAAAGCAATATCTGGGTTACACCGTAAAAAAAAAATTTTTTTTATAGAAAAAAATTGTCAGCTTGTGTGTTAGTATAAAACCGTTTATTTCACATAAAAAATAATGTTGTTTAAAAAACGGATGCCTCTTTTTTTAAACAGACAATTATTTTAAAATACAAACTCTGCTATTTCAAGAAAAAAAAAAATATGCGAGCATTGAAGTCGGCCCTGAGACGAGAGCAGAATTCGAAAGAACAGTCAACGCCGGGTTTTGAATCCAGTCACCGAAGGCGAGCGCCCTGTCTTTTGAGCCACGGCAGGTCTATTGTTTGTTCATGAAGGAAAATCTTAAATTGTCTTTATCCTAAAGGTCTTACTTATTGAAATCATATTTAAGAATAAAAACGTTAAAAACTACGGTGGACGACCCTTATTAAAAAGTCTCTCGATTTAGCTTACCGAAAAATTATAACTAAATACAGATAATTATGAGGTCAAGTAACAATTCGACAATGAAGTCGAGTCTCACTTTATATATACGCTCCTCAAAACCATACATAATTTCTGATACATACGAGAAATAAGATAAAGTTGTCTTATGGTAAGCAAAACAGCGTGCAAAAAATTTAAATTTGAATGGGCAGTTTTAAATCATTTTTGATTAGGACAAAAAACAGAAAAAAAAAACTGTTTTGGGAAAAATAATTTTAAACCGCTTAAATCAACAAAGAAAATCCGTAAAAAAAATTGTAGCGTGATTAAAAATTTTAACAAATATCAGCATTTATCTTTAAGCGGTTTTCTTTCAACAGAATTTACAGTGAACAGGTAGAAAAATAGCTTAAATGCAATATTAAAAAATTATATAACGTCATTAAATGACCCTAATTTTTAAAAATGTTTCTGCCCATATAAAAATTATTAAAACCATAAAATCATTTTCGATTTCAGCATACTTTTATGCGAGTAGACGTTGAATTTATTTTTAAAATATTAAAAAATTGGATCACAAAAGCTTTTCTTCTTTGAAAACTGTAAATATCCTTTGTATTAACATTTTTCATCATTTTCATAATTAGTATAGAGAGCTTTACTAAATAGAGACAAAACTTAGCTTAGCAGTCATAAATTTCATCAATCTAGCAGTGTTTCAAATTCACAACATTTATAAAAAATAGCATAATATTCGCTATAAGGTGCTATTTACTTCGGCAAAAACTTCGGGAAACACTCGACAGAAAAGCCAATGCTAAAAAAAGTATTTTTAAAATAAATATATCTTTATTTTGTCTTAATTATAATCTTAACATTGATAATATATCTATACGATCCGCTGGCTTAGGGTATAGAGTGTTTGCGTCCCAATGACGTGATCTAGGTTCGAATCCCAGCAATGACTTGTTGGTACGAATTCTGCACCTGGCGCGTATCAACAGCAGTGCTGACGTAAAAATATCCTGAGAGATAGATGGATCGTGGGTTAGGATCCCCTTGCCAACAGTCAAACAGTAAAAGGTTTTCCTCCCCATGTAACGGAATTGTGGCTTAATTCAAGATTACAACACTATGAAGTTGAACATTAACAATCTTAAACTCAGAATTGGATCGGATTTTCAACGCCGGCTATAAAATATAATTAAATATATCTGTCCTGAATCATAAGCATACTCTTTTCTTTATAAGACAATTATTATTATTATGAAATTTTTTTTTAAATAAATTATAATTCAAAATTTATTTCTTGAAGGAGATTTATGTGCTATAATTACTGCACTTTCAAAAAATTCCTGAATAAGTACGTTAAAATTTTATACCGTAATTTTAATAATAATATTTAGTGAATTAGTGATTCTACAAATGTGACTGTAAAAATCACTGTGTCAGTTTCAATAAATTTTAATAAACATTTCGGTAGAAATAGGTTTTACGGTAAAATGTACAGGCACCCTGAAGTGCGCTTATGTAATCCGGTGCGTTTACATTATTTTTTAATATATATANGTAAGTTACTGATAATTTTTATCTATTTATTCTAGCGTGAATTCAAAGCATGTAATTGTCTTCACAGCAGTAGCCTCTTAAAAAACTTGTGATCCCAGCAAAACTTTAAAAAATATATATATATATATATATATATATATTCTTGCAGTGCACATTAATCCTTCGTAAAGTCGAGCCCAGAAAATTGCCAACAATTTCACAATTTTTTCAATGTTTATGGTGAGCTATTTTACTATTACTATACTTTAATTTGTGTAGTCGTCTGTAAACTACATCTGTTATGATGATGTATGTACGTGTAAATGAAATTAATAATCAATTTCTATTTTGAAGGAATACATATTGTATAATCTACTGTTAATTTAAATTAAGTTTTGACCTTACTCTAAAAAAACAAAGAAAAAAATATTCCCAAATTTTATTTGCAACGAAATTGATAAATTTGTGGGCTTAGTGATGTAATTTTCATGTATTATAATACATTTAATACATTTTAAATTTAAAAGTCTTTTTTTTTAAATTTCAGTTACTTCAGAAGCTAAGTTTTAATACTAAGTTTAAAATTCATTATTACTCACCAGCTGAATATCCATTCTTCAGGATTTTGAATGAGTTTTATTATACGGAGCTAAAATATCCTTAGCACCCGTTGTCCAAATTTCAAAATAATTTTAGAGTTTAAGACAGACACGCGACTAGTACTTTTACTTTTCATTACTATCGAGGAAATTCCATAAATGAATTGAGTTTAAGATTTTAAAGACAACTTTGTTAGACAAAACACGTGAAGGAGTCGTGATGGCTCAGGGGATAGAGTGTTCGCCTTCCATTGAGATTTACCGGGTTCGAACCCCAGCGATTGCTGGTCGATTCAAATTTCGCACCCAACTTGCACCGATCACAGTGCCGACGTAAAATATCCTCATAGGTGGACGGATCATGGGTTACAGTCCTCTTGCCGTCATACTAGCCGCGGGAGAGTTTCGTGGTTTTCCTCTCCATGTAACGCAAATGCGGGTTAGTATCATAAAAAAGTCCTCCACGAAGGCAAATTTCTCCCAATACTTGATCCAGGAGTTACACTGTCTTCTTGGTTGGGTTCAAAATTACAAGGCTACGGAGTTGAACATTGGCAGTCGTAAACCTTAAAAATTGTGTTGGTGGTTTAACGACGGTTATGAAATAAAATAAAATACAAGAAGAATTTTAAACTTATATCCTTAGCAGCGGAAAAATAAACGAATCAAGAAATTTACTCACTTGCCAATATAAAGGATTTTTGTCGACACAAGTCTAAATTTCGGGAACTACAATAAATGTAGAATCATATAAATGATTATAAAACCTGAAACATTGTAAACTATTTTCTGTGGGAAGTTTTATCATGCAACTTTGCTTTTATAGCTTGCTTTTTTGTTTCTTTTAAAATTATTGTTTTTTTTCATCAAAAAATGTGTTTTTGAAAGTCACGTATGTTAATAGAGTCATCTACTGATAAAAATCCTTTCTTATTTTAAATCAGATAAGAACCAACCTTACCAATATTACTGAATAACTCAGACATACAAAGTTAATATGATATATATTTTTAGCTTGGTAAGGAATGACGTTAAAAGCTAAAAATTAGGTTTTACCATTCTTAAATTTCAAGGCTGATTTAACTTCAAAGTACCCAAAAATAACTGAATTATAAATGGAAAAAAACCTAGCTTACGTTTTTCACAATTGAAGAGCAACTTTAAAAGTAAAATTGTTGAGTTTTGTTTTTCGTTGAGGCTTGACTAGGATTAGAAAGATAAATGCACCTTTCTTTTTATATCTATAGTTGAAATAACTGCTTATATGAAAGATTATATAACCTCTATTACTATTGAAACTTCAAGACGTCGAATTTTTTTTATTTTCTTATTTATATGTAGTTTCAAAGTTTTAAAGTGGTGTTTTGTCTAGCTTCTGTATAAGTATGCTTAATTGCTCGTCTCAAAGGTTTATCTATGCAGAGTTTATGAAACTATGATCCTACTTGTGGTTATACTAAGAAATATTGTCTAATTATTAATAACAAAATTAATTTTTCCAACTGTGAAGTTCTTTTCTCGTATGAAAAAACCACCAACATTCCACTGAAGAACTTTTTATAACGTTCTATAGTCATTCATCCAATCTTATTTTAATCTTCAATCTATCTTAATCTCCAACTTTTAATCCATAATCCACATTTTGCGGCCACTGATTTAGACGTTTACTTTAGTCCACAGATTCACAGTGGCCCCATTTGCCCCTTAAACAAGGAGGGGTAGAGGGACAATTGTCCCGGGTAGAGGGGGCCCGACTAAAATTTCTTACAAAAAATATAGTGTTTATGTGTATAGTGTATTAATTTTTTAAAGAGAATTGCAGAGAATTTTTTTGTACCTATATAAAAACTACAATTTTATGTGAAGGGTCTTCAAAATTTTTACAACACATGAAAATAAGATTTTTGCACTTTGAGGAAGAGGTAGATAATTTTGTCCTGGGGCCTTTGTTCAGCCTCGCCCTTAAATTATGGAACGCGAACTGTGCCCCTAAATCTGGACAAGGAGGTGTGTAGGAAACATGCTCACGAACTATAGGTGCTGGCAAGAGCTTCATCAACTATTGAAAATAGATATCCTAGTGATTCATGGTTATATACAGATGATTCCATATTTATACTGATGATTCCGTGTTCAATTATGAATCCTTATCAGATGTAAAGATTAAAATTCAAAAACCTATTTGATTGTGAGAGGACGCAGAAGAGATAAAACATGTTTATTAGAAACTATAAACACTTTCATATTTTAACCTTAAATCAAACAGGTTTTAGCGTTCCTGTATGGACACTTGCTTTCGTTTCAATAACTTTTTTGTTTTTTTCCAAGCTTAAGAAATTCTTTAAGACTTCAAATGAGAACACGTTTTTGTTTTCATTTTTAACAAGAATTTTTGAAATAAAAATTATATTTTGCTGAGAATTAACATTTCATGCCAGTTCAGAATTAAAATATTAAAAAAACTTTAATTTATTTTTGAAAATAAAAAGTACTATTTTAAAGATTTACAATCTTAACGTCAAAATTATTAATCATTTTTATTTTATATTCTTCGTATATTTGTAAATAATTGTAGTGTTTATGTTCATATTATTTCCTCTTGAAAATTAAATGTGCTTCGCATGGTTCTGAAAGAATTCTTTAAAGCTAAATTTAAAATTGGAAATCTTATGAATGTGTCAATAATTCTTCATTTATCTCTTTTCTAACTTAACATAATTTTCTTAGTCTCGTAATCGTTTCTTCTCATTGAAAAGTATCATTTCTCATTTTCTAATATATTATTGAATCCAATATTTCTCTACATATTAGAAAATAAGGAATGATACATTTCATTAAGGATCATTCTTTTGATATTAAAAATAGTTTTGATGAATCATGATTTAAAAGTGAAAGGAAAACTTTTCCTATGAAATCATTTTTTACTATGAAATGCAAATAATATTGTTTCATAACACCAACTAACCCTGCATATTCATTTTGACGGGATAAGTAATATTCAGCCATTCTAATAAAAAACTAAAATCATTTAAGTGCCAATAAATCAGCTAAAGCAAAAACATTTTACTTTGTTAATAAACTAAAATAGTTGAACTACTTATTATAGTTTTCTCTTAAAACAAATCTGATTCTTGCTTTCCTTAGTACTCGCTGGGATGACGTCACAAACTTATTGATAGATTTTGACTCTCGGTGGCTATGATAATGATAATAAGGTATGATAATGCTGATAACAGTCTACTAAATTTGACAGTGAGGGATAAATTGCTGAAAGGATTCTTATATTTGGGAGAAAAACAGTAGATGTGGTGTGGGAAAAGCCCTATTAAGACATATTTATTTAGTTAATGAACGCGTTTTGCTAAATAATAAAGTGAATATTCGGCGGGTGTGTGGATGATTGTATATAATGTAGTTTTCCTCATCTTTGCAAAACTATAGGGTCTTACCTGTGAATAAAAGAAAGTTATTCAATATCCGTTACCATTCAATGTTAATGATTATCATTCATTAACTTTACTTTCACTGCCTTCCCTTAACTTTCACAGTTAAGAAAGAATGAAGTATAAAAGGAATCTTAAATGTACATAAACTAAAGAGTAGATCGAATTCTTGACGCATTTACTGATATAAACTATATAACTTAAGTAGGGTAAACCAACCAGTGAAGGAACAATACCCAGTGAAGAAACATTTCGTATATATTGATTGAAAATAAGAATTTGAAAGTTTTTCTTCAGATTGATTGGTAACAAATAGCTTACTGCCAAACAATAGGAAGTCATCTAGCAATGTTTTGGATTACCTGGTCACGTAGACTTTTCTGGAAAATTTTTTAAATTTGTTATTATCTCTGCAACACCCTGTTTCCTTGAACTAGATTTTCTATTTATATGTTTGAGGTGAAATTAATTGCATGTAATAGTTTTATTTTTCTCACTGTGAAAATAAGAATTCAAAATATAGTTATTGAAGTTACGTTTTATTTTTTTAAGCATCATATCATAATCAAGTACTGAGATAAGGGGGTGTTTATTCACTGGATCACCAAACGATGAAAAACCAGTGAAAAAACAAGTGTTCCTTTACTGGTTTTTTTCTAAGTTAATGAAAATGAAAGAAAAACTTTAATTTTCCTGTACTTTTAGTGATGTTTTGCATCAAAAGTATGTTAAAAATACAAAAAACAACTTTTAACCAGTGAAGGAACAGGCATGTTCCTTTACTGGGCATAGATTTCCCAGTGAATGAACAGTATGTGTTAATATGTTGACACTTTACTTTTCAATTCATGATTACAAAATAAGTTAACATTTTCCAAGTATTTGTATGTTATAATTTCAAGAATAGGCTTGTTTTTAGATATTTATATGGCATACAAATTCATAAAGAGCATTAAAAAATAACCAAAATTAAGTGTTCCTTTACTGGGAAGTTCTGTGTTCCTTTACTGGGAAATTTTGTGTTCCGTCAATGGTAAGAGCTGTTCCTTCACTTGGTCTTCTTACTACTTGTTATTTGAACCTCCAGAACTTTAAAACCATATTATGTAAGTTCTCTACAATTTTTTTACAAAATTTGCAATTATTAGTAAATATGTTGAAACAGTCATTTAACTAAAATTACGAATTTTGAAATTAATATGATTTTTTAAAAGGCAAGCGAAGCTTAAGTGTTCCTTCACTGGTTAGTTTACCCTATATTCATTCTGTTAGTTATATTATCAATGAATTAATAAATAAATAAATAGAGCCTGAATATCGACAAACAATTTAAAACGAAAGTAACTTCATTTTTTGTTATTAACTTTTTTCTCCATGTATGAGGTTTCATAAATCTATATTCATTATTTCTTTCCCTCATTTCCTTATTTATTTAAATAATTCTAAAAAGAAAACGGAAATGAATATTACTGAGCATTGTTTCTTATCCTATTAATGAATATATCCTTCTTCACCAAGTTCGATAAATATTTTTTTTGTAATATTCTCAATTAAAGTATAAAAGAAAAAGTTGAAACTATGGTAAAACATTACGTTATACATTTCGAAAGTCACTAAGTTTCCTGCAAAACTTAATTTTTCTTTTTTGTATTGTTATTATACTATATATACTATTTGGCCTTCAGTATGGAAGTTAGCTTTAAAATACGCGAGTTGAGACGAAAAATATATTACTTACTCGTTGAATAAGAGGTAAGAATAGTTTATTTAAAAGTTATTTTACCATTGATAATTTTCAGCTTTTTTGTGATAATTATCATATTCACGTTTTATAAGAAGGCAGTTTTGCATAAAACAGAAAAATCTTTTTCCTTTATTGCAATGCAATCATTTTTGTTTATCGATTACAAGCAATAAGTACGATTGAAGTTAAATATTTTATAGTTTAAAAAAAGCTGAGTTTTTATATTTTAATAGTAACTCTTGTTTAATGAATAACAGAAAAATTCTCAATTCTCATTCAATATTTTAAAAACAAATAGATGCTCTAATATAAAAATATTTAGTCTTAAAGAGTTTAGAACAGGGATTGAAAAATTGCTATTAAGTGTTTATGAAATTAAATTTTAAAAATTGATATTAAATCTTAATTATATTTCTATTTATTAGTCATGTTAGTCATGTTTTATGAAAAGTCATTATTCTAATCATCTCTCCTTTCACTGCAGTCATTAGTAATTTCGCATGTTCTGAAATTCTATTATAAAAACATACAATATATAGTTGTAAAATTATATTTAAATTTGAATTGAGTGAAAATTTAACTAAAAAACAATATTTGTTTCCTTACAAGTCTAATCTTAAAATGTGTATTATATGTCACTTATTTCCAAGAAAGTAGCTTTATTTAAAGATTTATTCGAGATTAAAATGGAATTACTGTTTGAATTTTTATTAGTCATTTTCTGTAATAATTTTGACAGTGTGGAAAATTATTTAAAAATATTCAAATGACATACTTTCGTAAATTTTCTTTCACTTTTTTTTCCCACTGATATTAAACTGAGAAATGGTTTACATAATTTTATTCTTTCAGCATCCGAAATTTTATTTAACAAAACACTGAAAAAAATCAAAGAAATCTGTAGAATTTCTTTTCAGGGAGTGAAATCAGGAAAGCATCTAATATTTTAAAAATAGTCAATAATTTTTTATAATGAAAAAATAGTTTTACGCGAGCACATCATAGAATTTCAACAATTCGATAAAATTATTATATTTAAAAAGACTTTCCATTTCTTTTTCTTTCTGAAAATTGAACAAAAATACTCGAAAATTTTGAATTGTGCACTTAAAGCCGTGGTTGCTCAACCCCAGTGAGAGGGTGGAGGGGGCACGAAGTTTGAGGACGCGGGATCGAGAACTAATACATATAGGGGTGCACAACCTGCAGCTCGTCAGTTTTTGATGCGTGGCCCGCATTTGCACCTGAACATACTAAAAAAGAAATTTTAATATAAAAGAAAAACAGAAATTTTAAATTGTACATTTAGAGCCGTGGTGGCCAAGGGAATAGAGGGTTCGGCTTCCAATGAGGTGAACTGGATTTGAATCCCAGCGACGGCTGGTTGAAACGGATTCCGCACCCTGGACCACATCGACCACAGTGACGTAAAATACCCTCTGCGGTAGACGAACAGTGGGTTAAAGTTCCCTTGCTGTCAGGCTAACTTAGGGAGGTTTTCGTAGTTATTCTTTCCATGTAACGCAAATGCTGGTTAGTTCTATCAAAAATCCTTCACAAAGGAAAATTTCTCCCAATACTTGATCCAGGAGTTCCCTTGTCTTCTGGATCGAGTTCAAAATATCAAGGCTACGGAGTTGAACATTAGTAGATGTAAGCCCGAAATTGGGTCGGCTCTTCAACGACAGTTATAAAATTGCGCATTTAAGTTTTTGACGAGCCAAATCTAAATCAATGTAGTCTGACGATCGCTTTTTTCGGTTTTTACAGCTACAAATTTCATAAGCTTTAAAAATCCCAATATTAACAATACAACAAAATTATGATACGTGAATTTCGAATGTCAGTTATCACTTTTGAGGCTCTTTGAATCCGTTTCATGGTTAATCCAAGTGGTTTTTCGATCACGTTCTCGGTCGTTATTGTTGAATTTCGAGGTGTTTCTTAAGATCTCACTCTTTCTAATCCGATATTATTATGTCCTGCGACTTTCGAATTGTGCAAATAACAATTACTTTGCTTTATTAGTGTCAATTTTATCGTAAACTCAAGCTATTTTTTGTTTTGTTTTTTCAGCATTCCGTAAACGAATTTCTACACTTTTTTAAAATCCCAATATTTTAAATATCTATTCATATGTCACTCGAAACGTGCTTTTAAATGTACGCTTTATTTTGTGCCGATTTCATCGCAAATCTAAAAGTTTTTTCTCGCCTTCTTTTTTAATAATTTTTCAGCGGTTACTCCACTGGGTTTCGAAAAGCCTAATATTAAGACTTGAGCCGCGATGGCTCAGGGGATAGAGCATTCGCTTTCCAATGAGGCGAACTGGGTTCGAATCCCAGTTGATATGAATTTCGCATCTGGCTGACACCGACCACAGTGCTGACGTGAAATATCCTCCGTGGTAGATGGATCATGTGTTAGAGTCCCCTTTGCCATCAGGCTAATCGTGGGAGGTTCTCGTGGTCTTCCTCTCCATGTAACGCAAATGCCTGGTTAGCTCCATCAAAAAAGTCTTCCACGAAGACAAATTTCTCCCAATAATCGATCCAGAAGTTCCCTTGTCTTCTGGATTAGGTTCAAAATTACAAGGCTACGGAGTTGAACCTTTGTAGTCGCTAATCCTTAAAAATTGGGTCGTCTGTTCAACGACGGTTATAAAATATTAAATAAAATATTACGATTTGCGATCTTCGAATCAGACGTTTATCACTTTGGACGTGCTTTTTGTGTGCTGATTGCATGGTCAATCCATGTTATTTTTCAAAATTTTTTTTGGCAGTTCCTACTTTTTAATCTTGATATTTTTAATTTAATATTATTACAAAACACAAAATACGAAAGTGGATTTTTAAACTGTTTAATGTTTTTGAAATTTGCTTCCATTTCTTTTGTAGCTTAGGAAACCGTTTTATGATTTAACATTCATAAAATTCTTATAATTCATCTAATATTAATGTCCAAAAAATAAAAATATATTGAACTGTATTTTGCATCTCATTTTGAGTTACAATGTGTTTTGTTTTATTTTAAATTATTTCAAATCCCTTTCAATTTCGCTAATTAAAATATCTGATTTGCGTTTGTATTTCTCAATAAAAAATTTTCAGTTTTTCCATAGTAATTTTTTTGTAAAAACTTGCTTTTGTACACACTGGTGCCACCAAAAAAAATTTTAAAAATCTTCACTCTAATCCCATGTTTACGCTAGTTTCCCTCTCTCTGCAAATTTTGAAAGTGAAAATCATTTTTATTGTTTTTTTTCTCAGGAGGACATGATCGCGGTCTACCTATTTTTTCTTTGTATTTATGCTGATTTCAAACAGGCTTCTTCTACTATACCGGAAATAGATGAACCAGGTTCTCCCTATTACTGGCCTGACTATGTTGTAAGTACTTTGGTAAAGATATTGGTAAATATTGAACCATAAAAAGACACTATTGGGTAATGTGATGTAAAGTTTTTAAGGTGACCTTCTGGTCTGCAAGTTCTTTCTGGTCGTATTTGATTAGGATCATTGATTGGGAAAATGTGAACCATACGGCACCCGCATGCAAATTTGATGACTTGCCAATTTCTTAAGGTGACTTTTTGGTGAACAAAATTTTCCTAGCATATTTGATGACGCTATAATTTATGAAAAATATATTCAAGTAAGTACATTGGTTAAGATATTGGAAAGCATTGAACCATAAAGACACCAGTGAACAAATTTGATGTAAATTTTTTAAGTCGATTTTTCGCTCTGCAAATTCTTTCTGGTTATATTTGATGATGATACAATATATGAAACAAAATACAGAGTTTGATAAAATAAGTAGTTTGATAAAAATGTTGAAAAAACGTTGAACCATACGGCAGTGGCGTGCAAATTTGTTGTAAATTTTTATGGGGACTTTTTGCTTTGTATGTTCTTTCTGGTTATATTTACTAACGGTCATATTTGATTATGTAATACAACTTTGATTTTCTTTATTAAAAAATTCTGACTTTCCTAAATGGTTTTATAGATCGCATATTAAATTAAAATATAGTCGAAGGAGCTTGCAAAAAAATTTGGGTTCGAGATAATTTGTTTGCCATTCAGCCGAAATTATCAAAATTAACAATCACAACATTTAACAATTGAGAAGGGAATACAACGACCTTTCGCTAGAAACCACATGTAGCCACTTTCGATGGAAGAACGTGTCACACACGTCAAGATGCTTTTATCACACAAAACACTAACGACGTGCTGTACACTTCTACAGGAAATTATCACAAAATTAAAAAGTTGTTCGTGATATAACAGAAATGGAAATTATAGTTCTGATTTTAGTCATAATATTTATTGCTATGTCAAAATTAGCTAGTCATAAATCCAAAGCTTTTAAAATTTCTAATTGCGGTTTTGAAAGTTTATAAAAAAAAAGGAAAATGTCTTCATAAGAAAAAGGGATTGAATAAAGGCAAGTGACTTAAATTTTCGTGAATTAATCATAGATTAAAATAATAAAGCTTAAGAGATTCCTGAAGTCAATTCTCTTTAGACTTTGAAAACTTTCAAGAAGCACATTCTGGAAGTTTAACATTGATATACAACATATAAACCTGGCTACACAGCATTTTCTGAGTATGATGTAAGCATGTATATGCATAGAACAAAAAATAAGTTATGGTATATTTTTCGAGTTATATAGACAAGTTTTATGACTAGTTTATCTAATTATAGTTTCAAATACTGTAACTAGACAACTTTATGCAGTATTTTGCGCCAGGTATAGAAAACTCTTAAAATAAAACGAAAGCATTTTTTTAGAAACAGACAATTCAGCGTAATCTAAATTCAATACTTGTATATATCGGATTTCAAATATTTGGTTGAGTTGAAGATAAAAAATTGTGATTGACACGAGAGTTGTTCTACGTTACAATCCCTGTTTCTCGAAGAAGTATATCTCGTTATATTCTACTCCCTGAAAAAATATATCTCGTTATATCCTACTCCCTGAAAAAGTATTTCTCGTAATTAGGTTATCTAGTTATTTGGTTATCTAATTTTAGAATAAATACTACAACTAAATTATTCTGAAATATTTAGTGGTAACTTTATATTAGTATTATATCTAGATAACTCTTCAAAAACGCTTTTTAAAAACAGCGTTTTAGAGAATAGTTTCTATATATATATATA
>NC_092211.1:82048837-82058114 GCF_043381705.1 Parasteatoda tepidariorum
AAAAGCGAATATACAAGTGAGTAAAAACAACAAGATGAATTAAAATTAGTGTTGAGGAAATAGAACAGAAGACCAACGGAGTCCCCCAGGATGCTCAAGTTTGAAAAATATAAAAGGGGAATGACGCGTTAAAATAGAAGTGGATTGGCAGTTCAGGTATTGAGGGGAGACATCAAGTCAACCTAAGTGTATAGGGTCCATCGGATCGTCCATTGTAATGGTATCTTCTAGTGTGCTTTTAATAATTTCTCTAATGATTTGTTGCTGTTGTTTTGTTCTGCACCACTTTTCGATTGGTTCCCTGATGTTAATATGATTCCCCCGGAGTGTCGAGAATTTAGGACATTCTGCAATTAGATGTTGAACCGTTTGGCTTTTGCCGCAGTATTTGCAGCTAGATGATTTCTGAAAAAATCTCGATTGTTGTTCTCCGAACACTCCGTGGGCGGTATAGAATTGGTTTATGTAAATGTCACAATTTAAAAGTTTATCGCTGACTTTTGGAAAAAACGTGTTGGTATGTCTCCCGTTTGATTTCCCACTTTTGCTGCATTCATGACACATTTGTGTTCCTCTGCTCCCCGAAGAAGTTTATCTAGTAACCATAAATCAATACATCTCCATGCACAATTTCACTTTTGGTGGTTTTCTAGTACAGATAGCGTTGCATTACAAAATAATAATCATTGAAAATAATAATCAGGGTTGACTATAACAATCATCCTGATTGTTCTAGTCAACCCTTCATAAATGTATGATACCATGCATCTACAAATAAATAAAAATATCTTTTTTTTCAAGGCAAACTACAGTGAAATATACAAAGAGGAGTTGGGTGTCAACTTAAATACATTTGACAGCAAAAGAAAGGAACAATACGAGAAAAATTTGATGTATGTTAAAAAGTGGAATGAAGAATATGAGCGTAGTCTACATAATTTTAAGCTGGGTGTGAATTTTATGTCTGCAATGGTAAGTACACAGTAACTTCAGTTTGTTTACAGAAATGAATTCATTTATTGAAGCATAGAACTATTTGACCAAACAATCTAAAACTGTTTGTAAACTTCGTAACTATTAGTTACAAAGCTCGTCGACAGGTGGCACAGCTAACTGATAAAACTATGAAACAATGTTTTCCTTTAAATATTCAAAATTTACACATAATGGTGTCAAAGAACAAAATTAAAACACGTCTTTACGAATTTTGTAACAAAATTTGTTTGGATTAAAAATTTTCTGTTTTCCTAAGAATGTCATAGGAAAATGTTCATTTCTCGTTTTCCATTTTTCTTTGAGGTCAAATTTTCAGTCATTTTTGGAACTCTAGATATAGTGGCGTTCTCACACATAATGAGAAAAGTTCTAAAAAAGAACTTGCTTGAACGCAAAGTTACAAATGAATTTATGTATATCTTCAGATGGTTAAGGACAAACATATGATTAAAGGTTAATCTTTTGGAAGTTTTAGAAAAAAATAGTTAATTATCGACACTGTCCGAATTATAAAAAGAAACTGATCTGAATTTTTGATTGAATGATCGGATTTTTGCCTACAAGGAACCAATCTCAGTAGTTAGAAAGTTTAGCCTAAATCATGCTAGTAAATTAGCATTGACAATATTTTGAGTTCAGTTGAGTAATGTTGGATATAATTGACATTATCTTTCGATAAACGAAATTTATAACTGTGTGCAAAAATTTCTCCATTAGCTTAAAACGTTCTCGAGATATGTCAAAATACGCAACAAATAAAATAAACATTAAGAGGTGAAAACTTTGGATCACTCTCTTGATCAAACTATGGATTTTCCAGATTGTGGCAACCCGTATCCATAGAAAAAAATGTTTGTTTATTCAAAGAAAGTATGATCTTGTGTTTGATTTTGTAGCTTAAAATATCGTCTGCACTCATTCATTAGCATATTTGAAGTGACCCTCTCGAACATTTAAGATTCAGTCCTAGAAAGCAAAAATTTGATCATAAGATCAAAAGTTATTCAGAGTGGTCCGTTTTTTTTTTCGCATTGTATATGGTGGCGCGATATTTGAATACATTAAGAAAGCGCTCTAGAGGAAAAAAATTTTTTCTTGAGGTTTAAAACGAGATTTTTGCCCATTTCAGTACTTTTCAAGACAAAGAAATTTTGATTTTATAATGGACGGTAATGATACGGATAGTATTTGTTGCTTGGATTTTCTAATTACTCATAAATGTTTTCTTCATTTTTCTGGAAAACTTAAAGAAAGTACAGCTTCCGGTGAATCGGAGTAAAAGTAAGTAGTCAATCGTGACTTGCATTTGACAATTAGTAGAAGTATTATATTCTAAAAATGAAAATATCACATGAAGTCAACAACACAATTCTCAACATTTTCGTTTTAAAAATTAAAGGTTACCGTAACCATTTAAAATGGTTACGGTAACCTTTACCAAATTATTAGACCTAACTATAAGATTGTATCCCTGACCAAATTATTAGACTAACTATAACATTTTATGTAAAATTTTAATTGTAAGGGTATACTAAACAGCTTTATTGCTTTTGTGCGATTGAAACAGGCTTGCTCGTTCGTGTATCAATTCATTAAATTAGTCGATATATTATATAAATATGGAATAATTATTATATAAATATAGAATAATTATTATATCAGTTATTTTATATTATAATAATTAGACCAAATTATTAGACACACTGTAGGGTTTTAAAAATGACATGTTTGTACAAGTTTATATCCAATACTTTTATATTTGAACGTGCATGTAGTGGTCTTTTATTCAGTAATTTTTTTTATATACTTCTATTAGATTTATTTTTAGCATGTTACATTACAATGTTAACCAATTGATGCACGAACATAAGCAAGTGTAAACTGGTTTCAGCAGCGAAAAAACTATACAGCTGTATAATATCAACTGATAATTAAAATTTTACATAGAATCTTAAAGTGCCTCTAATAATTTACCTAGGGACAGTAGGTGTAAAATTTAAAAATAAAGAAAAACGTGATTTTTAGATTTAGATTTCTTAATATTTTTACCCAATTACATTCATAAATAATTTGCTCTGCTTTTTTTTTACAGACTGAAGAAGAACAGGGTGCCCATCAGATGCTGAGAATACCAGATTTACATAGTTATAATACAGATGACAGCCATTCCGTATTTAAGTATGTAAATCGAGGCAATGGAGAAATCGATGATTTATATAAAGAAGTAATAAAAATTACTACAGACGGAGATGAAATAACGGAGGAAGCTATTGAAGTCGACGTAAATGATTACCAAAACAATTCTGTTAGACTAAAAGACTGGGGAGATTTTGATTGGAGGGACTTTGGTATTATATCGCCTGTTCGATACCAGGTAAGAAGATCAAAGTTTTCTGAAAAATCTAATATAGAAGCTATATGATTTATGTAACAGGTGACTGATGCACGTTAAATCTGTCGAGTTTCAAGTCCTCCATGTTCCCATAACAAATCAATACCTCTGGGGGTACTGAATTGGAGAGATTGATAAATCTTTGATTCAGGTCAAAATTACGATCTGTGGATGAAGGAATGGATGTATGAATGGGTCCACCCTATAAGCAGGTGTGTGACGTATGAGTGTGGCAGAAGTCGAATTCTTGGCCATAGATGGCGCCACTGGAAAACAAGAACAATTTCACCCCCTCTGCCTTAATGGCATACGTCAATAACAACATATGATTTAGGTAATCTGTAGAGGACAGCGTATTCTTTCCTTGACTTCCTAAAATATATATTTTAGAACCTTTTTAAAATATGTGAGTGAGTATAGAGTGCACAATTTAGGGCTCGCAAACTAATATTAAAGTCATTGACTGAAACGAATAGGAAGGTATGAATGAAAATATCAATTGCGTAGTAATTAGGGGGGTATAGCAAGTGATCGGCACTGGCTGATGAAGCCCTCTAGTTTTGCATAATTATGTTTGCGTCTAAAGCGAATTCATTGGTTTTTTTAAGTATCAAAAATGCTTTTACTTAGGCTATTTTATTTTATAACCGATGTTGAACAGCCGACCCAATTTTCGGGTTTACGACTACTAATGTTCAACTCCGTAGCCTCGTAATTTTGAACCCAATCCAGAAGACAAGGGAATTCTTGGATCAGTTCCCTCAGAGGTATGATTTGTTTTGGGAACACAGAGGACTTTGCGGCTCGACAAATGTAACGTGCATCAGTTGCCCTTTACTACACCGGGAGTCTTCGGCCGGCGGGGATCGAATTCACGACCGCTTGAACTTGAGCCCATTGCCCTACACACCAGGCTATCCGACCCTAAACCTGATCGATTTCCTGATAAAATGGGAAGGCGTTTCTAATGATTGTTTTCCTATTCCTCTGCTTTTTTTTCCTGGGAAAACACAGAAACCGATCTCTGCGCAAGTAATTCGTCAGATTTCGATAGCAATTGGTGTTTTTCAGCATAAATATTAATTAGCGCAGCCAAATGTGAAAATGTTTTGTAAGAATTATAAAAATTTATTCTAAATTTGAGAAATACAGGTAAATGTGTGAAAGACTATTTAAATTACTCACTACGGTTTTTCATGGCCACGAACTTCATGGTATCAAATTATGTGTTTAATATTCTTATTGGATTTCGAACTGTCGTTTCCCCCGATATTTCCTAAAATTTTGGACAAAAATGTGTTTTTCATCCAAATAATTTTATATAATAAAATGAGTAAATGCATTTTTTTAATTGAATTATTTATATTTTTAGGGATCATGTGGATCATGTTACGCATTTTCAGCTCTCAACGCTATAGAAGCAGGCTATGCACTTAGAAAAGGGAAACTAGAAGAACTTAGTGTGCAAATGGTAGTTGATTGTTCAAAAAGAAGTAATCAATTTTTATACTTTCTGTATTTAATTTTAAAAGTATTAATTATATAGTACTAATCAATGAATAAATTCATACACTGGTTATCATGAATCAAGAAAAATTACAAAAATAGCGGTAACTCTCCCAAAAATAATGCAATTCCAATATAATTCGGATATGTTGTCCAATAAGAGTTGCTAAGTAAAACTGAAATATGTAAATTAGTGGCACTGCAGGGGAATGACGTCAAAAGGACTAAGCATAAAATTGTACATTTGATCGCAATCTTGCGAATCTTAATGTGTTTTTAAAATTAGAAATTTGAGGTCACCAATTTGTAACAATAACCTGCAGGTATCATTTGTCCAAAGAACTTCGATGGAGATCTATTCGAAGACTAGACGCAGGACAAATTGTGATAGGAATTGTCAAATGGTTAAATGTGCGTCCTTATGTGTTTCATAAGCGCTAGCAACAATTTCTAACCACAGGTTCGGGAGACGGAAGGTTCAGCCAAAGATGACCAATAATTCGATGAGTGCAGATGACCGATATTTATCAAAGGGATAGAATGTCATATCCGAGTCAGGTCAGATACTCTCGTAATGCAACTAACGATGGATTGGTGTGAACGCATATAGAGTGTAGAAGGCTTCACGAGCTTAGTTTGTTCCCTTGAAGACCAGCTATTTGTGTGCCACTCTCGTCACGCCATAACATAAAACGTTCAAGGTGGGCACAGCAACATGTCCACTGGACGGCGGAGAAAAGGCGGGCTGTTCTCTTCACAAATTTTCAGATGAATCTAGGTTTATCCTCCACAGTGACAGTAGGTGTTTGATTGGGGGAAAACCTGGAACCCGATATAATCCATCAAACATCCGTGAAAGAGATGTATACCAAGCAGGCAGTGTCTGAGTGTGGGGTGGGAACGAATAGACCTGCATGTTTTTCCACTTGGAACACGTGTTTAGAGATGACATCCTTGATGTTTATGAGCGTCCTTATGCTCGTGCAATAGGGGAAGATCTCGTGCTACAGGACCATAAGGAAATACTGTACAGAGCTCGCATCGAGAATGATTATCTTCAGCAGCAAACAATTCAGCGGATGGAGTAGCCAGCTCAAAATGACTCCTATCAAGAATATTTAAGTTGTCTTAGGAAGATGTGTATTTGCTCTCAATCCTCCTCCTCAAACCCTTGCCTCGCTTACAACAGCTTTGCAGGAACAATGGCTCGCACTTCCAACGGAAACTGGTAAACCACAAACTGGAAAGCATTGTACATCGCTGTATGATTTGTGTTGCTGCTAGAAGTGATTATACTCCATATTGAAGGCACCCTCTTTATTCCAAATAGACACATCTGATTTATTCAATTAATAAACACGCTACTTTCTGTAATTGTCTAGTCTAGTTCATACTTTTTACTCTATTTTATACGTTATTATGTGCACTATAATATGTGTCAATTCCATTCAATTCTTTGCGTAACCTTTTAAGTTATCAAATAATCATTGTATCATATAATAAGTTATCATATAATCATTTTTTGTGATTTTTTCCTAAATTTATGATAATAATGGCAGTCTCAGCTGATGTCAGATAAACAAAAATTCTAAAAGTTTTTGTTTTTAATGAAAAAGAAACTTTTTTGAAAAGACTCTTTTGAAGACAAGTTAAATTAAGTTTTAAAGTTAACTGGAACTTACGGTATAAATTTCAATAGCTTTTTTTTAAAGATGAATAAATTTTTCTTTACTTTAAATAATTTTGGCAATATAGAAATGAGTGAGATTAATCCTTGCCCAAGCCAAAATACATATAACAAAAAAAGAAGAAAATAAGTACATCATTCTAATATACTTTCTAACCAAGTCAGTGTATTTCGGCCAATTAGCTGGGAGTTCCTGGATAACTTTGGTCAAACGTTCTATGGGAGTGTTAACGCATCACCGACAGACAACTGCATGTCATTCCAACTGCATGTCATGCATATACAAGCATGGCAACGAGCATGTCCAGTTTCCTTCTGCATCTTGTTGAATATTATGAGCCTACTTGCTACAGTTGAACCTGACTAACTTTCTAAATCTCAGTTTGACTGTGGTTTCTACTTTATTTGCTGAATTTTGCCAGCCAGCGGTGATTTGTACGGCTTTAGAATGCTTTGATTCCGTACACCGATACCATGCGTTAACTGACGATATCCATGGTGTCATGTAATGTCTCAACTCTGTGACACCGTTTATGTTGTACAACAATGATGTTCACACATTGAATGAAAGTTGTGAAAATGATAAGCGACTGCAGTCTGAGACATTTGTGCATTTCACGTGCCTTACTCCTTCCTTCTCCTACCTCAGTTCTATTGTTTTTCCCTGTCACTCCTCCTACCACCTATTCTATACTTTGTCTCGGTCACTCCTCCTACCACCTATTTTATTGATTTTCTCGGTCACTCCTCCTATCACCTATTCTATAGTTTTTCTCGGTCACTCCTCCAACCACCTATTTTATTGTTTTTCTCGGTCACTCCTCCTATCACCTATTCTATAGTTTTTCTCGGTCACTCCTCCTACTACATATTCTACAGTTTTTCTCGGTCACGCCTCCTGCCACCTATTCTATAGTTTTTCTCGGTCACTCCTCCTTTCACCTTTTCTAGAGTTTTTCTCGGTCACTCCTCTTACGACCTATTCTATTGTTTTTCTCGGTCACTCCTCCTTTCACCTTTTCTAGAGTTTTTTCGGTCACTCCTCCTACCACCTATTCTATTGTTTTTCTCGGTCACTCCTCCTATCACCTATTATATTGTTTTTCTCGGTCACTCCTCCTACCACCTATTCTATTGTTTTTCTCGGTCACATAGTGCATAGTTCCGTTGAGTCAATCATTTCTGTACAATAACAGTGACGCATTGATGATTGCTAAAATGATATATATATATATGTATATTTTTATTTTTATTTATAGAAGAGGAATGGGACACTCGTGGAAATTTTGGTTGCCTTGGAGGTTACATAAATAACACTTTACATTGGGTGATGAAGAATGGTGGCGTTGCATTGGACGAAGATTATCCTTACTCTAAAAGGGTATTATATTTACAATGAAGTATTATGGGGTTCGGAAAGTAATGCCATTTTGGCGTATTAAATACTCGTTAATCTTGAAAACCAATTTATTTTTTTAATTCCATTTCGATTCACTTTCGATCCGGCATTAAAAGGTTGTTGCTAAAGAAGGTGAATACATTATTGATTAAAAATAAAATCTTGATAACAAATATCAAATGTATCTAAATGACAATACTTTCCGGTCCCCCTAATGATTAGAAATTTCTGACGAAAGTTGTGACTTAAAGTCTTGAAATTCAATATAATAATTAGAAACGTTGTGATTAATAGGTATTGGTGAGCGACAACGAACTAAGTTAATAATGTTTCATGTTAACTCTAATATTTCTCACTAGTTAAGAATTGTTTCTCTTTACATTACAAATTAGACAGATGGTAAAGAAAATAAACTGAATTAACGAAAACTGAATGACAAACAATTTCAAATATAAATATTTGAATTACAATAAAACCTCGATTATTCAAAGTAATTGGGTCCAGACTTACATCGGGAAATCGAAATAATTGGATAATGAGTGTAATGCTAATCTCTCAATATACAAATTCGGATGAAATAATCGCAGTTCTACTATATTTCAGTTATGTGTTTTTGAAAAGAAAAAAAAACTGAAAAGATACAGATTAAACCATCAAATGCACGTTTACTGAACTAAAAAAATTTTGGGAAACTTCATCAAGCATTGAGATTTTCATGAAATTTTTTGTTCTTAAAAATTAAAATTCCACCGAAAATTATGTTCAAATACTCAAAATTAGAGTTCAAAATATTTTTTCCACAATTTTTTTCTTATTTGAGGCTAATAGAAACCTTCATTTTAAGATCATATTTGAAATTATGATTTAATGAGCTTACATTACACATGAAAATATTTCAGAACGCTTGTTAATTTTCTAGACGAGAAGGTGTAAGAAGAGAAAAAAATTAGTCTCACCTATAGATGGTTATATGGTGCTCCCAAGAGACAATCAAAAGGTTCTGAAACTTATGGTTGATACGATGGGTCCAGTGGCTGTAACTATTCATGCATCTCAACCATCCTTTCAATACTTTGAGTAAGTAAAATACCTAAGCCATTGTACAAAAACGAAACGTTTCTTAACTGCAATTATTTCTAATAGTTGTAGAAAAGCAATATTGTGACTGAAAGTAAAAAGTGTAACCTGGTAATAACTTTAATCTATTACCTATTTATTATTCTTGTACTCTGCTACCATCCCATATTTTTAACCCATATCGTAGTCGTAGCAGCTATGGATATATATATATATATAT
>NC_092211.1:82058179-82074143 GCF_043381705.1 Parasteatoda tepidariorum
TATATATATATATATAAATATCTGTGTAATAAAATAAATAACAAAACAACTTCAGGATGGATTCAAAAGTGTCAGATATTTAAAATTCAATTTCTCAGGAGCTATTCGACAGATTTCCCTCAATTTTTATATTTTGTCATGTAAAATTATATTCCTCAAACTGGTGCAAACAATTGTATACCTTACAATTCAAAATGTTTTTGACTAATATTAAAAATATAATATAAAATAATAAATATTTTCTAAAAGTTATTTTTTTTTCGTGGCATTATTTTTGGATAAACGAAATTTATAATTGTGCTCAAAAAGTTTTCAATTCGCTGAAAAAGTTCTCGAGATATAGCGAAACGTGCAAAAAGTAAAACTGACATTAAGGATTCCAAATTTTGGAGCGTTCTCCTGACCTAACTATTGAGACCATATTTCCCAGATTGCGGCTACCCCCTATATTTCTGGGGTCAGAAATCCGTATCCGTTGAAAAAAAGGTATGTTTATTAAGAGAAAGTGTGTTTTTTTTTTGTCTGATTTTATAACTTAAATATCGTCTTCACTTATTAGTTAGCATATTTGAAGTCACCCTCCTCGAGCCAATAAGAATGAATCCTAGAACGTAAAGGTCCGATCATTAGATCATAAGTTCAGGGTGGTCTGTTTTTTATTTCGCGCACTGTACAGTCAGCAAAAATAAAAACAGATTGCCCTTATGACTTTTGAACGGTTGAACGGATTTTCATTCTGTTAAGTGTTATAGCAATATCTTAAAGAAATCTTTCAAATTGTGTACAAAAGTTAACTGTAACCGTGACAAATGCTTGTTTTGATTGAAAAACGAACTTTTTCAGCTTCCATTTCATTCCATTCAGAGTTCAAAAATAACATATAAATTTTTTTCTTCATAAAATGCTAACTATCTTGGCGGGGGCCTACAAAGACAAATGAGCACTTCATATGAACACTGGACATAAAAATGGAATGTCTCTAAGAATTGGCATTGGTAGAAATAGATTTTTGTGAAGCAACACTTGGGAATCGCGCTGGTAATTCATTGCCTAAACTTGTGAACACAAGCGGATAAGTATATTGATCACAGAAAATTAAAATTAATAAAAAGTAGTGGTAATATTTTTAGGCTGTTCATTGTGTAAAGTAATCAATTAACCGTACGATTAACCGACGAGTTATCAATTAACCGTAAGTTATCAATTATCAATTTTAAATCTGACCCCAGATAAAAACAAAAATTTACACCGCTACCAACCAGTAGTTTTAACGAAATAACATAAATTTTATGTTAAATGTTGCATAATATACTAAATATTTCACGTAGAAAGAATTTTACGGATTTTTATTGACGTCAAAGTATAAAATTTTTTACACTGATAACTACAAATGGTCTGCAATATTTCCCATTTATGATTGACACTAAATGGACTTGAATTTAAAATGTTTTTATTGTGTTAACTCATTTTATTTAAAAAGGGAGTTCTGAATAAAAATAAACTAAAAATGTTAGAGTAAAAAATAAAAAAAAACTTTAAAATGATTACTATAAATGAGGCTCTATGCATTATATATATTAGTAATTCTTATTGCATTAAGTGTTAGTATTAGTAATGCATTATGTATTAGTAATACTTATTTAAATATTCAAGCAAGCAATAAATTGTGTAAGCAATAAATTGTGTAAAAATTCTATTCCAACAGGGATTTTTTTAGGAAACTCATTTAATTTCTGGGAATAATTCAACATGAATAAAAGCAAGGAGAATTTTTATTAAACCAGTAGACCAGGAGAAACTGGCTAAATCCAGTAAAGTTGGCATGAAATTATAAATAAAAAGATGTATTAAGATTTCTTTCCATAAAGAAAAACTAGGAGAAAAGTATTTTACTGCTTCCTTTCTTGGCTGTTCTAATTCAAATGGACGGAGCGATTTTACCTTGCAATTAACAAAACATTCCGTTACCGAAATAATTCTTTTCTTCCCAATCGTTTAAAACGTAGGAATTAAAAAATAAGAATTGATGTTTGCACAATTTACTCTTTGCCTTGAAACTAGCATGCTTTTAAAGACAGAAATTAACCCTAACAGGGGTTGCTCTTGCGTCCGTAGTATTAAAAAATATGAAAACATCATGGTTTTTATCATATTAAATAAAGAGCTCAAAATTATGTAATATGTGCGGACAGAGACAGGTAAATACTGCAAAGCTTTGAATTCGAATAATGTTTTATTAAGTTATACAGATTAAGTGAAAGCTTACATAATAAAGAATTACTTATTATATACACATCAATATACTATCATTCCTTTTATTTATCACTTTTTGCATCATTGCAAAGAAAACAAAACAGAGCTTTAATAGATAATTATTGCATATAGAAAGTTTTATTTTCCCGATTTTTTACTGACTCGTTACTGCTTAGTCATCTTTTTATCACAGACGGTATTTTTAACGGAAAGTTATTAGTGATATTAGCATGATTTATTATTCACATTTATCTGCGTTGAGCAAATCATTTGTATTTACCATAAAATATTAAAACCATAACCCTAAACTTTAATTAAGCATTAACCCACTAACCTTTAACCAATGGGTTAACCATGAACTTTATTAACCATTACCATAAATTTTTATACACATAAGAAATCGTGTGCACATTCATCGCTATTAATTTAAAACAGAAACTAATATTCTTCTAGTTTAAATGTAAACATGAAACCACTTTTATAATGGGAGCATCTTCCTTATTAAATCTATTACTATTTATTATTCTTGTATTTATTGTTCTTGTATTATTATTGTGTGTGCCAATGCACGAAATATAATTGGAATTCATCTTATTATTGTTTTAATCTTTCAATAGGCAATTTATTTCTAGTAAAAGTAAATAAAAACATTTTTTGAATTAAAATTGGCATGAGAAACGAAAACTCATTCAGCTTATTAGATAAAATTGATTTAAATTTTAACGCCATTTTTTTGATAAGTATGTTTATCACGGTCCATTAGGTGTTATAGAAAGATAAGGGATTTACTGACTTTTTTTTATTAATAAATTTTATTAAAACTACAAACCGCAAAAAAATCATGCTTATTTAAACTTATCATATGTTTTCCAAAACAGGCATGCGGACTTCATACTTCATCAGAGCTAAAGTCCTAAGCAAATCCAAATTAAAAATGTTTAAATAGTTTATCATGGATTTTTGAAATTGGTGATAAGTATACTTACCACGGCCTTATAAAGAGTTCAGTTACATAATTTGAATAAAAAATATCGTCAATGCTAACTTCTCTCATTTTCGAAGCAAGAATTTCTTCAAAGATTTTATTAATGTGACTTTAGTTTTTATGGGTGGCTTTTCTGTATTCATTTTGAGATTATTATTTTAAAGTTCTACAAACGGAAATTTAAACCCCGCATTATCCTCTCGAAAGGTGTTAATTTTAAATTTAAAACATTAATAATACAAAATATGATATCTGATATGCTAACGTTTTCTAAATCCATTTTTAAATTGCTTTCTTGTAAAAATAGTGGAGTAAGATTTATATTTTTAATATTAAAGTGCTAAATTCTTAACAGATCTGAAACTTCATAAGTTGACCATGAGCACTAAGATGATAAAATGATATTGCGTGAATACTCTTTACATTGTACTTTCAATGATTTTTTTTTTAACAATACCAACCTTTCGTTTACGTTTTTTTAAAATTTTATAACCGTTGTTGAACAGCCGACCCAATTTTTGGGTTTACAACCACTAATATTCAACTCCGCAGCCTTGTAATTTTGAACCCAATCCAAAAGACAAGGGAACTCATGGAACAAGTATTGGGAGAAATTTTGCCTTCGTAGAGGACTTTTTGATGGAACTAACCCGCATTTGCGTTACATGGAGAATAAGACCACGAGAGCTTCCCATGCTTAGCCTGATGGCATAGGGACATTAACCCATGATCCGTCTACCACTGAGGTAATTTCACGTCAGCACTGTGGTCGGTGTAAGACGGATGTGGAATTAATTATCAGATTAGTTATATGTTTTATTAATCTATATATCCCGAAGTTTAAAGTCCTTTCAAACCATATTCAATAATAAAAGTGACAGTCAGCAGCTGCGAAGAAAAATGAAAAGAATTTAGCTAAGTTTCAGAACTTTCCTCAATATTTTATTCACATTTATTCTAAAACACTAAAATAAAACAGTTGTTTGCGAAATAACAACCATGTTTTAGTGAAAAATGCAATGATCCCACCTTTGAACAGTTTTACCTCATGCAGGTTCTGAAAGCGTAATCCTCAAAAATTTAAAAGCAGTAGGTCTATTGGGGAGAGAAAAAAAACATTTTAATGAATGTATTGTTTTATTATTAATGAAGACGTTTAGAAGTAAATTCTGAAACTAAAACATATAATTTAGAGAAGAAAAAGAAACAAATTAAAAATTTCTAACTGCAACATTTATAAAATATGGACGCTTCTTAAATTCACATGTTTAAATCATTAAGGAAAGGATTAATTATTTCACTTATTGGTTAACTCATATGACGTTTAATATGACGTGCTGTACTTTGGGCATGTAATTTCAAAATAGGATGTAATTTCAAAACTATTTCATAATTATTTTTTCAAAATTAGTTTTTAAGCAATTTTATTGATCAAATGGTATGATGGAGCCTTGGTGGCGCAGGAGATAGAGCTTTCACTGAAGTGAACCGGTTTCGAAACCCAGTGATGGCTGGTCTATACGAATTCCGCACTCGGCTTGCACCGACCACATTGCTGATGTAAAATATTCTCAGTGGCAGAAAAATCTTGGGTTAGAGTTCCCTTGCCAGTAGGCTAAGCATGGGAGATTTTCGTGGTTTTCCTCTCCATGTAACGCAAATGCTGGTTAGTTCCATTAAAAATTCCTCCCAATATTTGATCCAGGAATTCATTTATCTTCTGGATAAGGTTCAAAATTACAAGACTACGGAGTTGAACACCAGTAGTCATAAACCCAAAATTGGATCGATTGTTCAACGACGGCTATAAAATCGAATAAAACGGTATGAAAATTCAGATTTAGACTTGAAAAAATGTGAAAATTCTGAATATATAAAAATTTTTATACCTTACAGTTTAAATTTTTTTATTTAATAAAAATTATTTAAATTATTAAAATTCCCCATCATATTACATATCTTCGTTGTAGTTTAATGTAGTTTAATCAATCATTCTAAAGATATCAAAAGATACGTGACACATTAAAATAACATTAGAGGATCAAATTTTTGAGCCGTTATAGGGGTTAAACCAGTGTGTTCCAAACTGTGGGGCGCGCCCCCCTAGGGGGGCGTGAGACTGTTGCAGGGGGGGCACGCAGCTGATTCCAAAATATTATTTTCGAATACAAACCAAAAAAGTCGAATAGGTGTCAAAAAAATTAATCAGAAAAACGGTTATACGTAATCCACAATCCTCGCCGCGAATTTCTCGGGTATAAATGCTAAAAAATCCATCCATACTCTTGCTGGAACGAAAACATCTTGCTTTCCCGTTTGGAGCCGAGCGCGAGGAAACACTAGACAAGCACTCGGATCATCCCGGGTATTCTCGGGGTTACTCCCGCCAAACTTCAGTAAACAGAAGCAGGCAGCAGGCCCAGACAAGGCTTATGAGCCAAGGCCGTCGTTAATTCAACGACGTTAGCGCTCATTACATCTGGTGTGGAACTATCATCAATTGCGCGCGACTGCGGGGTTTTTCAAACTCGGACGACGCGACTACACCTGGACGCGTGCGCCCAGACGAGAGCAGACACGCGGCATTTCGTTAAGAAACGTTGGTTAAACTCGACCGTTTCCACGCAGATTGTCTACAAACTCNTCAACCCCGTAGCCTTGTAATTTTGAACCCAATCCAAAAGACAAGAGAACTCATGGATCAAGTATTGGGAGAAATTTTGCCTTCGTGGAGGACTTTTTGATGGAACTAACCAGCATTTGCGTTACATGGAGATTAAGACCACGAGAACCTCCCATGCTTAGCAAGACGGCATAGGGACTTAAACCCATGATCCGTCTAGCACTGAGGATATTTCACGCCAGCACTGTGATCTGTGCAAGACTGATGTGGAATTCGCATCGAGCAGCCATCGCCGGGATTCGAACCCGGTTCACCTCATTGGAAGGTGAACGTTCTATCCCCTGAGCCATCGTGGCTCATTTCACTTACGTTTGAAATTATTAAAAGTATTTATAAACGATTGAATATTGTAGTTAATAACTTTTTCATACAAAGAAAGCATATAGTCTCCAATGTTAGCACATTCACATAGAAGATGTTTTTCTTTAGTATTTGCGTAACTAAATACTATCTATATGACAGAAATTGATTCATTTTTGTCATCATTTATAAACATGAATATATAATTATCAGATTAGTTATATGTCTTATTAATCTATATATCCCGAAGTTTAAAGTCCTTTCAAATCATATTCAATAACAAAAGTGACAGTCAGCAGCTACGTAGAAAAATAAAAAGAAATTAGCTTCGTTTCAGAACTTTCTTCAATATTTTATTAGCATTTATTCTAAAACACTAAAATAAAATGGTTGTTTGCGAAATAACAACCATGTTTTAGTGAAAAATACAATGATCCCACCTTTGAACAGTTTTACCTGAAGCAGGTTCTGAAAGCGTAATCCTCAAAAATTTAAAGGCAGTAGCTCTATTGGGGAGAGAATTTTTTTTTTTTAATGAATGTATTGTTTTATTATTAATGAAGGCGTTTAGAAGTACATTCTAAAAACTAAAACATATAATTTAAAGAAGGAAAGAAAAAAAAATATATGACTATCTACCAGTTTTCTAACTACAAAATTTATAAAATATGGACGCTTCTTAAATTCACATTTTTAAATCATTAAGGAAAGGATTAATTATTTCACTTTTTGGTTAACTCATATGACGTTTAATATGACGTACTGTACTTTGGGCATGTAATTTCAAAATAGGATGTAATTTCAAAACTATTTCATAATTATTTTTTTAAAATTAGTTTTTAAGCAATTTTATTGATCAAATGGTATGATAGAGCTTTCGCCTTTCACTGAAGTAAACCGGCTTCGAAACCCAGCGATGGCTGGTCGATAAGAATTCCGCACCCGGCTCGCACCGACCACATTGCTGATGTAAAATATCCTCAGTGACAGAAAAATCATGGGTTAGAGTTCTCTTGCCGGTAGGCTAAGCATGGGAGGTTTTCGTGGTTTTCCTCTCCATGTAACGCAATGCTGGTTAGTTCCATCAAAAATTCCTCCCATTATTTGATCCAGGAGTTCCTTTATCTTCCGGATAGGGTTCAAAATTACAAGACTACGGGGTTGAACACCAGTAGTCACAAATCCAAAATTGGATCGATTGTTCAATGACGGCTATAAAATCGAATAAAACGGTATGAAAATTCAGATTTAGACTAGAAAAAATATGAAAATTCTGAATAAATAAAATTTTTTATACCTTACAGTTTAAATTTTTTTTATCTAACAAAAATTATTAAAATTATTAAAATTCCCAATCATATTACATATCTTCGTTGTAGTTTAATCAATCATTCTAAAGATATCAAAAGATACGTGACACATTAAAGTAACATTAGAGGATCAAATTTTTGAACCGTTATAGGGGTTAAACTATAAAAGCCAGCTTTTTTTTAATCTTTTTTTGAGGATGATAAATCCATATTTGATGAAAAAAAAGGTATGTTTCTACAGAAAAATATACTTTCTGTAGAAACATCGATTAGTAGACNTGTCTCTTTTCTAATATAATATAATATATTATTTTAGATATTAACTAACGACGTGTTATTTAATCTTAGTCACGTAATCCCATTTTAAATGCATCATTTCTTATTTTCGAATACAAGATTAAATCCAATATTTCATTAGATTTTAAAAACTAAGAAGTGACACATTTGAAGGATGATAAATCCATATTTGATGAAAAAAGTTATGTTTCTTCAAAAAAAGTGCTTTTTTTAAAAGTCCAAATAAGCATATTCAGCCAAGGTTACAGGTAACTGTTATAATATTTTGATAGATTTTCTATTTTGAGATATTACAAAGCACTTTACTGAATGAAAATTCAACCAACCGTTCATAAATTGTAAGAGTGATACGTTTTTATTTTTGCTGACTGTGCATTACATCAACATGCTGGAATAAATTACTGCTAAAGCGATTTGATAAATGATTTAGAGCTGAACGATCAGCTTCATGCACAGTGTGATGACGTGGGCAAAATTGTATAAGTATCAACCTGTTTGGCAATCGGAAATATTAAATGACAGTTGTAAAACTCACCAAATATGTTCTAACAACATGCCTTTAATTTTGAATGTTATTTTAAAAATTGTTACTCAGCAAAATTATTTATGTTCACTTATAGTTCTTTAGACCTGGTTTCTTTAAGACAAGCGCCTTTTCTGGGCGTCAGCGGGAAGTTGACGTACCGCTAATGCCAACAAAATACTGTTTTGTTGGAGTGAGCAATTGGTCCAACTCAGACATTATCTAACTTTGCGCATGCGCTAATAACGTAAACAAATATTTATTTTTAATTTGTATTGATTTTGTTACTGACGAACAGTACTTTAGAGAACAAATAATGACTTTGTCCAAGAAAAAACACATTATAGCTAAGCTAAATGAAGAGGAAGAGGAAGAAGAAGCTATGTTTAATGTTAAAATCAAATTCTTGGCTGATTTCAATGGTCTGTTGGATGTTGTCCGCCATTGCTTCGGTCGTTAACGTTACGTTGTAATCCAAATGCAGTTGATTCGGACGTCAGTCGTCGTTCAAGCTGAGCGTTCGATGACGTGTGCTGTCTAACTCACAAAATGACCAATCAGGGGTTAGCACTCGCTTCAAGCTGACGTTTTGTAACGTCGACCTGTTCTAAGAAACCAGGAACTTTAATAGAATCCTAAGGGAAATGTTTGGACGTGGGAAGCACAAGCAAAAAATATTTTTTTTAGTACTCATGTAAGTAAATAATTTCAACTGTTTTATGTCAACACTGTAAAAAATTCCACATAAAATACGATAAAACAATTAAGTATGTAGCTAATAAAAAATAATTGCGTAGCAATTAGGGGGCATAGCAAGTGATCAGCAGGGGCTGATAAAGCCCTCCAGTTTTACACAATTATGTTCACTTCCAAAGTGAATTCATTGGTTTGTTTAATTACAAAATGCTATTACTTAGGCTCGTCATGCCATTTTATTTTATTTTATCTTATTTTATAACCGTCGTTGCACAGCCGATCTAATTTTGGCTTTACGACTTCTCATGCTCAACTCCGTAGGCTTGTAATTAGAAGACAAGGGAACTCCTGGATCAAGTATTAGGAGAAATTTTGCCTTCGTGGAGGATTTTTTGATGGAACTAACCAGAATTTGCGTTACATGAAGAGGAAAACCTCCCACAATTAGCCTGATGGAAAGAGGACCCATGATCCGTCTGAGGATATTTTGCGTCAGCACTGTGGTCAATGCAAGCAGGATTCGTTTCGACCAGCCATCACTGGGATTTAAGCCCAGTCACTTCACTGGAACGCTCTATCCTCTGTTGTAACACGCTATTTGGATATCATTTGAAAGACAGTAGTTCTTAACAGATATCTGACATTGAGCAACTTCGTTTGTTATGCTATTCTTTACATCTGTTATTATCTAAATTTTAAACATGCTATATAGTTGTGAAAAGGCTGTTATAAAAATGGCCCGAAAGTTTCAGTTCGCAAAGCCCCCCCCCCCTAAAAAATAGCTCATACAGAAATTGATACATTAACTTAAACGCGACATTTATCAAGTTAACATCCGAGTTAGTGTTAGAAACTTGCAGCTTTAAAAATTTAAAATTGGAGAATTCTTTAGCTATTTTTTGAATTTTCAAGAAAATCTGAGCCATTTTGTAAAAATTTGAGCCAAATCTGAGCCACCTGGAAATTATTTGTTTTTTTATTTAAATGTGCACGTCTTGCAACTGAAAAAAATGGTTGTTTTAATTTTATTTAAAAAATAATAATTGTTCTGAGGGTACTTTGACCTCTTTATCATCGAGCATTAATCATTTGCATTTTTTAGATTCGGAAGAGTTCTAGATTTTTTTTTATAAGATTTTTTTCTTGTGCTTTTAAATACAGTGTATTTCATTAATAACGCCCATGATATAATTGTTTTAATCTTTATCAAAGTTGAAAATTAAAAAATTTACGTATTATTTGCTGCAAATTGATATTTTAGAAAACAAAAACTTACGAAATACTACAATTCGCAGTTGAGAGAGGCAGTTAAATGAAACATTTAAACCTGTTTGATTGCGGAAGGAGACAAATGATGTGTTTTGTTGCGAATTAACATTTGATACTGGTTGAAGACTGAAAAAATTAAAGCAAAAGCTTAATTATTGGGAGTACAAATTAGTTCGGTCCGTTTTTTTGTGCTCAAAAATGCATTTATTACAGAACAAAATGAATGAACAGATTAATCAAAGTATTGTCTATCACTGGCTACTACTTTTCCCCTCCTCTGTGGCAATTTTCTAATTCCATCCAGAAAAAATGTCTCGTCTTTTGAATCTAAGTTAGGAGCCAATTTTCGATTTCTGCAAAAGAAGTGAACCGGTGACTTGCCAAATTGTACTGCATCGGTCGGAACAACCAGTAATCAGAAGGAGCTATGTCCAGCGAATATGGCGGGTGCGGTAAAATATTCCACTTGAGCGTTTTTAAATAATTTTTTACGACTTTTGCGGCATCAGGCAGACCGTTATCAGGCAGAAGAATAACTTTGTTATGTCTTTTCTCGTACTCCGGCCATTTTTCTCGTAATGCACTGTTCAAACGAATCAGTTGTAGCTTATACCGATCGCCCGTAATGGAATCGTCAGATTGTAGCAGCTCATAGTATACAACACCATTCACCATTCTTCACTTAGCATTCATCGTTCTGGAAACGTCGAAACCATTCCCTACATGATTTATCAATTAGAACATTGTCACCATAAACTTCTACTAGTATTCGATGCGCTTCAACTGCACTTTTTTTCTCCAATTAAAGCAGAAACATAAAACCTCCCGCAAATGCTCCTTGGTTACCACAAAATTTGACATATACAACAAAGTAAAAAACAGGGCTTTTGCATGAAACTCAAAGCGATATGAACTGAATATTATTGACAGATGTCTAACCTCTCTGAAACCACCGAAACCAGCTGTCACTATGAAACATTCATAACAGCCAGAGCCATCTTTTAAAAACGGACCGAACTAATTTGTGCTCCCAATAGTTTTCGAAAATAATAAATATTATTATAAAGTTTTACAATATTCAGATTTAAAATACTTTGTAAAATTATTTTGCCACAGTCTTAAATTATCTGCGACATTAATTTGAAATAATTGCGTTTACGTTTAGATTATTTTCACTTGGAATTTAAATATTTTTCATTTGGTTCTAAAAGAATTTTTTAGAACCTGCTTCAATAGGGCAATTTAATGAATATGCCAATAATTCTTTATTTGTCTCTTTTCTAATATAATATAATATATTATTTTAGATATTAACTAACGACGTGTTATTTAATCTTAGTCACGTAATCCCATTTTAAATGCATCATTTCTTATTTTCGAATACAAGATTAAATCCAATATTTCATTAGATTTTAAAAACTAAGAAGTGACACATTTGAATGAGGCTCATTCTTTTGATATTAAAAATAGTTTTGATGAATCATGATTTGAAAGTGAAAGGAAAACTTTTCTTATAAAATCATTTTCTGTTATGTAATGTAAATAATATTATTTCATAACAAATAATATTACTTGCATTTAATAATAGTTAAATAATAAATCATTAAATAATTAAATTTCATAATAGTAAAAAATTAAAAATTTACAACTTAGCAGTTTTTTATTGCCAATAATAAAGCTAAAGCAAAAAAAATTACAAATCTGATTAACGCGTTCCTTAGCACTTTCGTGGATGACGTCACAACCTTACTGGTAGGCCTTGACTCTCGATTGCCACAATTTGGCGCAAACATTTAGTCTACTTCTCCGTTGAATTCTCAAACGCGATTTTCCAAACCAGGGGCATTTAACGACTCGCTCTTCGGTTTAAAGTTTTCTTAAATAAATAAATAAATAAATATTCTTTTCCTGTCTTTTTGTTCAAGCAACAGTTAAAATAAATTAAAGTTTGCATTATTATTGCGAACTACAGCCTAGAGGAAAATCTCTAAAAATGAGAGCGAGTAGTTACTAGACAGAGTCCGGTGACTTGGATCTGGCCACCAGGCTTTGGCTTGGGATCCGGAAACCTCTAATACTTAAAATTTTTCTATTTTAAAATCCACTTTCATTTGTCGCGGCCAAGTCCTTTTTACTCTTCTTCTTTTCTCTTTACCGTCAGGGTCCCAAGAAACAAAAACATTCGCTAATTTTTCTCTTGGCACTCTCAATATGTGTCCCGTTTATTTCGGCCTTTTTTTATTGATTACCTGTTCTATTGTAGTTAGGTTTGCTTTTTCTAATATTATTTTGCTTCCAATTTCAACAAGCCAAAATATTTTGAAAAGTTTTTGAAAGCAGTTTTTTTTAATCCTCAAGATTTTGAATGCCTGACTTTCAAAGGCACCATGTTTCAGAGCCATATAATAAAATTGCTATGACCATTGTTTTATAGATACTTATTTTGGCTGAGTCTTAAATGCTTCGTTGACTTCTCCATTCCAGGTTTCTAAAAGATGTTCTTGCACGGATGGCTTTGTTTTTAATATCCGCCTCTACACCTTCACTGCTATCAAGGACAGAACTAGAATGGACGAATTCTTCTGCGTTTTTAATTTCATTTTCATTTCTTAAAAGAAAAGAGTGGAAAAAATACAAATGCCGCAAAGATGGAAAAACACAAAACCTTGATAGTTGTTCTACCTTCTAAGCAACATCAAAAATATATCCTAAAGCAATTTCAACAGATTTCCCATTTCAATTTCCATGTAAAGATCTTTTTAAAATTTTTACATGGTAATTCATAGATTTCCCTGATTTTGCTTATAAGCAAATAACTTGTATAATTACTTACCTAGGCGGAAATTATGATTTTTTAATCTAACTGGATTATGATTTTTATTTTATTCTTTTAGGGGTGTTGGTGTTTATGATGATCCATATTGTAGCGAATTATATGGGCCCCTTACTCACACTGGACTTCTAGTTGGTTATGGAACTGAAAATGGTGTTGGTTATTGGCTAATCAAAAATAGGTAAGACAGATAATAAATAAAGCGCTTAATGGAAATATAATATGGAAATATTTTAAAAAACTGTCTTTGTGCAACCCAGTTAACCCTTGTTATCTTAGATATAAATTTATGTTTTTGATTTTAACTTAATCGCAGTTTTTTTCATAATAAGCATTAAGCAGAAAAACATCATTTTACATTGAAATACCTTTCAAAAAATTGGAAAAAAAGGCTTTCAATTTTTGTTTAGAATGAAGCACAAATGCGCCAATTGTGCAGACATTATGGGTTTTGATTATTCAAAAAGTATCTAATTTAATACTATAACATGAAAAAGAGTTCTATAAGAACATGTGTAAAATTCTAGGGATAAAAGCTTTTACTCTCTTTATTAAAACAGACTTGAGTCTCTCAGACTTTGCTCTTAGCTTTTAGCTTTTGTGCGCACTTTTCTTATATATTTGTCTTGTTTTTATTCTTCTGTATTTGCTTCATGTATTTTATATTTTGTATTGTATTCTCGTCTTGGACTTTTGCAAAACCTTCAGGGTACAGAGAGAGAGAGAGCAATTTAAGACTTTTGTCTTGCTCTCTCGATAGAAAAGGTTTTGCCTTTATGACTTCCGGAGCTGGTACCCCCTGAAGACGTCAGTTTCGGTTGTCATATTTATTCATTTTTTTCATATTTCATTGTTTCTTTTGTTTCAATTCCTTTCGGATTTTATGCTGCTTAGCGTGTTTTTCCATTGGAAGTATTATTTTTAATTGCTTTTAATATATTGAATTCTTTTCTTAATGTATTTACTAAAATCAAGTAATTTTGTCCGACACGTATTCCTTTCGAGGAACAGTAAAAAAAAACTCTTTTCCCAGTATTTATACTAAAACTGTACAGTTTTGATGCAATTTTAATAAGCCGTCCCTTATTTGTATACTTGTACCCTAATCAAAACTACACCAATTACCGTAATATCAGTAGGTCATATTACTAGAACTAATAAAACTTCATTAGCGTCAATAAATAGTATAGCGGTTTTCAACGTTTTTTCAACACGAATTAGAGCAATTTCTTTATTAATATTGCTCTCTAGTATAAATTTTATTTTCTTATTTGATTTAGCATCTATTTCGAAAATTAGTTAAACATAATTGGTGTCAATCATATTTTTGTGATTTAATGCTCTTCTCTCAGATGAATTAATACCATTTATACATTAATTTTGCTTTTAAGTACATAGTTCATTTCTTCCCTTTAACTTGAAACTCTTACAAAAAATAATAAAGCATCACAGTGGCAAGTAATAGTTTATATAGAGATTTTTTACTGTCCCTCTAAACGAATAAATAAATTTTCTACATTAACCTTGCTTTACAGTACATAGCTTACTTTTACCAAATTAATAAATATTATCGGTGTCAATAATAGTACGGAGATTTTTTCGCTTCTTCTATATTACTTTCACCTTTTTTAAATTAATTTTGCTTCATATTTTTTTCAAGATTATTTTTTAGTTCAAGAAGTACTTATTACCGAAATTAATCAAGCATCATTGATGTTACTTGTAGAGTGACAAATTTGTACGCTTCTTCTAAATACAATTAGCACTATTTACCCATTCATTTTGTTTTACGATTTTATAATTTATTTAAAAAAAACTATTGATTTTAGTTCTTTAGTTTTACAAAGTCATCTTTTTAATGTATAACTATAAATAAAATGAGCACATATATTTTAGAAATACTAATTTAGTGCCGTTTATATACCCAGGTTCATATTAGTCTTTCAGTTCATCTGACATCACAAATAAAAGATAATTAGATATTAAACAACGTGCGAAGACAGCTTCCTTATTAATGAGGGCTATAAGATATAAACCATCACTGATTCTTTCATTAAAATATTTGAAAAAAAATTTCGTCTGCAGTTTACTTTACCTGAAGGGTGAAATTCTAAGCCAATGAGAAAATTCCATTTTAAAACATTTCTCAAGAGTGATCTAACTGAAATTTTTGAACTAATTTCAGGATCTGGAGTTAAATATGCCCCTTTCATCCAGTGTTCAAATTTTAGGACGCTATAGGCGATAAACTCGTCATTTTATTATTATTCGATTTCTTTTAAATATATATTTTGGAACATTAGAATATTAAAATATTTAGAACATTAGAATATTAAAATATTTAGAACATTAGAATATTAAAATATTCAGAACATTAGAATATTAAAATATTTAGAACATTAGAATATTAAAATATTTAGAACATTAGAATGTTAAAATATTTAGAACATTAGAATATTAAAATATTTAGAACATTATAATATTTAAATACACTGGTTATCATAAATTAAGGAAAATTCACAAAAATCGCGATAACTCAAGAAATTACACATGGAATTTTATGAAACTTACCCACAATATACAACACATAGTAAGGTATTAAACAACATAAAAAGAAATTATCAGACATTAATAGTAGTATAGAAATTAGCACATGTATAAAATAAACAAATTGGAAGTATCGGTTTGCAATAGAAAAAGTACCTTTAATATGGAATATGATTGCCTCTAGAAGCAATACAGCACAAACAGCGATGTGTGATGCTTTCAATTATGCGGTCTATCAGTTCAATAGGAAGTGAGAGCCATTGCTCTT
>NC_092211.1:82075767-82141576 GCF_043381705.1 Parasteatoda tepidariorum
TAAATTTGAATGAATCAAACCAGGTAAAATTTTTTACATTTGTCATTCCCTCATGTCATTTTTTAGAGTAAAATAAAATACAACTTCATCGAGAAAGTGGATAATTATATGTTGCTTTCTTGTATGAATATAATTGTATGTGATTGATTTCAGAAATTAATTAGGCCTAACTGTTATTTTTAAATTTTATTAAATTTGTCATTCCCTCACTAGTGTATAAAGTGAGGGAATGATGCTGAAGTGAGGGAATGATTCAAGATGAGTATATTATTAATTTTTTTTTGTTCAATCGTGCCAGTCAATTTTATTTCCCAAACTTGTAAAAACTATTAAATATATAAAACTAAATTACAATAAATATTATATATACTTAGCATGTTATCATTTTCAAACTTGAAGTAGCTGTAACTTAGAGAAAAACATGTATTAAAATAAAATGTCATTCCCTCACCTTTTAAATAGCGAAATTAATTAATTAATTTAAGTATTAAGTATAATTTATTAAGTATATTACTTTCTTTATAATGCCATTACATATTTCCATTAATATAAAAAGTTTCAGAGCTTTTTATTCACTTTACTTTTTTGGGATTTCATGAACTGAAAAATGACAGTTTTCGCGAGAATGACCCATATAGTACAGGTCAAAAGTTTAGACTTACTATTGAATATTAAAAAGTGAACAAATAACAAGGTTTCTAAACTGAAAATCACAACAGATTAACTTTATTTTGACAAATATAGGTGTACTTATACGGTAGGAACTATAATTTTATGCATAACTTATGAATTTCATCCAATCTTGGAATCATCGAATTGTCCTTATTTAGACCTAATCGGATCGAATTCATTTCAACGACAATCACTTCATCGACATATCATTACATCAACTGGATCATTTGGTAGATAGGCTATTTCGTCGACAGGGTTATTTCATCGACGGCCCATATCGCCAAGATCATTTCGTCGACAGGGTCATTTCGTTGACAGGGTCATTTCATCGACAGGGTCATTTCATCGACAGGGTCATTTCGTCGACAGGGTCATTTCGTCGACAGATTCTTTCGTCGACAGGTTGTTTCGTCGACATTGTTATTTTCTTCGACAATTTGTAGACAAGGTTATTTCGAAGGAACGAACATGATTATTCTCGAATGACAAAGACTTATAAGGGGCGTTATTATTTGAGACGTATGACTGCAGAAGTAGAACAACACGTTCAGTTGCTCTGGAGATTTTTTCAATGTTGCATGTTTCCGTTCCTTCTTTATTACAGTTCATTAAATTTGAAAAAAAAAAATGTTTGATATCCCTTCTTATGCAGGGGACAATATAGAATGTAGATCTCTAAGTAGAATCTCTTTTTTTTAAAGAAAAAATATCGAAAACAATTTGAAAAAATATTAGTAAAAAGACAAAAAAAAATAATATTTTACCGTATTATACATTCGTAATATGTATTATGCGATTATGAAATCAAGAGATCCCAGTTCACCAAAATAATGTTGGAAGTTCGTTGATAAGGAAAGCATTGATGAAAAAACGTTTTAGAAATGTTGCTTGCTTCCTGTTTCAAATTTAGATTTGCGGATGATCTAGATTGCTTTGTCAAGTTCTTCAGCATTTTTCTAAGAGAAGGTTTGTTTTCTATTTGCTGATGGAAAAAAGGACATGCAGTTATTCTGGAAGATTGAACCAATGCAGTTATTCTGGTGGAACTGAATGAGAGCTTTATAAATAGTAGCCTGAAAATTTCCGCCCAGCTACTATTCAGAAGTTGGGATAGGGAATATCATTTTCTGTTGGATAAAACCAAATTTAAATTCCAATAACTGTTATAAATTTCTAAGAAAAAACTAAACTCAGTGGCGCGACAGCCCACAGAGGGCCAAGGCCTACTGTGCCCATCTCAGTTACCTTGAGCTTGGGCTCAGGGATGCAGGAGCAGATGTTCCGGTCAGGTGGTCAGCTGAATACGGAACCCCCAGTGTTTAGTTCCCAAGCATGCTTGGTACTCATTTATCGAGGATCGAACCCAGGACCCCATGGTGCGTGAAGCGTTACCACTCAGCCACCGGGCGTCTACAAATTTTAAAATAAACAGTTATGGTCTTTTTGTTGTTGTTGTTTCTAATCCCCAAGAGGTCCATCCTAATTAGACCAATTCCATAAGTCCAAAAATGTCCAGAAAGTCTAAAAACAGATGAGGTTTTGAAAAAACCTCGTCGATCTTAAAATCGATGCAGTGAGCTAGACTCATGGTACAGGGGAAAGTGTTACAGCTTCTGTTGGCCGAAAGTGACCTGGAGCACCAAAGGTAGAAGACTGATTTAGCTCCATAGTTTCACCTGCTAGCATTAGCTGGGCATAATGGAATGGCCTTCACGCCTAGGGTGGCCCTACCAGGAGCTAAGCTCCCGACGTACTTCGCCCATTCCGCCCAGTGGCACCCCCTCGCCACGGTGAGGCAGCTAGCAGGATTTGAGGGGGTACAATTATAATCTTTTAAAATAAGCAATTATGGTATAAATATGAAGTTTACAACTCTACAATGCGATCATAATAGGTTTAACCTTAGAGGAGTAATTGGGTTTAACGGAATTTGTTATACTTAGATTTAAAAATTTTTGTCACTCATTAAGCTAAAAAAAAAAAAAAAACAATCAACGAAATCTAGTAAAGTAAAAATCATTTGCCACAAAAAAGTATGATAATATTTTTAGAGAAACACGTGTCTAAATAAATATGAGTTATGTTTTCAAATACACATTCAGGTCTTAAAATTTATTTTGCTTCTTCAATTCATGATTCTCAGTATTGAGATAAATACATTGTCTTTATTCTTCATACAATGCTTAAAATTTAAAAGAATTTCCAAATTTTGTTGAATATATTCAGAACTAACTATGTAGACTTTAATGATTTGATTTGATTTGTTCATTTACGTCGCACTAGAGCTGCACAAGGGGCTATTGGCGATGGTCTGGGAAACATCCCTGAGGATGATCCGAAGACATGCCATCACAATTTTGATCCTCTGCAGAGGTGATGGCACCCCCGCTTCGGTAGCCCAACGACCTGCACGCGAAGTCGAGCACTTTACGGTAGAACAGTTTAACGAGGACCAATACCGCACACCCTCGGTCCCTACGCAGACTGATCTAAGTGGTCACCCACCCGCACACTGACCGCAGTCAGTGATGCTTGACTTCAGTGATCTGCTGGGAGCCGTGTCTTAACGATCAGTCCACTGCGGGACAGAGTTTAATGAAATCAGTAAAACTAGCAATCAGGCCTCTTACTTGTCAATTGGGTGCTAGCACTTCACGAAGAAGATGATCACAGATACCTACACATGTGACTTATAACGTCAGCGTCAGCTAATTGCTTATTAGCAAAATGGTGTGTTAAAGTTGAGCTGAGTTTCTCCTCGTAAGTTCCAATGTTAATTAACGCGAAGTTAATTGTGTACTGTGCCGTACTGCACATTGAATTCGTTAGAATATAATTCGTTCTAGTTGATTTTTGTTTTTACACCTAATTAAATGTTCAAGTCTTCGAGAATCTATTTCGCCTTCTTTTTTCACATAGTAAGAATACGCATTACATTTTAACCGAATTGAAATTTTATTACGGAAACTTACAGCAACTTTTAGTGAACACCTGCTCTGGTTATACAGTAAAAAATTCCGGAGCAAATTATAGTAAAAAGTGCAGGCACTCAGTATGCAGGCACTATTTTCTATAAAATCCATTTTTGGTGGAACATGTTTCTCAACAAAAAAAATCTAATATACCGCCATTTTTGAAGTATTAACTACCGTAAAAACCATTGAATCACTCTGTTTAAATGAATATTACAGAAAAATTTATAGTATTTTATGGTAAAATGGATTTTACGGATGATGCACCCAAAGTACCGGTACTTCATACAGCTATTTGATCCGGAATTTTTCACAGTGTACATGTATAACAAAATAGTTAAATATTGAATAATGGTGTATTAAAATAAGCAAATTAGAAATGAAATGGAGTTTAAAGTGTGGGATAAAACGAATAATTTAATCAAGGAAACATTCAGCGAATCAATGAATGGTTAATTCAAGGAATCAGCAAAGAATTGAATAATTAACATAGTAACACAGTTTATCAAAAATTCATTAACTTGAATAATCTTTCATTCATAGATATTTCAATGGTATGTTAACCTGCTCATTCGCTATTTTGCTGAATCATAGATGCTGATATTTATTCACTGATTTATAGGTTTGTTGATTTCATTTATTTGCTGATTCACTCATTCATTGAATCATTCATTCATTGTTCACTCATCATCGTGTGTGTGTTTATGAGGGCTGAAAAAACCCGTTTTTTTAAAAGAAAAAACCCATCCCAAGTTGGTTTTTTTTTAGTTTCATTGATTTTATTTTGGGTTTAATTGAGTTTTTTCCGGTTTTAATTTTTTTGGTATACAACGTAGAATATCATTAGTATACAATCTTACTATAGTATATAATTTTAATACAAAATCTAAAACACCATGCAGTGTTAATATTGGAAGATAAATTAAACATAAATTTTGTTTAAAAAATCTTAACACAACTAAATTAAATTACTATACCTCTTCATTTCATTTCTTACTAGATGAGATATAGACAAAAATGTTTCCTCAAATAATTAATTTAACTTATGGATATTTTAAACTATAATTTGGTGATAGCAAAAAGACAGTCCTATCAGGAAAAAAAAAACCAATATTCTATCCAACCTAGTAGCTCTTCTTTTTTCATTTCTTACAATTTGGGATTGACCATTATCAGCATGCAAAAGATGTAATGACCTTTAATTATTACTTATCACAGTCACACATTTTTAATTCGAAAAATAACACAGAACCAGAATTTAGACCAACCAAACAATGAGTATTTTTGTCCATATAAGAAAAAATATTGAAAAGAGGTGTAATCAAGCCCTGACTCCTTTCGAACTTTTTTGGTTAATATGATAAATTTGAAATACAATGTAAAAAGAACTTCTAAATACATGAAGAAGGAGGCAGAGAATTGGGGTTCTAAGAAAAATGCTGAATGGCTAATTCTACAGTTCTGTGTTTCAGAATAAAAGATCAAGTGTGTATAGCCACGACTCATTATTTAATGAAAGTGTGATGGAGAAGAAAAAAGAATTTGCCCATTTTATGGTTCAGTTAGCTGGATGTCCAACAAGCTCAGCAGCTATTGAACCCAGATTTTCACGTGAGCTGCGAAGCAGTTTTGGTTCCGAAAAAGCTTGTTGAAGTTTAAAGACATTTAACGAGTGAAGCAGAACCAGAAGAGACTATTATAGAACTTTTAACTAAATGTGGCATTCATTTTATTTTTACTTTGCAGATATATCATTAATTAATGTAAATTACACAATTTTCTTATAAAATTAATGCCATGTGATATCGAGATTAAAATATTCTGGTAAAACACAAAGAGTGTTCCATTTCTGCTATGTTAAAATATTTTTTATCCTTTAAAATGTATTATGTTTCCAGAAAATGAAATTTCAAAAATGTATTAAAAATTTTTACTCAACTTTTTAGCATGCAATCTGAGAAATGTTGGCAAACCAACTCTTCTTTTTTTTTTTTTTGGTTATTTTTTTAAAATAAAAAAACCCCGCTGAAATATGTGTTTTATTTTAGGTTTCTTTTAAAGAAACCCAACCGGGTTTTTTAGGTAGGTGGGTAAATAGATTGATCTTATTGATAGATAGGCTCTTTTCTTGATTTTCCAGATGCATTAATTCGCTCATTTGGCAACTAGATTGATTATATATACGATTATTAGATTATTATCTTCTATATCATATCAATGATTTGGCAACTAATTGATTTTCTGACTTATTGATTTTCTCATTTACCTTCAGCTCTTAGGATTATTTTTATAATTGGATTTTTTAACGTTATACGCGTATAAAAAATTGTATTTCGAAAAAACATGTAGTAATTTGTCGAAATTAAAAATTTTGTAAGTTCTATAGTAAGAAAGTAAAAATAATGAATGTTCGTAGACATTTCACATTTATGCTACCGATTATTCATGGAAACGAATTTTGGCATCGTTTATCATTTTATGACGTTAGCATTATTTTTTCTTTTATAAATTATTCAACTACATCGTTTTTGTTTCACTACGTACCTTGTACAAGATAGAAAAAGTTAGCAACAAATTGTTATTAATCCGAACTGCGAAATAATGCATCGAACAAAAAGACATATACCGACACAAATAGGGAAGCTAAAATAATTTCAATCTTTTACTTATTATTTATTGCTCTACCTTGAGATTTTTATTATATTAAGTAAGACACGTATAGAAGTTCAACGAATTAAAATAAAGTATAATTACATTCAGTATCATTTAGCACTGATAATGATCGTTACTTAGTCATGTTAGTCCAGTCAAAACTTATCGCAATCAAACAATTTTCAGCATTAGTTTTGGTTTTTAGTACATAACTTAATTTTTTTATTTCCATTATCACATTCATTTTGAAATATTTAATTTTACGAAAATACACGTTTCAAAAGCTTAATAAACGAAATAAGCACGTGGTTTCAGATAACCTTAGGAAGACTAATTTGGTGACATAGTCCTCACATGGCATTCGTGTTGATCCTTTAGCTTGCCTGACATAACTAATGAAAAACTGAATATTAAGGAAAGTACAATAAACATATGTTTTTTATTAAACAGAGCTGTCAAACATTGCTGGCGTTATCTTTTAAATACTTAAAGAAAATAATCCTCTAAAGTTTAATTTACAGCAATGGCTAATGTTAAGACATCTGAAAAAGATTAGTTTGTCATTACTTCCACCCGAACTAATTAAATAATATTTTTGAACATTCTTTTGATTGGAGGTTAAAATTTCCCACTATACATGTTATCCAAAATTCATAAGTGGTTCTGGAGATTATTAATTAAAGATTATTAATTGTCGTAATACATTAACATTTATCATTAGTTTTAATTACATTAGTGAAAATTTCCTGACTATTAGAGGATCCAAGCCTCCCATTTGGGAATCACTGTGGTTAATAACTGGCTTATCTAGTTACTGAATTTAATAGTTATACAATGAAATGATTTTTAATCTCTTTTAGTGGTTTAGGAGTATATGATGATCCACAGTGTAGCCAGTTATCGGGACTTCGTTCTCACACTGGAGTTATTGTAGGTTATAGAATTGAAATCGGTGTTGGCTATTGGTGTTTCAAAAATAGGTATGGTGAATAATAAATAAAGAGTTTCGTAGAAGAACGCGTAAAATGAACATTTAAAATTTCAAAGTCTTCGTGTTATTTCTTTAACGTTGATAGGACACTGGTGTCCCTTCTGTTTGTCTACGATAGGTACTCTGTCCGCCACAAAGTCTGCGGCAGTCTGGTGCTATGGAAACAAGAAGAGAGCATTTTAGGGAGGGTGGCTTCGATGAAGAGGTCTCCTTTTCTTTCGCCTTCGATGATAGCTTGTATGGGGAGTATACCAGATTGGCTGACTCAGCCACCAGTAGGAGACTTATTTAATCTGATTCAAGAACTTTTTTAAGATTCGCATGAATATTTCTTTCTTACTTAAAATAATTCTCTCGATTCAATCAGTTGTTATTTTTTAAATACAAAGGAAAAAAAGTGAACAAATTCTGACATTAAGGGTAGTACAGGTTTTTTTAATATTACTTTTTAATTTTACGATATTTATTATGAATGTTCATTGATTGTTAGATGGTTTAATTTCTAAACTTGCACATTTTTTAAAGCAGTTAATTTCTTTTATTACTTGAATTTTCTGGAAAAAGTGAAGAGCTTAAACTTAATAACTCTGATTTTAAAAGGAGATAAAACTTTTGCTGAAAATAAAAATAGTTCACGTTATCTGTGCCGGAGAAATATTAAATATCTTTGTTTTGATTATTAATTTTTAAATATTTTATTTTTTTTTTTTTTTGAAACTGAAAGCAAGTGACCGCAACTAGGATGAAATCTAAAACTATCAACGATGATTTTTATCAGCACCCATCAAACCATCTGAAATTATCTGAAGTTTTTTTTGCTTAAATTACGTTTTCTTATTCATATTTTATTGTAACCTGTACAGTTTTTTTTCACTATTTATTAAAAACAGTTTTTATTAGCAAATTTATTTTTTTCTTAATAACCAATTTACTATGTATGATAAATTTATAGATGAGTTATTTATTAATAAAACATTGAGCTGCTTTAAACAATTTTATACAATTTCCATACATATTCCATACATACATATAAATTTTTTAAATTTTTTTTCTAAAACAGAAGCTTTTGAAAAAGAGAAAAGATAAAAAAAAAGGAATCACACGCTCTAAACGATGTTTCAGGCGCGAATGCTCATTTCTCTTAACTCTAGGGCTAATACAATAGATCGAAGAAAGAAGTCTCCTTTTCTCCCACCGAAACCAGTCTTATAGAGCGTCCCCGCACCCCTACTTGAAATAATCATACCTCGTTACCATAGTCCCCGCCACCCCTCCAGACGAATGGCGGACAGAGTACCTATCGTATATATTTTTTTTCTGGGGCTATAATTACAAGTAAAAATAAGTTTTGGTATTTTTTTAATCATAAAAAAAAACAGTTGAATAAATTGCTACAAATCTGTTAGATTATAGGAATTATATTTGTGCTAAAATATAAAATCCCAAAAAATTCGTTAATTTTTTTTTCAATAATATTTAAAAATTTATCAATAGCTGATTTTTTAAATTAAAAAACTTTTAATGATGCATAACTGTTTTTTTCTAGATCTAAATAACCGTAAATAAGTGCAAATTTCAAGAATTATTGATTGGAAGTGAGCCGCTTTAGAAAGATTTTTCCCTTAACGTAGAAAAAGACACCGGTGTTTTATGCTGTATTTCAGAACTATTGAAATGATAAATATAATATTTTTTGGCTTATTTTGTCCTAAATTAATATAGATTAATGAAAAAAGTATAGAAAATATGTTTAATGAAAATTCTACGACAAAGGGTTAACTCTAGACATTTTATATTAAAATTTAAGTGTTTGATTTTTATTCACTCGTTTTCTTTTTAATACTTTTTTTTAACAAAAGGTACCATTCTACAGCAAAGTACCATTAAAAAAGTGGGAAATAAATTCTTCGATTTATATAATTAAGGTATATGGGAATGTGATATAGTTTTACAAAGTATATATTTATCCTTATTAACTTTCGAAGAGAAATTTGAGTAACCTTTATTGATCCCTACTTCAATTTTGAACTAAACAAACTTACTTAAATGTTGACGAAATAAAGATATCTCGATTTTCATGCATGAAAAAAATAATAAAACGTAAAAGTTGATATTGCAATGTGAAGTCTTACGTCAGAGTGAAGCAACATCGTTTTTATAACTCTCATTTAATATCTGGTTCAAATTTTTGATGAAATTCGACAAGTCAGAGAAAATGATTTTTTTTATTTCAAGTAAAGTTAGTCTAAAATTAATGCCTATGTTAATTATTGTGTCCATATTAATGTCTATATTAATATTAATGTCTAAAATTGATGTCTATATTAATGCCTAATATTCGTATTTCCTTTTATTGTCTTGTTTAGCCTTTCTAAAAGTGAGGAGGACTAAAAAGCAATGAGTTTTCATTTTTAATAAGTATTTTTATCGAAATATTTCCTGTTTCAAAATCTTTATTTCTGACAAAAACAAATTTACTCAAATGTAGAAACGAAGTTATTCAAAGATACTTCGAATTTAGTGAATGAAAAAAATAGTAAAATACAAAAGTTGACAATGCAATGTGAAGTCATACGTCAGAGTGAAGCAACATCGTTTTTATAACTCTCATTTAATCTCTACTTCAAATCTTTGATGAAATTTGACAACTCAGAGCAGGAAGATAAAAATTTATGTTAATTAGTCTAAAATTAGTGCCTACGTAATACTCGCATTTCCTTCTATTGTTTTGCTTAGTCTTTCTGGAAAATGATGAGGATTATAAAGCAATGACTTTTTTTAATTAATATTTCTGACTTTTTTTTAAAAAATTTATGGCATAAATTCAAACATAACGCGTCGATCAAAAAAAAAAAAAAAAATCCCCAACTAACTCCCAGATGACATCATTAGAAATAAATCAATACTTACATTGATTAGAAGAGACTTTTTAAGATACCCTTCAAAATTTCATGATATTTTGACCCTAAGTCGGAAAAAATATTCATTTTAGAGTTTTAGAGACTATTTTTTTTTTTAAAAAATATCTATTTTGTATCAGTAAGATTTTTAATATATTTAGAAAAGCGATTCATAAATCATATTGTTGCATATTATCTTTTTACTTTTTCAGTTGAGGCACAAGATGGGCTAACAATGGTTAAATCAAAATAATGATAGTAATCAATCAATCTGAGTAATCTAATCAATAATCTGAGTAATCAATGGTTACTCAGAAATAGCAACCCGGACTAGGCAGGATATTGGTACCTGTTGCGAAAAAGCTCCTGTGCATGATTGGTATGGGGGAGACCGGCCTGGTCTTGCTCTGATCAGGGCAAGCAATAGGCGTGTCCGAACGGAGCTTGTCAGATTTAGAAGCGGACACACTCGATCCCAACGTCACGCTTCGGGTCTCAAAGTCTATCCACCCTGCCCTAAGTGCAATGTGAACCAGTCTGCTTCTGGCCACATGGTATCGTGTATTGGCTGCCAAAAGAGCCACCTGGTCTCCTACCCTGCTGCAATAATACATAGCTTTGGGAGCTTTTTGGATGAGTTCATGGACTTGATTTAATGCTTCTGTTGGTCAAGTGGGCATAGGCAACAACAACAACAACATCAAAATAACGCGAGGTGGAAACATCTGTGGAGTTGCAAACATTGCTTACATATCACTTATTCATAACCGCCAGATAGTTTTATTTCTATGTTAAAAGAAATAATTAAATCCTTTAATATCCCTTCAAATTTTTTAACGTCGATGTCAAATAGCCGTGTTAGACATTACAATACACGAATTCGACCCACGTTTCTCTTGGTTTTATAGGATACTTGAACAATTATTAAACAGTAAAAAGAATATACTGATTCCAGGTTTATCTAAGTTATTACAACCACTAAAACGTATAAAGGATATCAACACCATACATTTTTATCTAAATTCTGATGAAAACCATTAATTGATGTTTAATTCTCAATTCAAAGCATCATCGAAGTTTAGAAAAATCAAGAGAAAATTATGAAGCTTGAAATGTTGAAAGTGTTTTTCTTCTTCCTAATTTCAGAAAGCAAACAAATTATGGAAGGATTAGATAAGATTTACCCGTTGTAGAAATAATCCTGACATAATTCGTTGACATTTTGAGATTTCTAGAAGATATTTTCAGCATTTGAAACACGGTGGTTCGCTTTTAATTTATCTGAACTCATTTTTTTTCCTTACTTTAAATTTTAAACTACGAATATGGGTCAAGTGGAATTTGCCATGAAGTGTTTTTTCAGTAATTGAGCGTTCTCTTAAATCGTTTGATGCTTGTTTTATTTTCATTCTAAACCAAATGACTGAACATAAGACATATTTTGATCTATAAAAGAAGGAGAAAACACAGGTTAAGACTTGACATCTTTAACAGGGTCAAAAAAACCCACTCCAAACATTCTATTAAAAAAACCCTAGTAAGCATGCATTAATGCATGGCTATTATTATTATATTATTAATAGTTAAAGTTACTCTGCTTAGGTCAACATAGTATATATATATATAAATTACGAAAGATGAATATTTGAAACAAATCTTTTTTAAAAAATACATTTTTGGTTAGTTAGCATGTCTCTAACATAGGACATGAGTCCGAGAGCAAATTATTTTTAAACATAATTATAAAATAATTGATTTTGAATTCTCTATAAATATCAGAAAAAAATAAAATGTGGTGAAAAGTTGAGGAATTATTTGCTGATATCATCTATTGAACTTATTATTATTTTTCTTCTTAAATATTTTTATAGTTTTATACTTCTTCTATGATCAAACGCAATTTAAATTGAAGAAAAAAAGAGTATTTCCTATAAATAATAAATGCAAAACTACTTCACCATCAGTATTTATAAAACAAAACTTTTGAAAATTATAGTAACAATGATCAAATATTTCTGTTAACAAGAAAACTCTCTAATATGACTAGACGGAATACAGAAAAGAAGACAAATGGAAGCATTTTAAGCTGTATTGTGTAGACAGCATTTTCTGTAATTATTTTGATCCTAATTAAATGTTTCATGATGTTAAATTATGAAATGAAATGCGTATGTAATGAATAAAAGTATTTTTGCCTGATACAATGTGTTCAATTTTTGCCTGATGTAATTGCAGGATAGAAGTGTGTGTGTGTGGGGGGGGGGGTGACTTATTGACGTTTTTAAAAAACGCAGTTTTTTGTGCTTTTCATAGAAGCTGATAGTGTTTACAATAATGTATTCAAAATATCGTGAGGAATTTTTAATTTTTAGGGAACTTATATATCGACCGTGTCAAAAGATATTAAAACAGAAGCAACAAGTGGAAATTTAGTTTTTTAAGTCCGAAAAATTAAAAAAAATATAATTGCATTGTTATCTAAGACTATGACAGGTTTAGAATTTAGGCAAACTGAAATTTACCAAGGGAAAAAATCCTGAAAACTTGAACCAAGGAAAATTTCAAGAAAAATAACTAAAAATTTGTAGAAACAAAAAAAAATATTTTATACGTATTTTAGTTTGGCATCCTTAGAGCTGCTAACGTTTTTAGCAATGAATAATTTATTTTCATTGGTAAAAACGTTATGTATATCCGAAACGTATATATATATATATGTATATATATATATATATATATATAATCCGATCACCAATTTCCGAGTAACAGGAACTTGTTCGTTGTTCAGTATCTATGAAGAGTTTCAGGATTATGCTTACGTGTTGCGTTGAGCCAGAACTTTTGTTTTAAGACAGATCGTATAAGATTAATTGATTGAAAAGAACACATAGACATGATAGTGTCTCTCATTTTAGGTTAAATAAATTTCCTCGGGGCATCCTAAAATATTTTCCTTTTGATAACTTGAACTTATATGAGAAGTTCGAAAGGAGAAATTAACCCGTTCAAACTTGAACCAAAATTTTTGATTTTACAGAGAAAATGGAGGATTTTAAATAAATCAAGTACCGAGCATTTTTAATTAAGCAATATTTTTAATAATTTACAACCTCATGCCTTCATCAATGCATTTTCACATACAGAATAACTTAAAATTATTGAGGATATTTTCTTTTTAATGTTATTTTTTGCAATTTTGGAAAGATCTTGTTATGTTCTTGCATACTATGAAGAACACTTGCTTTGTTCTTGCAAACTGTGAAGAACAAATTGCTTTTGTTCTCCTTTAAAAGCTAATCACCCATTAGGATCTTGCGATAATTTAACGCCTTTTTCCGCCCTGTCATCAACTGCATTTAGCGTAGCTGGGGTTTTTTTACTTCCAAATTTTACTCATTATATTCCAGGTTGAAATTCATTCTTGTAAAAATCATAAGTCAATTTGAAGGCAAATGAAACACAGTATAGCGAAATTATTCTATCGTTGCATTGAGTATATCTCTGTTCAATATGTTGACACTCTTGTTATGGAATTAAGTTAATTCAATTAAAACCTTTATTGATTTCTCTTGAATACCATCGTCGAAATCCTTATCGCTGTCATCCAGGCTCCCGAAATCATTTCGCCTATTCTTTCATTCAATTTTTAGGATTTTAAGCATAGAATATCTTGCTTAAGTGTTTTTATTATCGCATTGCATTTAAATTACGGTATCACTGCAAAGTTTCAAGTTTCAATGAACAGCTAAATGTCTCTTAAAGTTTTCTCATATTCTTTTGTTAGGGTAAGCTGCAATCTCAATAAAATTATGTTCAAGGAATGAACTTGCCCAGCTATCTGACAGGCTTGATTCATCGTATATTTTAAGTTTCTCCTCAGAATCTTTTAGTTCATTATCTCTAGTTTCTTTTCTGTAGAAACGAAATGCACAATTCAGTTAGTTTTTTAAAGTCATTTCTATATGTTTTTTCCGTTTAATTCTTTTTCTAGAATGATTATCGTTTTCTTAATTTTTTCCTTGCTATGTCGCAGCATTCCATTGACTTAATTTTGTGTAATCTGTCATAACGATTTAAAATGCTAACGAGTCGATCACATCTAGCTAAATCAGCTCATTTTCAAATATCAATATCCATATCATCAATATCTGTGCGGTTTTAGCATTTGAGATGATTTTCTAGTTAATAAATAAAAGTAATGATTACATTAAACGATGTAATAATCACAGAAAGTGATAATTTTAAAGCACTACTATGGAGTAGAGAAAATTGAGACCTAGTGATTTTGATAACAATAAGCGATTGATAATTTTAACCGTTATCATTATTAAGAGGAGAATATTTATAATTAATAATCTCCACTGGAGAATATTAGTGGAGAATATATATTAAAGGCCTGTCCCTTAAACTCTAAAAACTATCAAAAAAATGCTAGATTCTTAGGAACAGTTTGGCAATTTTATCATAATTCACGCATGCGTAAAAGCGAATTTTTCTGTAAAATTTATTTTTCAGTGTTGTAGTTTTACTAGATGTATGTAAATTACATACTATAATTTTAAAAACCAGAATTTTCGATGAATCACTACCATAACGGACGGAAAAACTACTTAAAGATTCAAATACCTAAAATTGTGGTTTAATTACCAAAATTCTCGTTTTTTTTTTCTTGTTAATAAATAAATTTATTTTGAGTCTGTTGAAGAATTTCTCTTAAAATATAAGACTTCACAGATAAAAACAAAGCACGAAATTGTTAGCCCAAAAACTAGCATCATGAATGCACCTATTAATTCATGTAGTAGAAGTGGTTTAAAGTTGTCTTTGACAAATGTCGCATTCTTGGAGAACTCTATGTAAGATTTCAATGATTCATCTTGTACAAACTTACGGTATATACCACTTTCAATAAGTCTATACAATACATCATCTAGCTTTTTTCCACAGCAAAAATTTGGGTTGATAGCTATCGCCACTGGCGTAATCCCCAAAGAGTCTTTCGAAATGTACATATCAAGTCTTAATCCAAAGTATTTCTCTAAAAGCTCTCTTAAACTTAAATAGGCACTTCCTGTTTTCGCTGCATTGCAGAAGTTAAAACTACAGTTTGGTTTGGGCTTTTCCAGCCAATTATTTCGAATTATTGACTCACCGAGTCTTTTCAGGTGTTCATCTTCTAAATTCAGTAGCTTCGATATAGTCAGGGTTCCCCTCACCACATAACAATCAAGCTTGCTGTCAGTAACAGCTTCAGACAATTGTTTGAAGCTTCTTATTAAATCACCTTCTATAGGAAAAGTTAGAAACGATAACAAAACTGCAGAATAAAAGCAGGAGATCGAAAATGCAAAAAGTAACCAAGTTGCTTGTATGATTCGATTATACCATGGCTTATTCGCGATTTCCGATGGCTGTTTTAGAATATTTCCCACTGTGTTTAACCATAAATAAGCGTAAGAGTTATTTGACAGGAATAATCGAATCAGAAGAGGGTATGCAATTATAAAAGCGAAAGTGATAATCCAAATTTCTAGAGAAAATGGAAGCATGAAAACAAAACCTTTTGATATTTCGCCGGGTCTTTCTACAGCGAAAGTTGTATCAGTCATTGTGTATGACATGCTAAAATCAACATCTCTCATCCGCTCAAATGACTGTGCAATTGAGGACAGAGCAATATCCGCTTCACCTCTATGAACCAGCCCAATCATTCCAGTCCAATTACCATCTTCTTTCAAAGAGCCCCATTCAAAATCGTGTGGAGTTACTATTTCTGGAATTACATGTAAAGCATCTAATATTGTTCCTAATAGTCTACCTTCAACTCCGGAAAATTTCATGACACCATCTGAGGTTAAAGAGAATTTTAAGTTCGAGAATTCCACTACAGCAATTTTAAGAATCTTCGGAAACTCCATTCTTAAGGAAAACTTCCGTTACCTCTATTGAAAAACCAAAAGGAAACAAGGAAGAAAATATTTAAAATACATCTTTGAATGTCATGAAATGATATTACTTTCTAAATTTACTAAATTGCTTGATTACACATTTGCTTCCCTCAAATCGTTTTTTTTCCCCGCAAAGTTGTTAGTTTTCAGTATCGATAATTCTAGCAATTGCATCGCTATGAATCAATAAAATTATGTAGAAGCAAGAACGAGTCATATGTATCAATTTTGTAAATTGCAGTTCAGTAAAGAGAATTCTTATTTCCCCCTTCTTTTTAATATTCTTCTAGGCTAAAAATAAATTAAGGCGAATTAGTCATTCGTGTTTAATAAACTTTGTTGGCAAGTCGTAGGTTTCTAGGCATTTAAGTATGTAGTAATAATACTAATTTAGGACAAAACTTGCATAGTTTCTTACAAAATTTATACACGCATATAGATTTAAGAACCTATTATTTCTTCAAAATAACAATAATTAAAGCTTCATCTTTATTCCTAGACTTAAGATATTGTACAGAACATAGCATTGTTCTAATTATTATTATAGTTAGTATAGCAATTACAGTTATCATATCATCGTTCTAATTCTACACATAAAATTAGTGTAGAGTATTCGAGAAAAGTTGCTGAAATCTACAAAACGTGTCTCGAAAGTTTCCAAAAATTTAAATTTATGCTATAACCACTAGCATGTTACAAATATTGCATGCGGTGTGTTATTATAACTTTAAAATTAGGTGCTCAAAACCTGTCATTGTAATTCCATATTTATAAAGGGTTTCCTCTGTGATTTTTGTTTCTTAACCGTGACCAAAAGTTTAATCCTTAAGAATTTGCTCAGTTATCAATACAAGTTTATACGCAAACTTCTTCTTTTTTTTTTAAATTTGAGGTAACTATTAAAACTCCTTAAATATTTTAGGCCAAAGAGCTTGTTTAGAAATAATTCGAAAAGATAATGCCTAGTATTTCTGTGCTCGTTAAGTTTCGCGAATTATTTAAATTTCATAAGTTGAATTTGGGAGAAAGTTTCTAAATATAAGACAATCTTTTTAAAATTAATATAAGAACATAACCGTTACTGTGGTAGGGAGCATGGTGGGTTAAGGGATAGAATGCTTGCCTTCCAATGTGGTGACCGGGTTAGAACCTTAGCGATAGCTGGTCGATATGAATTCCGCACCCGACTCGCACCGACCACAGTGCTGACGTAAAAATATCTTTTATTATTGACTGACCATGGACAATCCTCTTGCCGTCAGGCTAACCGTGAGAGTATTTCAAGTTTTTCCTCGCCATTTAGTTAAAATTCTGTTCTCGGCTCGCACCGATCAGAATACCGACGTGAAATATCGCCAGTAGACGGTTAGAATAAAAATAAAAATCGCTATGAAATTCATTATTATCATAGTTAATGTATACGCGACTGTAGTAAATCGGCGAAATTTGTAAGATTCAGGAGCAACACAGTATTATCTCATCAATCAATAAAAATATTAATAAATCTAAAAAAACATGGAAAATGCAACCAATTAGTAGCAAAATAAAACTAAAACATATTAAATATATATGCCTTGATTACTATAATCTTTATCGACAATTTTTCTGACGAAATACGTTATATAAAACACAAAAAAGTGTTCATTTGTATTTGACTAAAAATAATACACTTCCATGGCTAACTTAAAAGCTCAACAAAAGATTTTTTCAAACTTTATGCATTCTAGTTCAACAGCTATTAGAAGGCTTTCTGACTTCCCATTGACATCGTCTTCATTTGTGTTTTATATTGTTTTTGAATGAGTTCATCATTTCCTGCAAATAAAATAAGGCTTTGGCATTCCAGGAATCTTTTTTCAACGCAGTTTTACATAAAATGTAAAATTAAAATAAATATAACTTATTCGAAACTACTTACTTACTATTGAGTGATTGTAGTACGGTAATTAAGTATGTCTATCGTTAATGTTGTTCAATAAATTGAGATAAATGTTGCGCTTAATGTAATAAAAAATTCCACTTTTAGTTCGATGCTTTTGTATTTGTATAAGACTTTTCGTTTCTTTGAATAAAACTGTCACGGTTATTACTTTCCATATCTGTACAAAAATAACAAAATTAGCAGAAGTGGTAAAATAAGTTTAATTTAAATACTATAAAAGTCGCAACAAAGTTATCATTTCTAATGATAACAATTTTGATAGATTAATTTCTGATAAATATTCATTAATATTCAAACATTCCTTCTGATCCATTCTGGTAAATATTCAAATATTCAATATTCATCCATTCTGATAAATATTCAAACATTCCTTCTTAAATATTCATTAAATACATATATAATTAAAAGAAAGTAGAATAAAAATACCATCAAAATATGAGATAATTTATTGGTAAATACGGCTATAACTTTTCTTCAATTTTAAGTAAAGTATCCCCGAAACAGCTCGTTGTAGGCCAAGGGGTCATGGAGGTTAAGACACCACAATTTCATGACCAATGACATAATTGTTGGAATTATCTTCTCTGCGCACAAACCGCCTTTACTTCCCAGAAAACCAGTATCAATTGATTGATCGACAACTGGGTGGGCTTCAAGCAGCTATTGGGAATCGAGCCACTGTTTTTCACAGTGATAGTTTAGTGCTTTCACCACTGAGTCGTCGCGGTTCTGTTAATTTTAAGATAATAAAATTCCTGGAACATTTTTAACTCGAAAATATTTTACAAGCTTTTCCGGTTGTCATATAACGTTCAGGGTATACAGTTCGAAAATCTTATATGGAAGCCATTAAAATAAGACAATCAGATTTCAAATATTTTTCAGTAATTGAGATATTAAGTAATATGAATGATACTTACATATTTTTAACAAATATTGTAAGTAATATTGGCACAATAAAGTGATTAAAGGTTTTTTTGATGAATAGAATTCTTTAAATACTCTAACTGTGTTTTTAGCGACTAATTTACTTTATATATATATTTAAGAGGGGGCGAGTTGTCAAATTATTATAAAGTCAAAAGTTTTCTTGAATAATAAATATTTATACGATGTTAATGAAAAGAAAATAACACTTTTAAAATTGAAATTTGTTGAAATAATTCAAATCGGCGTGTAAGTTATTTGTAGAAATTATTTACATGAGTTATGTGTTATTACAAAGCAAGATAAGTTATTTAATTATAAAAGTAGCTTGCAAAAGGTGTAAAATTTAAACCTCTTTTTATTAAAAATATGACGAGGTAAACGTTTATTTGTCTTGATCATATGAAAATATGAAATATGAAAATAGAAGTGTAAATAAAGGTTTTTTTATGGCGCGTTCTTACTGCATTACTGAAGCGTGTTTGATTCGTTAGTTACCTTGGATTGGCACCAAAATGGATGTGCGCAAGGTAATAATATTATACGGGGTAATTTAAAATTTTTAATTAATAAGATTTATTTTTAATTACACAATTTTGATGATTTTTAAAAATTAACGTTCATTTAATAAAAACACGATTTTCCCGGTTTTCACTGATTTTTACTTACGGATCTGCCCGAATTGGATTTTCCGACTGATTTTTCCGAATTGGATTAACTCAATGATTTTGTATAGAACTTAATTGCATTATTAATTACATTATTGGTATCCATTGTTTTTTTTTTTTATCAAATTTCGTAACAGTTTAACTACTTTTTTTTTGGCTAAAGAAATATTACTACATATTCTTTTAATTTTATTCATTTGATTAAAAATGGTACTTAAGTAAATGTTTCTAGAAATATTGAACTCGAAGCTAATTTGTTTATTTGTATTAAAATTAAAATCATTTCTTTTTTCGTTTAAAGCAGCAATGCAGAGATTTTTTTTAATAACTAAATCCAAAAAAATAAAATTAATATTATCATCATGATTACGAAGCATAATTAATTCCTCGTAATATTAAATATTACTTAACAAAATTGAATAATCTTGAAAATTAAAGATAACAAAACTAAACTAAAAACAAATTTGAAAATCAAAATAGAATTTTTTTATTATTTTGTGTAAAAATAAAGTTAGCTAAGAGAGATGAAAAATTAGATCCCTGTGGTATTCCTGCAATTTCAATAAAAATATGTTTTCTATTGTAAAGATAATTATAAAAAAAGACAAATATTAATTTGAATTTCCCAATAGTCAAAATCGCAATGAAAATATATATATATTATCCTGCCCAAGTAATGTTTAATTAATTTTTAATGTCTTACTTATTTTTTCTGAATGAAGAAAGATATATTTCCCATTTCAGAATATTTCCTTGAAATATTTGTTCAATACTTCGAAACAAGGTGAAGAAATTCAATTGAATTATAAAAATATTCATTAATTGAAAAAAAATAAATGAATTCCTTCTGCGAATCTTTATTTCTTAATTCTTTTTAAAGTTTTTATTTCCTTTTGAAAGAACACAAAGATTTAACAGGTAAGATTAACAGTGAGAAATAGAATTGCCAACTACATAAATAAATAAACTTACTTCCTTAGACTTTCGCTGCTAACTAAATACTTGATTTTAAAACACAAATTTTGCTTTTTGTATTAATTTGTATGATATTAGCGTTTTGCTATTTGCAAAATAGAAATTTTCCATTGTTTAAATTACCTGTTTTTATAAACCATTTAATTGTTTGCGATTATAGTAATTTTAATTAATGTTATCTTTTAAATAATTCATAGATCCGAGTAGTTATTTTAGTATTCCAGTTTTCCTAAAATAGACTAATTTTTAAAAAGATACGTGGTTAAGTTTAATAATATTATAATAGGCTTTATTTAAAAGCGTTATTTAATAAAAATAATTTTATACATTGTAGATGTTTGTTATTAAAATAATTTCAACTATTTGAAAACAACATCATATTAAACTTTTTTCTGTAAAATTGAAAAATTAATTTCGATTATTATCACTATAAATTTCAAATGAAAGAGATTTTATTTCTGTACGTAATGTTCTTTTTCACTTGAATCAATGATAATAAAAGTTACTATTTTTACAGTATTCTCTGTTAGAAAAGTTCTCTATGTGTTCCAGAACAGATTTTTACTTTTTAAAGTGAAATCCATTTTTACCGGAACATATTAAGAACCAAAAATATCTGATATAAGTAATTTTTACAGTAATAAAGTACCGTAACATCACTGATTACTGTAATACTACTGTAAAAATTATGATAAAAATGGATTTTACGGATGGTCTACCAAAAGTGCCAGTGGATCACTTTGCTTTTTTGAATGTAAAATTTGTTGTGATAATGTAAACTGTTTATATTACAGTAAATATGTCAACTAATTGCGATGATTTCTCCTAATTTCAAATCATATTTCCTTGCATTCATGTTTTATTTATTAGAGTAATTTTCTTTACTTAAAACATTTATATATATATCACAGTTCTGATGGTTTTTTCTTTTCTTTTTTGCAGGAAAAATTATGCACTTATTTTTATTTATTATAATTGTTCATTTATCCATGCTTTCCTACCAAGCAGTTGAAGCATGTCAAACCCAGACAATACATGATTACCTTTATGGAAAGTGGGTTAAATACGCTGTGAGTAACTTCTGATATTTCTTTTTATCATTAAAATTGGGTCCTCAAATGTTGCTCAGAATATCTGAGATAATATTTTGTTGCTTTTGTTTATATATTTAATATTACAAATTAATGTTATTTAGTACTCAGAAATATTATTGAATTTATCTTTGCATTAGCTTGTTTTCTTTTCTCAAGAAAAAAAACTGTGCATCGGTGCAACTGAACTAAGAAATGTGCATTAGTTAAATATCACTATTAGTAAATGACGACAATTTAGTTCTAGTAAAACTCTTTTATTTTCAGAAAGATTATAAAGAGTACTATGATGATTTAGACGAATGTAATGAAAACCGAAGAATAATATTTGAAGAACGCATGAAACAGATTGAAATGTGGAACAAAGAATATGAACAAGGCCTTCACAATTTTGCACTGGGTCAAACTATTTTTACAGCTAGGGTAAGCTCATGCTTAAATAATAAATTTATATTTTCATCTATTTAATCCCTAATATGCATCATTTTCAAAATTACGAAAATTGTGTCTAAAACATCTGCTTAAACAATTTCTATAAAATGTGAGACTCCTAACTTACACCTTATTTGTTTAACATTATTAATAATATTGGGAGTTTTTACCTACATTTTTCTTGATTGAAGTTGTACCTTTTTTTTTAACTGAATTACAACTTAACTTTTTTCACCTTTAACTATGTGTTTGGAAATTTTTACAAATAAAGATTCAATAGAAAAATAGTCTTTTGTAAGCTCAAATAAATGTCTAGTAATTGAATTGTATTCAACGAAAAATAGTAAACAAAATTCAACATTTTATTACTTGAAAGAAATAAAAATTATCAATTAATTTTTTCTTCAATTTAGTAACATATACTCAAGTATCCCTTCAAAAAGGTTTCAAAAGTAAAAAAGCTTTAATAAAAAAATTTCTATTCTTATACAAATATTAAAGTGTACTTAAAATTATAGGCAAAAGTTCACTATAAAAGCAATTATTGATAATCAAATCAACGATTGATTAGAACTTTTATAATGTAAGTTTGATAATTTATTTGTATTTTTTAACGAACAAAATAAAAATTATAATAAACAATGAAATGAGAAAAATTAAGGAATTTTAATACTATATGATTTGTTTCATCAATAAAATTGGTATTTTTGAAACTGTGCCCGATTTACATAACCCTGGAAAAAGGTGATTGTCCTCAAACCTCCCCTTAAAAATTTGTAAACTGCTTTAAAAAAAATGAGAGAGAGAGAGAAAACGTGCTCTAAATTGGTGTCCCGTTATGAAGAGTTATTAGTGAAATATACATTACATACATTAAACATACATCTAGACAGACTTTCGCTTTTCGTTTTTATATGTAGAAAGAGATGACCAATGTAAGCTAGAGTTCCTGCTGGCTAACTAAATTTAGATATCGGGAACTCTAATGTAAACAATTTTTTGTAATTATTTTGAATTGCCATCGTAAAACGTTTAACATTTTTTGATATTCTACTTTTTAGCAACAATGTCATCATTCTAGAAAAATTAGAATGATAAATTTTTCATAATAGTTTTATTTATGTAATATTTCTTTTAAAATATCACAAAAATCTATTTAAAAAAATTAATAGTTCAATCATAATTTCGAATAAACTTTATGCATAAATCATACTTAAGTTTATAAATAGTAGAGTAGAGTGGGGTCAATTGTAACAGGGTACAATTGTAACAGAACAAAAATTTCGAGTGTCGGGTTCTAGATGTGGTTCCTAGGTGGCGCACAAGGTGTATTTAATAAATCTACATGTACGCCCCTGCTGGCAACCATTTTTATGTACTTTTGAAAGAGTTACATCACAAAAGATATTTTCATGCTACCTAAGTACTTTTTTTGGTATTAGAATATTATATTGTAACAAAGTAATTTTGTTTAAACAATTAAAAATTATTAACCGAATATGTAAGTGGACACCTTAATTAACATTTCAAGATTAGTTTTGTTAATTAACTGGCATTGTTTTAAACAAATGAAGCTGAAATGGCGTCTTGGGGACGATTGTAACAATAAGTAAAGGGACGAATGTAACAGCTGAAAATAAATAATCTTATGTTTACAAACCATTACTTAACTCTTTAAGAACCCCCAATAGTTTTCTATATCATTTATATTATGTTGCATGTGTATTATTTTATTTTTCACCTTTCACAGCATAAATTGAAATTTTTAACCCCTTAAAGTTAAAAGGTCTCTGCTCATTATTATTTTTACTCGTAAAATATCACTACTATTTTGATCAATAAAAAATATATATCACAACTATGATAATATGTGCAATTAACTATGTTTTAGTTGAATTTATGAACTGTTACAATTGACCCCGTAAGTGGGGACAATTGTAACAAGTGCACGACTGTCAAAAATTGTTGATAACTGATATAATAACATTTAAAATAAGGTATTTTTTTTGTTCTAGTAGAAGATAGTCTACTTTACTCGTCTGTCAATTAATACTAATAATATGTTGGATTTTTTGTTAGTTAAAAACAGTTAAGTAAAAAAAGTTACAATTGACCCCACTCTCCCCGACATTTTCTTAAGACCAATAGCCCATATTTATGCATATTAAATAAAGTAAATGTATTTATTGTTATAGTCTACGGAAGAACGTAAAAGCTTTTTTGCTTTATTGCCATACACGGAGAGATTACGTCAAAATGCAGGAATAACGTACAGGTCTCGATTGCCCAAAACATTAGATTGGAGAGAAAAAGGAATAGTACCCAAAGTTAGATACCAGGTGAGATATATATATATATTATCTCTACTATAAAAAGAGCATATCAAGAAGTAAATATTTCACATACTGTTCTGCAGAAAACACTATTTTAGAACCAAACATGGCAGAAAAAAATGGCACATTGAATAAAATTGCACAATTGTAAATTCTTTATTTTTTAATAAAATAATTAATCTACTATTTTTCTTAATTAATGTCTGTCAAATGCAAAGAGATATTACCCATTAAGATTTCAATATTTTAATACTAATTCAAAAAAATTAAGAATTTTTTTCCCTATAAACCTTTATCTTTATCTTCCCTGTATATCTTTAACTTCAGATTCATTGTCACTCAAAGCAGAACCTTAAACTGCGAATTATTATTGTCAATTTTCTTCAACGAACACTTTTAGTATACAATTTGATGATAAAAATATCGGAAATATTAATTGGCTTCTGGCGTGAAATTAATTCTTAGAAAAGTGTCCACGTGCAGTTTCCACCAAGAAAAAATGATATTATTTAAATTAAATAAAATAAAAAAAATTAGAAATTCTGAAATTGACTTAAAATTTTAATTTTGTAACTAATAATCATGATTCAAATATCTTCCTCCCAATTTTACTAGCTAACCAATTTTTAAACTTTTTTTCTTCATAATTCAACTATTTCATACGAAATAAATAGTGATGGTAAATCCAGCTGTTAATTTAAATCTTAAAGATATTATGACATTATCATTTATGTTAAAAATACTCATTGTCATTTTCAATAACCTATCGCACCCCATCAAGAAAAGTGACACAAGTAAAAAAACAGCAATTTGGAGGTTATGTCAATAAAACATGTGTAAGAAGTGCCCCATCAAGCTCAAAAAGTGTCTCATCTCTAGATCTCGCTATTTCAGATTGTGCTATTTCAGAACAAGTTTTATAGTATTCTTCAAGTTGGTTTTTTTCAAATGCCACATTTTTGAGTTATAACACTATTCTTGCCGGGGTGCGATATCTGATGGCGGTCTGATACTCTAAGCCTAGATCAATGGAAGATCAGATTTCAAACACTCAAAAATGGAAAAATTGGCCACCCGGAGGTCGGAAAAGACTCACCAGGAATGCCTTGTGGGATTACATGTTGAAATTAATTAACTTCGGGGTGAAAAAATGGATATTTATTTCTTTTAGAAGATGTTTTTGAGGACTCCATAGGAGTTGTTGTTTCGTTGGTGGGGATCTAGATCAGCACTGCCATGCAAATCTTTATGATTGCCATTGGACTATGGTATATTGCCATACAAATTACTATGATTGGCATAGGCCAATGGTGACGCGCCATACAAATCCTTATGGTAACTATTTGTATGGTATACTGCCATACAAATCTTTATTGTTACCATTGGCCTATGGCATACTGCCATACAAATTTCTATGGTTGCCATAGGAGAATGGTGACGTGCCATATAAATGCCGTACAGGTCTCTATGATTACCATTGGCCTACGGTATCTTGCCATACAAATTTCTGTGGTAGCCATAGACTTATGGGGTTTTCCCACACAAATCTCTATGGTAACCATAGGCGTATGGTATCTTGCCATACAAATTTCTATGGTAGCCATAGGCTTATGGGGTTGTGCCATACAAATCTCTATGGTAACTATAGGCGCATGGTATCTTGCCATACAAATTTCGATGGTAGCCATAGGTAGCCCTAGATTACCATAGGCTTCTCTATGGCAAATTTTCCTAAGGGTGCACAATATATCTAATATATCTATCTCAGTCTTTTAACATGCAGTACTATAAGTAATCGGGCAAGTATTACAAATCTTACAAGCGACGCGACAATGTTGATTTAACTTTAACCAATTTATTCAGTTGCCAAAATTTTCATTACCTGAGAAAAATTTTTATTTTATTTTACCAGTCTAAATGTGCTGCCTGCTACGCCTTCTCGGTCGTTGATGCACTGGCAGCTCGATATGCCCGCAAAACAGGAGAATTGATCCCTCTAAGTGCCCAAATGATCATCGATTGCACCAAAGACAGTAAGACTGCTAATATTTTCTTACTACTCATTTGACTTTATCAAAACCGGATTTTTTTTCCTACCTTTGAAGAGAAATGGTACATAAATTTTTAAAAATGGGTGATAAAAAAGTACCGTCACTCAGGGAGCCGGTACTTTTTACCGTAAAATACATTTGAACCGGATCATATTATAGAACAAAAATAATCTGATACTCTGTAATTTTTACCGTAATAATTTCCGTTGAATCACTTTTAAATAAATACTATTACTGTAAAAATTACGGTATAATATTTTTACGGTGAAAATGGATTGTGTTGGTAAAATGCATTTTACGGATGATTTTCACCCGAAAGGAAGTTATAAGAGAGAGAAAAAGAGAAAGAGTAGCGTTCACTCTCTTTTTCTCTAATGCCTTTTCCAAATTCCCTTTTATAAATTAGATGTACTTTGTATCACAATTTGATCAGGAAGGGCCGGGATAGCCTGGTTGGTAGGACGCTGGGCCCATGTCCGAGAGTTCGTGTGTTCGAACCCGGCAGGTCGAACACTTCCCGTGTAATAAAGTGACTGATGCACGTTAATCTGTCGAGTCGCAAAAGTCTTCCATGTTCCCATAACAAATCAATACCTCTGGGGGTACTGGATTGGAGATTGATCGTTCTCTGATTCAGGTCAAAATTACGATCTGTGGATGAATGAATGGATGTATGAATGGGTCCGCCCTATAAACGGGTGCGACATATGTTGTGGCAGAAGAATAATTTTTGGCCATAGATGGCGCCGCTGGAAAACAAGAACAATCGCACCCCCTCTGCCTAAACAGACATACAACAACAATATTTGATCAGGAATCTTTTACAGTGAAGTCAATTCCATTTTAACTCTTTCCTGCGTATAGGTCCAACTAATTTTCTGACACAGAGTTATCTGTTACAGAGGGAAACATTGGTTGCAAAGGAGGATCAATGACCCTGAGCTTTCAATATATTATGAATCAAAATGGTATAGCAACTGAGGAAGAATATCCATTCAAAAAAGAGGTAAGTTTAAAAAAGAATTTCTTTTTTACTTCTCTTGTTCAACTGTATTAACGCTGAGCTAATTCCATAACATAAACTGAGATTGTCCAAAATTTAAACTTAAAAGCATAAAATAGTTTTGAAATGAATACAATATATTTTTTATAAGAATTACTAAAGCGTAATATTACTAACAGGACGGGGAATGTCGGGAACATTTAGCTCGAAAAGAATTTGCAATGAAGAAATTCATCGTCCTTCCCGAAGGAGACGAAGAAATAGTGAAACTAGCTCTCTTCAGAATTGGGCCGCTTGCAATTGCAATAGATGGTGATCTTGAAACATTCGAAGATTTTAGGTAATAATTTATTTATTTATTTATGCTTTGTAAACAGAATTTCTCAAGCAGAACCGAGGTGGTTCAGAGTGTAGAGAGTTCGCCTTCTAATGAGATGATATAGGTTCGAATCCCATTCGTGACTGGTTGATACAAATTCTGCTCCCGGGTCGCACTGTCCGCAGTGACGTGGTAGACAGGTCATAGGTTAAAATACTCTTGCCATCGGGTTAACCATGGGGGAATTACGTTTTTTTCCTCTCAATGTAACTCTAATACGAGTACCATCGAAACGTTATCCACGAAGACTAGTTTGACCCAATGCTTGATTCAGGAGTTCCCTTGTCTTCTGGGTTTCGCTCAAAATTACAAAGCTGCAGTGTTATAAAATAAAAATAAAAAGCACCAGTTATAAAATAAAGCACCAGTTATAAAATAAAAATAGTAAAAAATAAAATTCCTTTAGCAAATTTTTTGAAGTGAAATAGAAAAATTAAGACCTTGCTTTAAAATTTTAACAAAAAATATCCTTTCCAGACTTTTTTTTTTTGTAAAATCTTATTAAGTATATTTTACAACAACCAAAACTTAGACTGAAAATTCCTAGCAATAGAAACGGGCTGATTGTCTTCTTTCATTTCTTATAAATTTATAAATAAGGAGATCATTTTACTACTATCAATTAACCCACCTGCGCAAATTATTTCTTACCGCAGTTCTTTTCTCAAATTATCTGTTATAAACCTACCTTATATAAGTTTGAAAAAATTTCAAAATAGCTTGGTACTAAAAGTAATTAAGTTCTGAACTAGGTTAACCTAAATTATCTCTTAAAAATGTTTTTGTGTACAAGAGTACTTTTCGCTCACTATGGTTTTTAACTTTCAAAAATTTAAAGCAATGTTCAAAAATATTTTTTTTCTTCATATTTTTTAAAGTTTTAAAAAGAGATCAATAACTTTATACAGTCTTAAGTAAGTTTGGCACTTTTCGGTTAGCTGGGTGCAAGGAAATACATCTGCTTTTCTTAAAAACAGTTTTTAAATTTTTTGCTATTTTTTTAAAAATTTTTGTTTATTTTATTTTTTTATTTTATTTAATGCTTTTAGTTTATTTAGTTTTTTTTATGTTTAAAAATAAGTAAAAAAAAAAAGGAGTAGTAGGCAAAGGTCTATACTTTTTGACGACTTTCTGCTTTCGCCCAGCTAACAGGAAAGTACCAAAAGTTTTTGCCATTAATCTAGAAAAAATTTAAATCACTTAAATTTACGAAATTTAAAATGGAAAAAAGCTTGTAATAGTATTCAAATAAGTTTTTTTTATAAATGTTTGATTAAATTTTTTAGTATGTTTTCAAATTTTCAAAATAAAGGAACAACTTAACAAAGCCACTAAAGTTACTGATTAATTTAAATGTACACAGTTTCTAAATCACGTTATCTGTGGTGAAGTTTAAAAGCTGAACCTAGCGGATGCAGATGTATTCCAGTTTCAATCAAACTGGTATTTTAAAATTTTTATTCCTTATTTTGCTTTTCCCACTTTCAATAATGATTTATCAAAGTTCGAAAATGTGTCTATCGAATTATCTATTCACATAGTTACTAATATATGACCTCTACTATGCATTTTTTTAAAAGTCATTTACCGAAAGATTCAGAAATCTATAGGATGTCCAAAATGTGTGAAAACAGTCAAATATGTCAAGAAATACGTATTGTACCAAAAATGAAAATATTTTTAAACTCAGTCCCCAGCCTTACCCTTTAGGACGGGGACGAGAGAATTTCAAAATCTTAAATAGGAACTCCTAATATTTATTGCAGATTTAGATTTTCCAGAAAATATACCTCATTAAGGCATAAAGGTTTAGGTATTTTGATTCACAGAGGGAGTTATAATTACAATATGAAGGTGCTAAAAGTATTTAAAATCTTGAGAGATGCAAGTGAGATCGAAAAAGTAAAAACAAACTTGTTTAATATTTTGAAAAAGGTATCTAATGACATCAAATTTGATCCACTCGCCTCAACTAGGCACTAAGTTTTCTTAAATATTAAGCAAGCCTATTTCTATTTTCTTCGATACCATATGCGTTTCTCACGATATATTTTACACGATTTATTGGCATCTTTTTGAAATTACAGCTAGCAAATGTGACAACCTGTATATCAAAACGTGGTGACTTTGTTCAGGAAATTCTAAATCTGTAATAGAAAATAGGAGTTAATATTTAAGACCCTGAAGTTTATTTGCATTTTTTCCTCAAACGTAATATTTGTGGTCAAATTTGATGTCATTGAATGCATCTTTTGAAAATATTTTAAAATTTTTGCATTTTTAATCTAATGTTTATTTTGGTTTGTTTTTCTTAGAAATTAGACCATTTTTTTGTGTATATTATATTATAGGTAGCCGTTATAGGTGCAGTTATGTATATTATAGGTAACCGTTATAAAGCACCCACTGTAATGAATACATAAAATTCTTTTTTATTAATTTATTTCAAGGGGTGATGGAATATATGACGATCCGAGATGCAAATCGAAGAACGTAACTCACTCTGCACTTTTAGTAGGCTATGGTACTGACGGTGGAGTTGACTATTGGTTGGTAAAGAATAAGTAAGAAATTAAGATCAACTTAAACGAACAGTTGGATGCTTGATTACACCATCTAAATTGGATCAGTATCGTAAACTTAAATCTATTACATTTTTAAGCCGTAAATTGGAATACATATCTCTAGCAACAAAAATAATGGGCTTTAATTGGACCAATAGTCACTAATCTTGGCTCAATAAGGGCTTAAAGTTCCGTTATTTTTCCGATATTGTTCCGATATAGAATTGTCCGATTCACTCGATATTTTACTGCCACTTTACAGCCAATATCGGCCCTATATAAAGTTTTCAGATCCACCTATTTTATATTCATTATTCAGCCAATATGGGCCCTATATTGGTTTTATATACACTATCTACCAATAAGTATTTGGACACGTGTGATTGAAAAGATAAACAAACTTTATTCATAATCAATAGTTGGTAGAGCCTCCACGAGAAGCAATTACAGCGTGAACCCTCCGGGGCATATTTTCCACAAGTCCTTGTGTGATGGTCAGTGGTATTTTCTTCCACTCGGCTTGTAGAAGACATGTAAGTTCCTTCACCGATTTTGGACGGGTAGTACACCCCTTCATTCGGCGATCCAACTCGTCCCAGAGGTTCTCGATAGAGTTCAGGTCTGGGCTCTGAGCAGGCCAGTCCATTCGACTAACCCCATTGGCACCATACGAAGCCTTGGTGACCCTCGCAACATGAGAGCTGGCATTGTCGTCCTGGAAGTAACAGGGGTCCACCCCGTAAAACTGCCACAACGTAGAAAGCACATTGTCATCCAAAATAGTGCAGTAGGCATCTTGCATGGGACTAATGCCGATGTTGTTCCCTGCACGATATATACCGGCGGAGGACGCGACATATCTCAGGACCGCAGATATAGTCATTTGCATAGGTGTCCAAATACTTATTGGTAGATAGTGTAGGTAGATATTGGCCTTATATAGGACCAATATTGAAAAAAATTAGCCATAACAATATTGGTCTATCGGTGTGTGTTCTTATGGAACCTATATTGTGTCAATTTTGAGTCCAACTGGAATCAAGATAAAATTGTTGCTAGGGATATTGTAAAACTTATGAACTTGTGGAATCATTCTTATGAGAAAGCAATGAACAAATACAGTTAGATAGAAGTGTTACGTAAATCAGCACAAATACTTTATCCTTTAGTGGCAGATGAGACACCGGTGTCCTTTTTATATATTTTTTCTGACTCTCTATTTACGAGCAAAAACATATTTTGGTGTTTTTTAATAATAAGAAACTGTCTAATAGTTTCTAAAAAATGTGCTAGATCACCGAAATTGTTTTTGTACTAAAATATTAAATCCAAAAAAAGTAGATTGAAAGTTTTTTCCTTTATATTCAAAAATTTATCAATAATTGGCTTTTTTAAATTAAAGAAATTTCAATGATGAATACCTGTTTCTCTTAAATTACCCTAACTGTAAATAAGTTCAAATTTGGAAAGTTATTGTTTGTAAGTGAACCATGTTTGGAAAATTTTACCTTTAACGCAAAATATAATGACACCGGTGTTTCATAATTATAAATTATTTAATGTTTTTCACTTATTTTTACCTGTATTATAGCAAAAAAGAATTAAAAATTATGAAAAATATGTTAAATAAAAATTCTTCGTCAAAGGTATATAGAGTTCTTGTTCAAAATGAAGTTACAAATAATTCTTATTATTATCCACCGCAAATAAATCTTTTAGTCAAGATAAAAAAAAAAGTGTTATAAGAATCTGAAGAATCATTATCAAGGTCAAAAACAGTAAAATCAGGACTAATAGTATTAAAATGTCTTGAAATTCGAAAGCTGAAAGGAGAAAAGTACTAATCAGTGGTTGTCAGAAACCAGGCTCTTTCCTACCGTACTTTGATTAAGACTTAGTTGTAATTGACTTCGATAATTGTTCACCAAATTTTGAAAATAATATCCGTGCTATTTCTATTTTTCACTTTATAAACATTCTGTACGAATAAGCGCAGGAAAGAAAGGCTTATAGAATTATTAACAAACAGTTCAAAAACTCCCACTACTGTGTTAAGAATTACTTTTTCAAGAATCCCATTAAAACAAAATATAAAGGGGAGAACAATTCTTGAAGTTTCAAAAGAATGAAATTAAAAAATATGTTTATCCAGAAAACAAAAAGAAAAATGCTTTTTTAAGATTCATTCTTCATGTTAAGTTGCTACGTATTGCTCACTCTAACGTCTTCAAAATTTTTAACTTTATAAAAACATGATCAGGTCGTTGTTTATACGCATTGTGGCATTTTAAAGAAGGCGATGAACAAAACGCCAATTTAGGAGTGAAAAACAGGGGGATCAAAAAAGGAATTTGTGTGAATCCATGAAAGTAGTGTTATTTCAAATACTTTTTGTTACGTAAGAAATCGGTTTAGTTGTAACGCTTTCTGAACAGAAACCATTTTTGATCAAAAATAAAAAAAATTAAATTTTACAAAATTTTATATGAAGCAGTTTTGATTATTTGATAACAGTTAGACGTTTCTTGTTTATAAATTTCTTTAATAGTTTTGTTTATTTATTTTTAGTTGGAGTGAACTTTGGGGAGACCAAGGATACATAAAGATTCGACGGAATAACAATAACAGATGTGGTGTTGCATCTTTTGCATCGTACCCTGTTATTTGATTAGATTCATCAGTTAAGAAGAAAAGTTAACGAAACTAAAAATTAAGTTATATATATATTGTTTAGACTAAGTAAATAAATATTTTTCCATGTATTCTGTTCCTGCTATTTGAGTCGATTCATCTGCAACAAAAGCAGAAGCAAAGTCGATGAATCTAAAAATTAAGCTGAAAAATACGCTTATTGAATTACCCAAATAAATGCATCTTTCATTGTATATCTTGTTCTTGTTATTTTTATCAAGTCATCTGTAATAAAAATAAAAGAAACATTAAAGAATACGAAAATTAAGCTGTAAAATAAAGTATCGATTTATTCAAATATTTGCATTTTTTGCTATATAGAATCGATAATCGTTCTTATAATTAGAATCGATTTATTTGTAACACAAAAGCAGAAGAGAAGTTAATTAATCTAAAGTTAAGATGAAAAATACGTATATTAGTTTGTTTAAATAAATATATTCAATCTTATTATTAAAAAATTTCGAATAATAAATTCTGATATTAAAAAAATAAATTTCACGATAATATTATATGGACTTTCTTATCTAATTATTTATTATTATTGAAAATTATTTTTCTTAAATCGAATATGTTCCAAACTTAAAAAGAAAATTATTAACATACAAAAATCTCAAAAATAAAATGGTTATTAAATGCTCAAACTGTAAGTTAATATAAATAAATTAAAGGCTAAGGTAAGAGAGCATATTTCTACACGATGGCAATAACAATGCCTGAATCGAATTATAAACGATACTAATTAAATAACTCATAAAATGTAAGTAATGTAAGTACACGACGATAAAGGAAATTCAAAGATCAGATAACACAAACAGTTGAGAGAATAAGGGGTAGTACTAAATGGAAGAAAAAAAGACATAGGGGGACAGCGAGACATTTTTTGGAATCTTATTTATCAGAGTTCATATGGCGACAGCATCTAGTGAAAGAAAAGAGACTGTTTTGAAAATATTTTGAGTTACGTTTTGAATATAACTCTATATCGGCTCATTTTCCACCGAAATCCGATTGACTACTTTGATTTTAAATGAAGTGTTTTGAATTTTTAGATTTTAAATAAAGTGTTTTGAATTTTTAGATTTTAAATAGAGTGTTTTATTTCATGATTTGTCACAAAAATTTTAGGTGTAGATTGGCGGCACTTAAAAACCGCCAAATCTGTAGCTGCGGTGGCATTAATACGTAGGTACCATTTCGTGCACCCAAAAACGTTTCTGCACTGCCAGCTTTTTTCTTTTAAAATAAAGTAAGAAGTTTGAGACAACGATTATCATCCGGCATATTTAAAGTTTGCAGGAAAAAATCACAGCAGAACACAAACAACTGCTCACTCAAGCCCAAAACATTGAATGAACAAGGACGAACGATATCGGACAAGTGAAAAAACAATTGCTTGAACGATCCGGCAACGACATTGTCGTTCACACATTTGTCGTACGATTTTGTCGGTATCGTGTCGTGTAATGAAAAAGTGCCCTTAGGTTTAAAAATTATTCTGGGTAATTTGTTCACGTTTTATTTGCACACAACTTACTACTAAATAATTGTACTTTTACTGTTTAAAAAAAATCAAGTATTTATTTATACAGTAGTTTTTTAAGACATAAAAGTGAAAACTTGAAGCATGAAGTAAAAATAAATTGGCTTGTAGGATCAGTTCTTCATGAAATCTGGTTTTTAAACTCCTCTTATCTACAAAAATATGCGAAACCTCACATCTAATACGCTTACATGTTTATATTTCTTTTACAGAATGCACATTCGTTTCGATATAGTAAATTTTGTGTCATGCGCATTCGGTACCCGAATTCCCCCTCCCTTGTCAGGAAAAATAAACAAATCACGAATGTTCTGTTAGATACTTATGTAATATTTATTAAAACAACAGGAGCATTTTTATATTGAAACAAAAGTCTGTTCGCGAAGAGATGATAAGGAAAAGGAATGTTGCAATCATCGGAAAATTTATTGGAAAATATATTATTATAATTTGCCATTAATAGGAAAATGAATTTTGAAATACCACTTTTGAATTGTTATTTTATGAAGAAATACCTTTGTTTTAACTCTATGATGTTTTTAATATAATAAAAAATAAATAGAAATACTTTTGTTTCAAATATTAAGCAATATTTTACCGGAAATTCTGCATTGTCAATAGACTTCCACAGACTATCTATTGTTGATTTAGCAATAATAAGAGCAGTCTACCCTCTGGAAAGGTAAGTTTTATTGATAGTAAGATTTTAAGTAAATGTGCGATATTTTTTGACGGTCAACGATTTGAAGCCAATAAGAAATTTCCAAATTAAAAATATTACAATAAATTTGTAACTATTTCTAAACTTTAAGGAGGGGACACTTGTGATCGTCTAACTTTCTTTTCTAGGTAAACGTTTTTATTATAAGGTAAATAAAACATACATAATTATTTTTACAATGTTTAATAATAGGCATGTTCATGTTATGAATTTGTCTCGATAACTTCTTCAGTTTTGATTTCTAATTTACAAAATATTGTCTATAAAATTCCCTTTTGGCTTTCCTTTTTTTAAATATGTCTAACAAAAAGGAGACATTTAAAATAAAAAATGTTTAATTGCTTGATAAAAATATAAAAGTATTCAATTTGCTTAGGTATAAATCAAACTATACTGTAAAAATTATTTGGCCAAACTTTACGGCAAAAAGTACCGGCACTCAGAATGCCAGTACTTTTTACAGTAAAATCCGTTTTCTTTAATTTTTTTTAAACATTTTATGGAACAAAAAGTTTGGTGAACCGTATTTTTTATTCTGTAATATTTACTGCAAAATCTTTGAATAATTGTAATTAAATAAATATTACCGTAAAACGTATGGTGTGAAATTTTACGGTTAAAATATAAGCAGGAAATAGTTGTTTAGCAATCAATATTTTTTGGCAACCACTGCTATGTTCCTTTTAAAAATGAGTTCTTATAAAAATTTTAAGGAGTTCAGGCTTTGAATGAATAAACTAATGGAAGGTATCTTCAGTGCTAAATATTATTCAAAGTGACTTATCATACTAAAAAAAAATATATTGAATAAAGTATTACTTTTATAGAATTTGTTACCACATTAACAGTTAGACCATTTTCCGAATAATTAGAGAGTTCAACACTGATTTGGAGATCAGTTCTGGATAAAAAAAAGTTTCAGTCACTTTCTGAATATATATCATAGAATTCATAATAAATTAAAAATTCCGGCATTTTCCTTCTAGCTAGAAGTTCCGAAATTTAACTTGGCTCTTAGCAGGAAACGTAATCAGGTTGTAAATATTTACTATATGAAGCATGAAATTTGAAATTATGGACTTTCCGACTTAAAGAAAATAACAAAAACTAAACTAAAAAGAAGAAGAGAATTTAATGAATTAAAAACTTTAGAAACTATATTTTTAAGTAGACTTAGAAAGAGTTTCGTCATGCATGACACAAAAAACGTAAAGCACATCTCTTTTGTAAAAAAAAAAAAGAAAAAAAAAAGTAAAAAAAAAAAAAANTTTTTAAAAAAAAAAAAAAAAAAAAAAAAAAAAAAAAAAAAAAAATGCAGGAAAATTCGTACCGAAAATTTCCAGCATTTTCTTCAAAAATGATGCGATCTACGTATTTTGTTCAAAGTCTAACGTCTAACAAATATAATTATTACCCCCTTTTGCGCCTACTTAAAAAATGCAGTTTTCAAAATTTTAACTTTATTTTATTATTTGTTCATATCAAAGATACCTCACTGAATTCATGGCATCTTAATTTGATAAACATCAAAGTAATATTTGCTTTATCATTAGAAAAACTAATTCTTAAATCTGATTATAAGACCATCTATTTTGTTTTAATTTTCAGTTAGAATATGAAGCTGCTTGTTTTATTCTTTTTTGTACTAATGGTCATATCAGTTGAGTTAATTTTTATCGATCCCATTTACAGAAACATTTGGGCTGAATATAAGGTCAGTATTCTTTGTTTTTACTTTAATTAACTTGTGCACAAAATTGCATTTATATTTTTTGTGGCAAAACGATAATTTTTTTCTCATTCTCTTCTGTAGCGCAAATACAAAAAGAAGTATTATTCTAATGAAGAAGAGGTCTTTAGACGACGTGTATTCGAGGATTATGTTAAGGATATGTGTGTACACAACATAGAACATGAACTTGGATTTCACAAGAAACGTCTTGAAATAAATAAGTGGTCTGATAGGGTAAAATAAAGTATCTTTTTTATCCATTAGTTTTCTTATAATATCAGTTTCTTAGCTATTTGAAGCGTAATTTTTATAAGACATATTTTTCATTTTTCTTTATCATTTTGTATTATATTGGGCAAAATAAGTTTAAAAAATTAATGTAGTTAAAATAATTAAAAAATAATAAAATAATTAATAAAATTTAAATATAATATAATAGAAGCATTTTAATAATTTATGGTTATGAAGTACTGGATGATATATCAGCGTCTTTTTTTTTTGCGTTAAAGGTAAAATCTTCTAATCAAGCTCACTTCCACATAATTTCCCAAATTTACACTTATATGAACTTATTCAGGTTTAAAAGAAACAGTTATTCATTATTTATATTTCTAGAATTCACAAAATCAACTACTGATTAATTTTTGAATATAAATAAAATAAAATAAAAATACATATTATATATTTTTGCACAATATTTTCGATCATTTTTAATTGGACAACAATTTTTTAAAATTTGAGGGAAAAAAATTATTTGCCTTAAATTTTCAAAAAAAAAATTTATGCAATGTTTCAACATTCTAAAAGAATGCAAATTTTTTGCCTTATCCATAACTAAAAATATTATTTTATTTCCTTACTAAAGAATACAGGACGGGATAGACTGGTTTCTAGGGCGTTGGGCCCATGTCCAAGAGGTCGTAAGTTCGATCCCGACTGTCTTCCCGTGTAGTAAATGGTGACTGATGCACGTTAAATCTGTAAGATCACAAAATCCTCTAAGTTCCCAAAACAAATCAAAACCTCAGAGAGTACTGAATTAGAGATAGATCGTTCTCTGGTCCAGGTCAAAATTCTGTAGATGAATGATTGGATGTATGAATGGATCCGCCCTTTAAAAAACCGGTGGTGACGTGTGTGTGTGTGAGTCTGAAGTCGCATTCTTGGTCACAGATGGCGCCACCGAAAAACAAGTAACGCACCCTCTGCCTGAAATTCGCTTGATTTCATCAAGCAGGCTTGTTGGATAAGTAGCATCAGAAATCAATATTTCTCCTGTCACCTTTGCAAGGAAAGAGAAAATTCTGCAACATTTGTTAAATATTTCGAATCGCGGTATTTTTTCCTCTGGACAACACAAGTTAAGAGACCCTACAAGCTAGAATGATGCCATAAAAAGCTTTCACTTCTTCTTCCCCACTAAAAATTCCTTTCTTTCAATTTCACCCCTACATTCAACATAGCTGGGTAAAAACAAATTTAGTCATTGAGGTGTTTATATTAATCAAACATTTATTCAAACACTTGACAGATGACCTATTGTGAATATTAGAGTTCCTCATAAGGCCTGGTGCCATATTGGTATGTATTGCTGCTTTCTTTTTTTCTGTGCATCTCAGGAGATTTACCTTCAAGGAGGTTTTACCCCATTTCTTATCAAGTGACGGGGAAGTATTAGGAATATAAATCTAACAATTGTAAGTAATTGAAGAAGTGACGCAGGATTAAAAGCGTCTCTTCGATATCATATGACTAACTTGAATGTCTTCGTAAATAAGAAAAACATATTCATTCAAACTTTTTCATTTTTTCTTTCTATATTGAAACAAAAATATTTTTTCTGAAGATTAAATAAATATCAATGCAAATAATAATAATTTATTGCTTAATTATTTCTACATCAGTGCAATTATTCTAAAAATCCTTATCCCGTGAATCCTTTCCGTAAACGGAAAACTCTCGTAGGTCAAAAATGCCGGATTCCGGGAACCGTCAAATCAAGTAACTGTGCCTTCAAATTAGTGATTGTTACATTTTTTTCTGTCCCAAGAATGTCCGAGGTTTGGACATCGGTGATCCACTTGCGTCAAAGGAATAAGCGTCCTCTTCCCCCGCCGTCTTGAATTCAAAGTTAAAATTTAGATTTTCTTTTTTTCTAAGAGGTTTTGATAAATTTTTCCTTCAGCTATACAAAATATGGGAAATGAAAACTTCTAGTTTGGAAAAAAATAGCATCTCCGCTAATATAATATAGTAATTTAAGACGTATATTTGAGCAAATGTAAATTGTCTGTGCAATTACACTAGCAGATTTGTCTGTTTTTAGATCTTTGATAATTTTACTTAATTAAACTGCAATAGTAGATCCTAAAACATGATTAAAACATGCAGTAAAACTATCATAAACTTATTGTTCTAAATTAATTTTGCAAGTCTTCAATCTGTGACTGACATTGAAGAATGTTATAACTTAACAATAAAAAAAAAGTTTTAAGTTCAATATTTTTTTTTTCTTGTTTGAGTAGATGGCTGAAGAATTTCCAAGACCCAGGAAGTTGTCGAAGCTATAGTAACGATAAATTGTACTGAAGAGCCTGAAATTACAACAAGAAAGCCTCAGGAAAAATACCATATGGATCACTCAATAGATATAAAAATAACCATAGATGAGGAAACTGGAATAAAATATGTTGAAAAATTATCTATCCTCACCTCCCCTTAAGTTATTGTTGTAATCCTTTAATCTGTAACTGATACTGAAAAAAAAAATGTCTGAAAAGTGTTCAGAAAAAAATCAAAAAGCTTTGTTGAGGAATATTCTTTTTTTTTTTTTCATTTACTAACTTTTTATTGAATTTTACTATCGTTTTAGCTCTTACTAGCGTTGCTAACATTTTAGTGAATTTAAATAAACTAACTTTAAAGCTTATGTGTTACTTTCATTTTTTTTCTCTTTCATTTAATCTATATTTTTTTCTCAGTACTTTTGTAAAGGAACTAACAAAAGGTGGGGAAAATCTTGATATAGTCTTAACTATTTTAATAAGAATAGAAAATTTACGCTGCTATAGTTTGCCTTGCCTTATGTTTAGTTAGCGCAAAACTTGTAATTCATCTTCTTTGGAAGATTATTATTAACTGTAGACCCTATTGCATATCTGGATTTAAGTTTTATTATAGTTGTAACTATTTTAATAATAAGAAAAATTCTTTAACGTTTTCAAAAGTTTAAATTTTTCCACCATTCAAATCATAACATTTGCTTTACTTTTTGGTTGGAAGAATATTTTAATGATTGCGGTGCATATTTGAATACATGCTGATAAGACATAGCCTTCATTATTTAAAAAAAGAAAGAAAGAGAACTAATTTTGCACTTTCTTTAGTTTGCATTGCATGTTTCCTATTCAAATAGCGTAAAACTTGTTTTATTTTTTGGGTGGATGAGGATTCTAACGAAAATTGAAGTGCTGGCTTGGTAATTGGGTATACGTTGATATAGTCTTCGTTTTAATTAGAAGAAATTTTTAACTATTTCTATAATTTATATTTTCTTACTTTGAAACAACGGAAAAATTGTTTTACTTTTTAGTTAGAAGAAGATTTTAACACTAATTGAATAGCTTGATTTATATAGGTATTTATTGATACTGTTTAAAGTATTTCAATACAGAGAAATCATTAATGATTTCTATAATTCGCATTTACTCTCCTTCAAATAAAGTGGCTTACTTTTTGGTAGGAAGAATATTTTAGCAACAATTGGTTTGTTGCTTGATGCTTTTGGGTATCTATTGATATAGTCTATATTATTTTGATAAAAAGAAATCTTTAACGTTTTCCATAGTTTACATTTTTTTCCTATTCAGAAAATATAAAATTAGTTCTATTTTTTGGTTGAAAAAACACTCCAAAATCAATTGAGGGATTTTGTGCAATGACTAAGTAAATACACATTTAATAGTTTCTGATGTAACCTAAATGAAATTTCGAAAGGTAATGGGTTTACATAGTTTTTCCCCAAATTATTTACCATACAGGAAAAGGACTGATTTTATGCTCGCGCTAGTTGAAGCAGTTACATTGTCCGCAGAAAATGTAATAAAAATAGGGACCTTAATTGACTTTTATTACACAGGACTCTTCCTTTTTTTTCTACAGTGTGGAAATTAAAGAAAAAAATACCCATAACATACTTAAGTGTAACTGTTTTATTTTCCTTCTCAAAGACTGTTAATGTCTCTCACTTTAAAACAAAACCTATTTACAGTTTAAGACCAAAATAACGCGACAATGTAAACACATTTTGATAGACTTAATGAAGAAAAGTAATGTCAGAACCTTCCTTAAGCGGACAATGCGAAAATTAATGGATCTTCGTAATTATCCCACTATAGCGTAAGAAGAAAGAAATAAAAAAATTAAATTTCGAAAAGAGCAGTAAACAAACTGACCATTCATTAGAAAATTTTATACATAATTACTTAACTAAAAATAATTAATGATGACATTAGAGATGCATTTTCATAACTAGTTCAGCCCCGCAATTTAAACAAATTTACAAAAGTGTTACAATAATTTTAAGAAAAAGCAATAGATTATAAGAATTTATCAATATCAATCAAACCATCAATATTAAACCATTAGAATCAAATTTAATTGTTAAAATGTTTTGAGTAGTTGTTTTTAACAATAATAATCAACTATAAAAGACCGCCTCGTTTCAGATTTAAGTGAATCTTGTGAGTTTTAAAAATAAGAATCAGACTCAAATATAAATGTCATTAGGTTCAGCAACAAGCAATAAGTAACCCATTAAATTTGCTCACTATATAAAGTTTTTGAATGAATAATGTAGTATGTGTTTACAAGATTAAAATTAATGTATTTTAAAAAGTAAGAAACTTATTTACTTGAAGCGTTTTAAAGAGCACACTGTTTTTACGCGAAAAAATAAAAGGGATAAATAATACTTTGTGAATCATATTTTTTTTATTTAAATGATTAAAAATATCTTACATTCATTACCCCAGTTCAATGCTTACCACAAAGATAGGTCACTATAGAATATTTTATTTAAGATGAATATTGAACGTAAATACTTTACAAATGCTGATTTTTTTATTTCTATTTAAATTGAATTAAAAACTAAACAGTAAATATAGCTATTTTAATTTTTAACCGTCGTGTTGAAAAGTCGACCCAATAGTTAGAGTTTATGACTACCAATGTTCCACTCCGTAGCCTTGTAATTTTGAACCCAATCCGAAAGACAAGGGAACTCCTGGATCAAGTATTGGGAGACATTTTCTTTTGTGGAGGACTTTTTTGGTGGAACTAACCCACATTTGCGTTACGTGGTGAAGAATATCACGAAAAACTCCCACGCTTTTAGTCTGTCTGCAAGGGGACTCTACCCCATGGTCTGTCTAAAACTACGGATATTTTCAAGTCAGCACTGTGGCCAGTGCAAGTCAGGTGGCGAAATTCGTATTGACCAGTCATCGCTGGGATTCGAACCCGGTTCATCTGATTGGGAGGCGAGCTCTCGAACCCCTGAGCCCCCATGTTTCTAAATATATTCATTTAATGTAATTCTATAGTTTTAAAGCAATGTACAATAGTTTAAAAAATGTTTTTTTTAATAAGTGAAAAAGTAAGTGGTACACTAGACGCCGAAAATAATAAGCCGTAATTTTACTGGTTCAAAATTTGAAATAAGGTGCCCCCTTAGGCTTTATTTGTTTCTACCTACAGAAATAACTCAACTAATTTCGAGTTATTTGCAAACATATGAATGAATAAATTCTTAAAAACTTTCCTTTTCATACAGGTAGAAAAAAATTGAAGAAAAAATGAATAATTTTGAATGAAGGATTATTTTAATTTAATGAGCAATTATAAAATTATTCTTTAATGTACGAATCAATAAGTAAAGCTAAAATCAATAAAAAGACTTTATGCTATTTATTATATCTTTCTTCAAAATCTAAATAAATATAAACAATATTATTTTCATATGTAATATTAACACTTTATTGACTATTTTTCGAAATAAATGGATTTTTTTTAAATGATTTAATGGGTTGTTATGAAATGATACAATTAAATGTACGATTTATTATAAACACTTCCTTTAAAATTGAAGAAATTATATTAAAAGGTTTGTAATTTAATGAGAAGACTTCAAGAGAAACAGGGAGTTGTAGTTAAGACAACTTGTGACACATGCACTTAATTTTCTTATAATCAGTAACATACTTTGATAAAACTAACTTTCTCACCACCAATCTTCCACATTAGCAATCACATGATTCTTTGTGTTCAAAATATTTCTGAAAACTTGAATGACGACCAGCGAAATACACCTTGTTTGTTGATTTTCTTTTATCTACTGACCAACACGTAAATAAGAATAGAATAAGATAAGAGGGAATTCACATGGCTTTAAACTAGCAAAAACTCAAACTTAATCACGAGACCTGATAATAATGTGTCAGATGAAACTGACAATTTCCCGCTCTAACTAGTGATCGCACTATAAATACCATTGCTAAATCATACCCATTTTTAGAACTTTCCTCATTTCTTTGGATAAGTAAGCTAGAAAGGTAAGCTAATACCTTTATGTGTTTAGTTATATAGCATTGTTTTTAGGTAGATTCGAAGGTAGAAAATAACTTCTGTAGCTCTAAATAAGTATATAATATTTATTTAGGACTTTAGATGTCTATTAAGATATTTAATTTTAACTCTGAAATATATTGTATTAAAATTACTACATAGAAAGTATTTTAAGTAATTACTTTGATAACTAAATAAATGCATAATATTTTTTTAGAGTTTAGATATTTATTTAGGTATTTGCTTTTAACTCTAAAATATATTTTATTAAAATTACTAAATGGAAAATAATTTAAATAATTACTTAGCTAACGAATTTTTTTGTAAATAGTTTTCATTTTCATTTCATAGTTGTTTTTTTTCTCGGAGATTCATATAATTATTTCTCTGCATATTTTCCAGCATTACCAAGAAATTATAATTTGATTTAATTAAAAACCATAATAAATTTTTTGTATTACAGTGCACGCCTTATGCGTTAATTTTTTTAACTATCTTTACTGTTTATAATATATATTGCTTATTGCTCAAATCTAAAAGCAAAGTAATAAGTTTTAAATTCTTTCATAACTTTTTTGCTTTGCATGAAAGAAAACAGATTTGTTTGTCTGGATAAATTATTAATTCAACCGATTTTCTAAATTTAAATTTTCCTAATTTATTTGTATATGGCTGCAATGAAAGAACTCTTGCTTAGATTGTATGAAATTAAATTAAACGAATTTCGATTAAGCTCTAATACCCTTGTTTTTACAGATAAAATTTATGTTTGAACCATTCGACAGTCTTTTTAGTCTTCTACGTCTTTTTAGCTCTTTATCTCTAAACACGTTTTCAAAATATACATCTTGGAAATAAACCATGCGATAACTCATTAAATAATTGTTTTAAATTTTACAAACAAATTAAAATTTTTTATTAAACTGTGCAATGCATTTATTTGTGCAGCGTCTTTTCCTGAATTTCATTCATATTTATTTGCAACCACACTAAAATAAACAAATTCACATAATTGTTAGTATTTGTATAAAATTTTTGCACTAAAGTTTTTATAACAAATCTGCTTCCTCCCTACTTCGAAATTAGAAAAATATTATTTTTAAGCTGTAATACATTAATATCATGTATTAATTTTCAATGCTATTTAGGAATTAAAACAAAAAATTCAAATTTCAAAATTTTGTCTCCAAAGGTTTTCAGATATCTAAAACAATGATTTTTTTTTATCTCTTTAAAATACGTTAAATCAGCACCTCGAAATACGTGTTTACGAAAATGGACACAGTTCATACATACTAACTAAGGTAAACAACGTTTAGGAGCACAAAAATATTTTTATTTTACAGTTCATACACGTTTTAGAAAATTGACACTGCTCAAAATCTGTGTTTAAGAAAATGGGCACTGCTGGAAATGCGTGTTTACAAAATGGACATAGCATTTGATCCCGTTTTTTAAATTTACTTAATAGCTATTGTTTTTTTTAAAGAATAAGTTTATGAATTGTAAAATCGTAATATTATTTTGCCCAGCTGAATGAATCACTTGATACATTTCTCAAAACATACGCACTTTATACTCGTCATCTTCCTTCAGAATATTCCACAGTCACAAAAGCAAAGAAACTAACTTTTAAAGTGTTAACGTTTGCGTTTTTCAAGCAAAACGCAAACGAGATTTTAAATTCATGAAAAAGAAATAAAGAATATTAATTAATAATTTATGACGAATTTCAAAAGCTCTTTAAAAATTCCTATAATAAAGATAATTTTTAAAAAAAATATTGAAATCTATCGCTTGTGAAATAAAAGGCAAAATGAATTTTAAATATATTTTTTCCACCTCACAAATAAAGGTAAAGGCTATTTAACTTCCAATTTATTTTTTGTGATCTTTCGAACTCTACCCATTTATAAGTTTAAATTTAAAATATATGGTAATTATTTATTATTACAACATAAAATAATGAAGTACGGACTTTTTATCGATCTAGAAAAAATACATTTTTAATTCTTTGTTTCAAAATTAGAAAATTAATTCATTTTTGATTTTTCTTTGCTAAAGTAATCAGTGTTTTTACCTTCCAAGTGAATTTTTCTGCGGTAGTGAAACTATGCATTATAATTATTTAATTATTTCTTAAAAAAGTAAGTTATTAATAATTCTAAATTAATATTAAGAAACTGTAATAAAATAAATATATTTAATGAATATAATAAATTAATACAAATAATGAATAAACAAATTACAAAATCTTTAAAACTTTTAATGAAAAAAATTTAATCTTAATTCCAAATTGTTTGCTCTTTACTAAACTTTTTTATGTTCTGGTAAAGTTAAAAGCATTACAGTTAATTTTTATACAACACGAGAACATCAAATGAATAATTTACAAACAATTTAATAATTTTAACAATTCGTATGAGGAAAACCTGTTTATTTGGTTTAACTGAATTAGGAAATACTTGTTGCTATACTATTATAGTTAAGTTTGGTTTGTACAATACGTTAGGAGGTTCAATATTTTGTGATTTCTAAGAATTTTCAAAGTTCTACTTTCTATCTTGCAGATTATATCATGAAGCTCATCATATTATTTCTGATGTTTGCTGCAGCAGCATGTGGTCCAACAGTTTACTCACCATTTGATTCTGAACTGAATGAATTTTGGGAAGCTTTTAAGGTAAATATATAGAAGTACATTTAATCTTTAACACTAATATATGAAAGAGTTTAATTAATTACCAAATAATGAATTCGCACTGGTTGAATTATAAGTTGTGAAAACCGGTGCAATTAAATAATCAATTTAATTATCAGAGATTCGGTTGAAATTATAATCCATATCTTGATTCAAATTTTTCATGAGAAGGACGATAAATTTGGCCAACTACAAGTATAACAATCATGTGTCTGATAAAAGCGTGAACTAGCATACAAGAACAAAATAAACGTGCTATAAGAATCCAAGTCTGATATAAGCTTTTAAAAGTAAATATTTGTTTACTTGGTTATGCTGTCTTTTAACTCTTGAATAGCTCCATTAAGCAAAATAACTTTTTTTAAAGTTATTTTTCGTTACCTTACAATGAATTTCTTACTGTTTTAGATCTGAGTAGTCTTTTAAATTAAATAAATTTATAATAGTTGAAGTTCGTTTCGTTTTGGCGAAAAATCTTATTACAAATAAAATTCTTTGGCTCGCATAATGTATAATAGCAATTAAGAGCACAGTTTGATTTCCTAATTTAAATTTGATTAAATTTGACTTGCTAAACAAGTTGCTAATTAATTATCCATCAAACGCGCCATAGAGATAATGAGCCTATTCTTATAGATGTTGGTATATGTTGTAAAGAAGATTTTAATTACAAAGTCACAAATACCATACCAACATGTGAGATACAAAAATTTATTTTCCTCGCACTTAAGAAATCTAAGTTTATGCTTACATATTGTCTTAATTTTTGATTTGACTATTATAAAGCTCGGAATACTAGAAATTCTAGTTATTTAAAAAGATTGACCAACTGATCACCGGAGGTGGCCAATTATTTACAAAATAGTCTCCTTAAATAATTGAAATTATTGTCTCGACTCATTGCTTTTATTAAAATAAAATGAATCAATACGTTCGCTAATCAGTTTATGAAGTTCAATGTTTTATTTCTTATATTCGAAGTGAAGTGCAATCACGAATTCATTCTTAACTTAATCTGCCTACTAATTAATTTTCGGAAACTTTTACTGTAACTAGAAATAAATTTTCTATTGAATGCGGGAAAAGGAATTTATTAAATTAATAACATGGAAGTAAGCAGCCGTGCAGCACTAATAATGAACTAAATTAAGCTTTTAAGAAAAAGAAAAATGAATTTAGTATAAAATCAAAGCAATTAATACGTTATAGCAATAATAGTAATAATAATAATATAGGATGCCAAACATTTAAAAAAGTTTTTTTTTCGAATGTATTAAAAACATGAATACAAACATTTTTTTCAACTTCATTAGATTTCTCGATTTGGTTTTTGAAAAAAGCATTTTAATGATTTAATTTAATTTAATTAATTTTAATGATTAACAGTATTTGAAAATATAGTTAAACATTGAAGTTAGCAAACCTCAATTACTTGTTGTCCGTATGTAAGATGAACAAAGTCTATTTTATGGTCTACTGCTGTTTATGCAAAATTTAGCATATGCTAAACACTTAATGAAATATGTTTTAATAAAATTATTATTATATGTAATATATTATATGTAATATATTATACATAATATATTTTATATAATAATTATACTTTTGAATATTAGGGGGACCGGAAAGTAATGTCGCTTCAGACCATTAAATACGTGTTAGTCTTAAAAACCAATTCATTTTTTTATCCATTTCGATTCATTTTTGATCCGGCATTGAAAGGTTGCTGCTGACGAGGGTGAATACATTATTGATCAAAAATAAAATATTGATAACAAATATCAAATATCAAATGCACCGAAAAGACATTAGTTTCCGGTCCCCCTAATATAATTTGACTAATATATAGGAAGAAAACATTGAAGTAAAATTACTGTACTGCAAGATAATGGCACTTTTAGTGAAGCAAAAACCATAATTCTGGTTAATAAAATCAAAATATACTGCATTTAAGCCATTAATTTTTGTGATTTTTCCGTTCATTTGGTTCGGTTTACCAAAAATTCTAGCTTTCAAAAATATAGTTTTTATTACCACGTATTTAGTAAAAAGTACAAACCTGAAAAGTAAATTTAATCTAAAAAATGATTTTTATCCTCTACCATAAGATATCAAGATAGAATTACCGAATTTTAACCACATTTACAAAATTTTACCACATTTACTAAAGCGCTTCGGGGAAAATTACTGAGCTTTTTGGTGTTCCAATGCCGAAAAAAACACGGTAAGTTTTACCATATTCTGCCAGCTTTGATCACACTTTTTTCTCAGTATGCATAAACTATAAGTTAGTTTGAAACTGATGCCTCTTAGAAAATAATAATAATTTTTTATGCTTCTAGCTAATTTTCAATAAATCATACAACTTGAAAGAAGAATTATCTAGACGGCTTATTTGGGAACAAAAAATAGCAGATATTGTTCGACATAATCTTCACGCAGATTTAGGTATTCACTCTTACAGGCGAGGAATCAACAAATTAACAGATTTGGTGAGTCAATATAATTCAATTATATATCTGAATAAAAAATGTGTAAATGTATTTTATTTCTCTGTTACAAATATATTATGTGCATTGTAAAAAATTACGGATCAAATTAGAGTATAAAATACCGGAACTTTTGTTCATAACCCGTAAAATCTATATTACCGTAAAATCCATTTTGCCGTAAAATATTATACCGTAATTAATAATTAAAATGATTCAGTGATTTTACGGTAAATATTACTATAAAAATTACGATATATTAGATTTTTTGTTGCGTAATATGCTCAGGTAAAATTGGATTTTACAATAAAATGTACCGGAGTCTTCAATGCCGATACTTTTTACCGTAATTTGATCTGGAATCTCTTACAGTTCGCCTTTATCCGAAAACAGCATCGATTGAATAGTGTCATAAAATTTTCTATTTACCAGCGGCTTTATCTCAGTTACGAGAAATTTTAAAGTTATCAGTAAAAAAAAGGGGGGGTTGAAGTGATCTAGATTATGTAACCAGACATACTCTGTTCGTAACGGTGTATTGGTTAAGCTTGATTAAACAATGCTATGTTTCAACTTGAATGAAATTAAGGCTCAATTTAGCAGTGAAGGTGACAGTTAATTTGCACGTTGTTAGTATTTAATGTGGTTATTACATTTTAACCTTGGAACGATTTTTTTCCCTTTAGATGTATAAATTTGCCTACTACACTGTCAAAAGGGGTTTCTGAAAATTGAGCAAAAATGTGTCCAAATAGTTCCGAAACAAATACAGTCGAACATGAAAACCCCGTGTATTTATTATTGAGTGTTGGGACATGATCAAAATTAAAACAACTCTGGGAATCTGTCTTCATTTGTGAAAAAAAAATGGCGGCAAAGTAGGAAAGAATTTATTACCGATCTGAAGGCATTCTTTACTCGTAAAATAACTTTGAAGGTAAATACAGATTATCCTATTAGACCTACAACATGTCTAGTTAGATTTTCTTTAGAAAATTTGATCGTTATAGTCGAATAAGGTTTGAACTTTGTCACATTTTAAGATAATGTGTCACTTTTTCATGTTCTGCCATTATTGAGACTATTCAAATTTTGGGCTAGCCAGTTTACTGAATAATGAGTATTAAAATTCAACTGCTATTTTCTTCTGAGTAGCTTAACTCAATTTTGAGAAATTCTTTTTTAAAGTGTACAAATACAATTAAAATCAAACTCACAGAAATAAAAAATAAAATTATACTCTTTTTTTGTGAAATAGAAAATTTTTGTTTTAAAACTTGAGGAGGTATCCATCTTCAAGAAGTTAAGTTAGTATCCTCAATGTTTTTTTTTTTTTTTATATATATATACTTTCAGAAACCAGAAGAGTATAAAAGACTGAATGGCTATCGAGGTCAAAGTAATTCCATCGGGAATGCAACTACCTGGTTATCGCCCATGAACGTAAACATTCCTGAAAGTATAGACTGGAGAGCAAAAGGATATGTCACCGAAGTTAAAGATCAGGTATAAAAGAAGTTTTATGCATTACTAACCAACAAAAGTGCTACTCTTAACCTTTTGGTGCAGAATTTTTATTAAATATATTTCTCACATTTCATATTAATTTTAATTAATTTAGGTCAAAAAATAAATGAAAATTTTACATGTAGCATTTTAATAATTTATGGTTATGAAATAAATAATGAAACACCCGTGTCTTTTTCTGCGTTTAAGGTAAAATATTCCAAACACGGTTTACTTCCAAACAAAAAATTTTTTCCAATTTTCAATTATTTAGATTTAAGAGTAACGATTATTTATTACTGAAATTTATTTATTTCACAAAATCAATTATTGATAAATTTTTGAATCTGAATGAAAAAATTTTAACCAACTTTTTTTGAATTTTATATTTTGGTACAAATATATATCCAATAATCTAGCAATTTTTTTTAGTATTTATTGGAAAGTTTTTTTTTGTTATAAAAAAGTACGAAAATATATCTCAGCTTGTAATTACAGTGTAAAAAAAAGATCTAAAAAGAGGCACCCGTGTCCCCTTTACGTCAAAGGGTTAAGTAGTCAGCACACTTTTATTTATAAACAACTAATGCTCCCCAAAATAAAAAAATAATAAAATCTAGCCAATAACAATTAATTCATCGTCAAAATATGCACTTATCATAAATTATAAATTCTTAGATACAGTGAAAGTCTGTTATAATGACAATTCAAAATAATGAATGGAATGGACGTAATATCAAGTTTGTCGTTATATAGAAATACACATGTTTTAAAGTTAAAATAGCAGTATAGAAAACTAAAAGGAGAATGTAGTACAATAGCTTTAGATGTCATTGATAACTTTTAATACTGTTCTCAACAGTTATCTGACATCTGATTTGATAGCAAATTTGCCAAGTTGGAATGCATAACGCGAACGGCGCAAAACTTAAGTGTTTCTTTTGATTGTTTATGTTTGCCTCATAAGTAGGGTAATCTCAGAAGCAAATCAAGGGTTTCTACTGGTACAGTTACGTAACAAGCTCTGCTTTGTGTGCGTTTGGGGAAGAGAAAAACTTCTTCGAGTGCTTTAGAAACGGTTTTTTCTTAAATCCAAAGCAAAAAAGAGGCCTTACGGACGGTTTGCGCTTTGGCTTTTTGATCGGTTGACAGTTATTTTGGCTACGTCACAAAAAGAGAACTTGACTAGTTGTCCATTGGTAGATATGTGATCAACAAAAAGGATTCTTTTAAGTATGCGGCAGATCACCTAAATATAGCAGAATAAATTTTCTTTTCCAAAGAGGAGAATAACTCCCAATCGGTCCCCATTTGCTCCTTAAACATTAAGAATTAATTAAGTCGGAAGGAAATGAGGTGAAATGACGATCACTTCCACTTCAGAATATTGATACTAGCAATTAAAAAAATATCTTCTATAATCTTCTATAATTTTTTTTTAAAATTGTGATAAGCGTACACATTTTTTGCCTCTTTAATAATAGCAATTTGACGGTCACTTGAAAAATTGTCATAATATCGGAGTTCACGAATTGTGCCATACACGCTACATCGACCTTTTCATATTTTTTATCGTTGTTTCTTGTTAAGTTTACAGTTAACTGCAATCAATTAATTGCAAATCTGTCATGTAATTTATTTATTTCATAGCTGTAAATCATCGAATGACAAAAATTCATGAAACTAAACATTTTTACTATACTTTTTTTAATTATGTAGAAACAATGCGGCTCTTGCTGGGCATTCTCAACAACTGGATCTTTAGAAGGACAACATTTCAAAAAAACTGGAAAACTCGTTTCTCTAAGTGAACAAAATCTCGTCGATTGCTCACATGACGAAGGTAAGAGCTCCGAAGTCTTATGCGTATTATGTTTAACTTCGTTTATGTTTCTACTTGCGTATTATGTTTAACTTCGAACCAATTACTCTGAAAATGTAGGTAAGCATTGGTACAAGAGAATGGTATTACTTCTTTGGTTTTTGGAAAAAAACAAATGCATAGTTAATTTTTCACATCCTCTGAAAACACAAATCATTTCATCAGTAGTTTGACAAAAGCTTAAAGCATTAATGATTATTTTCCAGCGCTTTGTAAATTCATTTTAAAACATTTCTCTGTCTTTGATATGTGACTTTCTATTTTTCTGTGTAAATAAATTATGTCATTTAAATTTGTTTAACGTTAATTAATTTTGAATATACTACACGCAATAATAAAAAAATTTCACTAAACATTATAAACAACCATTAATTTTTTAACTGTGAAAAAAGAAATAAGCAATTCGATCTCTTTTTTAGTTATTTTGAATTGCTAGATTGATCCATTACATCTGAATTTATCACTCTAATAATTTTCGTCACGTTCCTTTTTCATTACAAATCATGGGGGTTGCCCAAATAAAATGCGGTGTTAGCATCAAAATTTAAAATAACGATAGAAGTGCAATTTAATGTTATAAAGGAAGGCAAAAGGACTGCACTGCACAATGCATATAGCAGATTACCAAGTTCACATGAGAGTATTTAAAGTGAATGTAAGGGTAAACTAAGAAGGAAGCATTCTTAACATTAAAAATGGGAAGTAGAACGAATTTCTGCGGCAGAAGGAGAGCTCACCATTACTTTACTCTTGTCAGATAAAGCGTTACCCAAATGTCTCCCTAATTTCCTCCAATTATATCATCAACAGCAGGAAATGATATTATAAGAAATCATGGCGTTTTCTTGTCCTGGGTCTTATTCAGAGAAGATATTGATGCACGTCCTTCACGGAGATGCTTGCATCATTTGTTTGAATCCATTTTTTCTAAACCATGTTTTCCATAAATATCAAATATTTGACTATACATATCTTAACTGCTCTCACCTTGTACCACTAAAATTCGTACTAATCTACGTTTTAGTCGTGACGCATCATCTTAGTGCTGCTTTACATTCACTTTAAATACTGCATGATGGCAAATCAAGGATGATGATTAATCAGTTCACCGCAAACTCCAATGCACTCCTTTTATATTAATTTATAATCCTGAACAGTATAGCTGTTTTTACTATCATATTTCTATATCATATTGCATGAACTATCATGTATCAACACTTTTGAGTTTCACTATACTATTACAAAATAACTGTAGTGATTAATAGTAGTGTCTGCCATCGAGTTACAGAGTTATTTAAGTATATTTTGAATTTTGCTTTCTAATATCTATTTTATCTTAGGAAACTACGGCTGCAATGGCGGTTGGATGGATCAAGGATTCCAATATGTTAAAGTAAATCATGGTATTGACACTGAAAAATCTTACCCATATGAAGCTGCAGTATGTATCACATTATTTGCTATTTTGTTTTCCACGAATGGTATTTCACTTTTTTCGTTAAAAAAAAAAATCTTTAAAACATTATCAATTAACAAAACTTTTTAATTTTCAAAGTAATATTTTTTTGTCTATTAATATCACATTAATTATTTGAAATCATCCATGTTTGTAGTTTATAAATACACACTCAGTCCCTGCCTAAAATATTAGACGCACTATAAGAATCTATGCAAAATTTTAATTATCAGGTGATACTATACAGCTTTATTGCTTTTATGCGGCTGAAACCGGTTTGCATTTGTTTCCGTTCGTATATCAATTAATTAACACTGTAATGCATTATGTTACAAATAAATACAAATAGGAAGTATATTATATAAATATAGAATATTTATCATATCAGGTATTATATTAGTACATTATAATAATCAGACCAAATTATTAGACGCACTGTAGTTTTTTTAATAATTACATATTTTGCACGAGTTCGTATGCAAATACTTTTATATTTAAACATACATGTAACGGGTTATTGTTTAGAAGATTTTTTATATAGTTTGGTCTAATTTTATCCAATCGTCAAATTTACATTATATATCATCTAATTTATCAAATTGATACACGAACGTAAACAAGTGCAAACAGGTTTCAGTTCCGTAGAAACAACAATACTGTATAGTATCATTTGATAATTAAGATTTGACATAGAATTTTATAGTGGTAATAATTTGGTCAGGAACCGTATGTTTCTTCATTAGCATTAAAGGCTATTACACTAGTATTTTATTAAAAATTATTAGCATAAATTATTGTTAGAAAGCACATTATTAAGGTTTATTTTTGCTGGAGATATAGCCAGTTTAGTCTGGAGCATCAACTAAGCTCTTGCAAATTTTCAAAAAGGAATTCATTTTTTTTTTTATCCATTACAGTACACAATTAAAGAAGTTTTTAACAGTCAAAATACAACGTCACTGGTTCAAATATAATATTATAAATAAGAAAAAAGATCTATAACTAGTTTTGAGATACAGCAATACATACCCTATATTCACTTCACGTTGTAATTATATTGCGTATTAATAAAATAATTCAAATCCTAGCGGGTAACACAATTTAACAAGACTTCTATTTATAACTCTAGTTAAAGTCAAAATATTTAGATTTTTTAATCTTAATATGTATACAACTTTGACCTCATTTCTAACAAGGATTTTAAATATATATTAAGGAGAGTGATTACAGAACACACTATGTGCGCGGAAATTGCCCCTTAAATCGTTAACAAATATTTCTCATTTGAAAGCAATGAGTAATTTAAAGCTTGCAATTGATAAACAAATATTGACTACTTAGATTGCTACAGTCATTAATAATTAATCTTTAATATTGCGTTATACATATATGCATTATTATTTTTTGGAAAAAATGCTTCTTGCAGTGGATTTCCGCCCTTGTGAACCTAGAGTTCAATGAAATAGCTGATTCCTTGGCTGAAAATGCCAAAGATCTCAATCAAAATACAATCCCAACCACGCTGCAGATGCAAATGCTTTCGCAAAGTCAAGACTATTCACCCCTTTAAAAATCAAAGCCCACTGTCAAATAACTAATCTTGACATCGATAGGAAGGCAGCCACTACTCTCATCAGACTAAGAACAAAACATCATATAAACATGAAAATTTCTACAGATGGGACTAGAAAATATCAAAACTGTGGCAACTGTCTTAATGTGGAACTGACCATAACCACCTAGAGTAGGTGTTGAACTGACACCATATCATGTTTTTAACTGCCCTGCAGTCGCTGCAGGCCTTCACCTCTTAAAGTACCCCACAGAAGAGGATTTGTATTCATTTAATGCCATAGAAATAACAGAAACTATTCAAGCACACCATGAAATATGATTCAATAGAGGATACTACACCAACCGACCAAAACTGTAATAAAGAAAGTTTAAAAATGTTTTGTTAATATGTTAATAAGATTATGTTTATTATTTTCCTTAGGAAAAGAATTGCCACTTCAGAAAAAGAGATATCGGCGCCACTTGCACTGGCTACGTAGATCTGCCTGAAGGAGATGAAGAAGCACTAAAGAAAGCTGTAGCCACTGTTGGTCCTATATCGGTGGCTATAAACTCTGCAGGAGACTTCGGCTCTTATTCGTAAGTGCTTTTCAATTTTTTTTTAAAAATCATCATAAATTTGATCAAATATAAGTTAAAATATTTAAATATTTATTTTTATTACTTTTAAAGATCATTTGAAATATTTATAAAATTAGCAAATAAAACTGAATAGATTTCTTTTTTTTTTCTGTTTGTTGTTTCGAATAACACTTGACATGTTAAACTCCCTAGGCATTGGCGCTTTGAAGAATTAAGTAAAAAACGGACCGGGGTCCGATTCTCTGACCACTGGGTTGACCACTGGCTTGTGACCACTGGGTTAACAGTGTAAATTATTCTTTCTACACTGATCAAATTTTCATGATCAAACAATAAAATCTAATGGTGAAATAATGAAATCAAAGTTTCCTTAATATCTAAAAGGGTAAAATCCTGCAAAATAGTGAAGCAATTCATTCTCTTCATTAACTGATAATCTAGAACAATTTTCATACATCAGCAACAACTTTTTTTCTCCGAAAAACACGGGGAAAAAGCCATATTTCAACTTTCAATTAAAATTTAATTTCTAATATTCTCCTTTATTTTATTGGTCGTCGAAGATATAGTATGAAAAATATAATAAATAACTTCCACTTTAACTACATGATAAATTTATGATCATACTGACAATACAGTATTTTATTATATGTTTTTATTTGTGAAAAATAGGAGTGGAGTATATGATGTCACCTTCTGTCCAAACACAATAGCTGACCTCACTCATGGCGTCCTTGTTGTAGGTTATGGGACTGAAGGAGGAAAGGACTATTGGCTTGTGAAAAATAGGTAATACATTATTGTAATAATAAGCCTTCTAATAATTACTCAGTTAAAACTAATTAAATTTTTAGTTCAAACAATGCAAAACTTTTTCAGTGTCCAATAAAAATGTAATGTAAAAAAAATTTAGATTACTATAAAAAGAATACGTCTATAATAAATATTATTTGCATACAATTTCTTAATAATGCCACATACTAGTGTTGTTAGCAAAAAATTAAGTCAATGATTTTATTCATTCATATGTATATTTTCCCGAAAATCCATTTAACTGAAGAATAAAATCTGAAGTATATGTTTTCAGTTACTGTTATGTAAAGACGATTTCAAATAAAGTAGAATATTGACAAAATAGAAATAATAAAATACTGTAGAAATTCTTTTCTAAGAATAAGTAAAAATTTACGTTGGAAAATTGACCAGGTAAATTATTTTTTATCGTGTCATTTTTTTTTTTGCAACTTGAACTTTTGGTTTCACCCGTGTCAATAATGTTTTCTTCTTCACAAAAACAAGAAACCCATTTGAAGAAAGGCCGCATATTTTTAAAAAAAATTGGCCGTATAAGCTTTTTCAAAAAGTTGCTATCGAATTGATTAACTACGTTTTGAGAGATTGATCATATAAATGCTCATCAGTTGCATTTTGCATTTAAAACAAAGCATAAACATTATGTATATGTAAGCAATTAGAGGTTCAAAATCTTTCATTTTGAGTTTTCCAGATCATTGCAATCTTTAATCAAATTATAAACGTAGACTAAATACGATGGGGATTTTTTTTATTTATTTATCTATGGGGACGTAGGTCAGTGACCGGTTTATTTCCAAATTAAGTGGATAGTGAGAAGCAGGACGCAGAGCCTGACTAAGGTAGGGGCATAGGGGCGGTTGCCCCGGGCCCTACATCAAAAGGGGGGGGGCCCAAATCGAGTAGAAAGCTTATTTTGAGTTTCCTCTTTTAATGACCTTTTTTTAAACAAAATATCAGTACAGTGTAAATTCCGCCAGTCTTATGCTAGCTTATCTTCATTAATCTATCGTCAATCTATATTTAGTAAATTCATGGCTGTCTAGGGCGGAATTCAGCTAAAATCTTGCTATTACGATGGACACATTTAGCCAATCAAAAGCCTGTATTTTTACGTATCGCAAAATGCGATATGTTTACAAAAATACAGGCTCCTGATTGGCTTAACTGAGTCATCACAATTGCGAAAATTTAGCTGAATTCCGCCCTAATGTCAGCAAGGATATGAATTTTACGCCGCTAGATGACAAAGTTAACAATCAGAAACTGCATTCGACATGATGGACATAGAATTGTCAGAAAATCAATAAAATGGGCAGAACGATATTTCGTCCAACCATTGGAGGGTATTGGAGACTTTATAGCTTATTTGGTTCCAGTCAATTTTCTTGTTATCTGTAATGAGGTGAAAAATTTATATATCTCCATAAAGTTTATTTCTTCATTACTGAAGTAGAGAAGCAGAGTGGGCCCCCAAAGAAGTTTCTGCTCCGGTCCCCAATTAGGCTAAGTTGGACCCTGGCAAGAAGAGAGGCACACTACCAATCGGGAGTAATAAAAAAAAGGACTCTTTTAGATATAATATGAGAGCGCATAGATACCCGAGACATAAGTTGAACTTCATATAATTGATCCCAAACATGTTGCAACGAAGCAAAACAGAGTCATATTCTTTTGCTAATAAAATAGTCCTAAATTTGATTACACTCTGCTTTGAGGCAACTTGGATGAAAATGTGGTATTAATTTGAAACCTCATTAAAGTTTGAACAAACTTGCGTGATATAATTCAAAGTATCCCAATTGTAGTTAAATGTTGAACCGATTATTATTAAAATATAAAATATTGAAAAGCAATGTCAAAATCTAAGGTTTTTTTAATATTTAATTGTACTAAGATTTGAAGAACTTGACTTATTAAAATATTAATAATATTTTTTTTTCTTTTTACAGCTGGGGACCTTCTTGGGGTGAGAATGGATACATTAAAATGGCCAGAAACAAAAACAACCAATGTGGAATCGCTACAAAAGCTAGTTATCCATTAGTCTAAATTTATTATGACTTTCTTTTCGGGTCGTTTGTACATAAATCATCTTTATGTCATTTCAATGCATTATGTTTTTATTTTTGTTTTTAATAAAAATGAATTAAGTTTTTTTTATAGTTTTTGCGTTGCTATTCCGATTGTTTTATTTACTACTTTACACATATGTATGCAACATGTAATCAACATTCCTGATATATATTATTTGATAATATACATTCCTGATCCTGTTGCCTAAATCGTACCATTTTTTGCATTTAAATTTTTATCAGTCACATATCACTGACCAATGCACTTAAAATGTCTCAATGATAAAATACCGACATTCAGCTACTTATACTTTTTTTTTTGGTTAAAACATTTGTGCAGTAAATACTGAAAATTGTTTTCTGAAGTTCTGAAATGGTTCAATTTAGGAAACCAATTGCCTAACTCGTACCACCTGCTCCCTAAATTGTACCACCCTCAAAAATACTGAGTATTTATGATTAAGTGAATAGATAGATCATGTGTAACCCATAATAATTGTTTTATAGTATAATTAGATAAGTAATCCTAATTTTTTGAACTGTTACAAGCAGTGGCCCCCATCCCCCCCAAGCTCTTGGGCAAATTCTAAATTCCCCCCTAAACTATTCGTTTTATTTATTGTAAAAATCCCCCCCCCCCAAGCTTTAGGTGGGAGCATCAGGCGCCCACCTTCCCTCCTGGTGGGGGCCCCTGGTTACAAGTTCAGTAATATTATTATAAGCCCATAAAATGTTAAGAGAGCGTGATATTACATGCTACAAAGGTCAAACGTGACTTTTACATGAGCTGCTTTTTAAGGCTGCATCTTTTTGTGAGGGATCATTCTTCGTTTAGTTTTTAGGAATGGAAAATTGTATGAAACCATCAACGTGGAAGGTACTGAGACAGATCGGTCTATCAAATCACATTGCTAACCAATAATTACTAGATGATTACTATGATTACTAGATCATATTCTTTTTCTTCTTCTTCTCATTGGCACGACAGCCCAGGATGGGCCTTGGCCTTCTCAACAAGCCTATGCCAAGACATTTTTCCTTTTCCTATTGCCTTCCTTCCTTCATTTACTAGATCATCACTTAGATATTTTTTCAACAGTTTTCTTTCTTTAGAATAAGGAAAACAAATATCATCATAAGGATGTTATACCTCATTAAATTTACTGGAATAGTTTCGTTTCTTTCTTACTAATTCACGTATAGATTGAGGCTGTCTACTGCTAAAAAGTCAATTGAATTGCTGACTGACACATCCGAATCGCAAATCTTTTAAAACATTGTTCTAAATGTTTCAGTCTTATTAATAAGTCTTCAGGCTCATAATATTATAAGTCTCACTCACGAGATGAGAAATTTTGTAACTGGGTAAAAGTTCATTCATAGGTAACTTTCTGTCATTTTTCGAAAGTTTGGATGATGTAGTTGCGGTAGTTGTAATTTATTTATGTCACACTAGAGCAGCACAATAGGCTATTGGCGATGGCCAGGGAAGCATCACTATGGATAATCAGAAGATATGCCATCACAGTTTTGATCTTTTGCTGAGAGAATGACACCCCTGCTTCGGTAGTCTGACGACCTGCGCATGAAGTCGAGTACTTTACAGTGGAACGATTTAACGAGGACCGCTACCTCACACCCTCTGTCTCATCGCAGGCTGATCAAAGTGGTAACTCACATCCTCACACTGACCTCGGCTAATGATGCGTAACTTCGGTGATTTGCTGGGAACCGTGTTTTAACGATCAGCTCACTGCGCGACCAGTTCGGATGAAGTACATTATGAATGACTTAAAAGTAGACTTCTTCAGCAGTTAAAGTTGATACGTTACTCTTGAATCGAGAATTAGGAATACACGCAAATTACAATTTAGGCAATTACGAAACGTTTTAAAGTGCTATTCCAAACCTCAAACAGTAATTGGCTGACAAAGAAACAATCAGAACATAATAGAATAAGTTGCTTAACAAGTATATGGTGTGTTAGATAATCTGTTCATTACTGTAAAATTGCCATATCCTTACACGGATATCCTATGTTCAAAAATTACATTGAAAACTTATAAAACTGATTACCGTAAATAAAAACTTAACGCTAGAACACATCGACTTTTGATTCTCCATGTGGATGGATCTCCATGTGAAATAAGCTTCATAATTTTTCCGCTAGAATTTACCTACAAAGCTTCTTCAGATCACCTATCGAAGGAGGTAAGTTTAGGAGAGGTACAATTTAGGCAACTCACCTATTTTCTTAGAATCCGGGCAAGAAATAATGATAAAAGGGTTCTGATTAGAAAACGCAGATTAATACTCAGATAGAAAAAAATATAGTCAAACTTTAGTTAAACAGACTAAATTGGAAAGTTTCGTAATAACAAAAAACTAGTTTTATAACGAATAAAACTAAAAGGTATATTTTAACTGAATGTATAAAACTAAAATGTATATTATTAAATGCAGAAAATGGTTCTTATTAAAGAATTAGTTTAAATAAATATGCAAATTACAATGTTTTTTTTTTCTTTTCTCTCTCTTTCTTTATTTTCTAAAAATATTATTAAGACTTATTTTATTCTGATTATAGTGCCATGTGAATATTCCATGCACCATTGTTTTATAAAATATGCCCTCTCTTGCATATAAAATAATATAAAAAGTTCATAAATATTTTAGAAATAACAAAATTAATAAACATGCTAACAATTTATATAAAGTAAAATTAAAAGTAATAATAACTGTAATCATAAAGTAATAATTTGAAGAACAGACCTACAATTATTTAATACTTGTTTAAACAAAGACATCTTAAGCTATTAAAATTTCGGTAAGATTTTAACCGTAGTTTCATAGAAATTTACTTCATTAATATGTTTCTGGACATTACAATGAAATTCCGTTATGATTTAAAAGCATAAATAAATATAAATCAATATGAAATTTAATCACAATATTCGAAAAGCATTTTTTTAGTTAAATATTGTAAGTTTAACAAATGTAACAGATCATGCATGTAAAATTCCTTACATAAATTTAAAATCTCAGAAAATGAAGTAAGAAAATGTGATGATTTGTGAACTTAAGACTTTTGATCAGCAAGTAGCGTGTAGTGTAGTAATTGCGCAGTAGTAAATGCGTGTAGTAATTGCGCAATGTGAATCAAATGATACCAAAGTTTTTAAAAACTTCTGAAAAAAAAAATTTTTTAAGTAAGGACATAGGGTTTTAAGCCATTTGTTTTTTTAAATTTCAATTTTTTTTAAAAATATTTACCTTACTTTATTTTAATTTCAAACAGAAAAATATTTAACAGTTCCTAGAATTAACATCACCCAGTAAAATAAAAAATATTTTATGTGCTTTAACAGTAAAAATAGGAGTAGTTAGGAAAGGTGTTGTGAATGAGTGCGAAATGAATAACACTATTCTAATTTAATATTATTAAGCAGAAAAAACTAGGTGAAAGGCGTTAAGCTTAATTTTTTAAAGTGAACATTTTACAACTTTGATTTGTTGTTGTTGTGGTTCATTTACGTGGCACTAGAGCTGCACTATGGGCTATTGGCGACGGTAAAGGAAACATCCCTGAGGATGATCCGAAGATATGCCATCACAATTTTGATCCTCTGCAGACGGGATGGCACCCCGCTTCGATAGCGCCCGATAACACCGACGACCAGCACGCGAAGTCAAGCACTTTACAACTTCGAAGTGTTGTCTATAGTTTTTATGTCTCCGACGGCTCCAGCATAGCAAAATAAATGTACATATTATTTCTTAGCGAGGGAGCGGGGAGTAGAGATCGGGAAATTAATTAAAGGGCCCCAATTGATTCGTCCAGATCTGCTCATGTTATTAGCGATCGAAATGAGCTACAGGGGGGGGAGAGCAGAACTCTCTACCTATGACAATACTTCTTACGCTATTTGACGCTCATCCTAGCTAAATGGGACTCTGAAATGAAGTTCAAAATCATATGAATTTTTCAGGCTGGTGACATCAGAAAACAGTTCAATTTCCTCTCTGCATCCTTTTTTGTTAGGCAGCATCCATACTGCATGCAAATATCCACGAAGTTTGGAATAACCTAGATCAGATATTTAGAAATTGCTTGGAAGACGAACCTCTCACTCATTTGCGCCTGTATGAATCACATTTGCAAAATACTCCATAAGTTTTTCAGTGTTCCTTATCTTATCTCTTCTCTTAAGATGAAAACCGATAAAACTTTTTCGACTGTTTTCGAAGGGTGTCGTCAGAGCAGCTAGGAGAGAGCTGTCCGAGTCGTGGAAAAGACCCATTGGCTTGTAGGGTATCTACCACTTCAAAATTACAATTACAATTCACTAGTATATAAGACGTGTTAACATCCACCATTATCCACCTCCTCGCACTGTTGCTACCAGGGGCGAATCCAGAAATTCTTCCTGGGGAGGGCCATAGACTGAAATCCCCCCCACAATAAATTTTTTTGTAAAAAAAAGTTTTTTTTAATGTTTTTTTTTTTTTGAAAAAGTAGCTGGGGTTTTTAATGCTAGTCTTCTCATTTATTTTTTCATAATGAACAATACATAAATAATTCAAGTATTGAACATCTTTAAATAATAAATGTAACGCGTTTTTTAGAAACTTTGGCAAATCTGTCAATGATTTTTTCAATATCCAAATCAATTTCTCCATGAATGTTTAATTAATGCGAGTCCATTTAATCATTCTTGATTTTGAGTAGAAGCGCACGCGGCGAGCTTCATTATTAATGTTAAAATGAAACTATGACGAATTTCGTTTTAATCTTTTGGATTACGATTCTTGAAACAGTAAAGAACATAATTAGATGGGGAAAAATTGATTTTTCCTACCTATCTAGGTGTAAATGCCCCCTTAAATAATTTTTAAAATATTTCATTCCTTTTGTAAACTATTAAAAAAATTATTATTATTATTTTCAATTTGGGGGGGGGGTCATGACCCCACCGCTGGATCCGCCACTGGTTGCTACTCAGTCTCGTCTCGATCACGCACAACGTCGGCTTGCAACACAGGAGTGACTACGACCGTGAAGTTAATACACCTCTCACTTTCAGCACTCAAAAAGTACGGTGATCTTAATACAGTTCTCCCGGCTTCTCACAAGGCAGCAAGGAATCAACTAGTGGTACCCGTTCATCGAATTCGATCACAGATATAATTCTGGTGGGGTGTACTGTAGGGTATCTACCACTACAAAATTACAATTACAGTTCAGTAATATATAAGACGTGTTAACTCGATTTTATGATGAGATACCTTTTGATAGAATAAGGTTGGCATTGTCGTTAACTCCACCCCCACAGGCTCTATTTACGCTCATGCGCTCGTATTGCTTACTAATTACTTATGCAAACAATGTGTTAAAAAAGATAACAATTTTCTTTATCTACTCAATAGAACAGGTATCAAATAATAAGATTCTTACCTTGTTCTTCTACCCGGGTCGGAAAGTACCTAAATAAAATCAAATGAGTGACCACAAACTCAATAAGAGACTCCTTCGAATGGTTAACATGTGTATATTAACAGCAGTAAACACTACAAAAACAACATGTCTCCAACGACAGTAACAAAATCAAACTAACTAAAAACTATTGTTCTTAGAGAGTTCTTAAGTCTCGTGGCGCCATCTATTGGTTCGTTTTCTACCAAAAAGGAAAATGGTATTCTGTTTTTGACACTCCCCTTTTTGAGTTTCGGGGCATGTTGAACCGAATCTCAATACTTCATTGTCCAAATCTGCATGGTGGGCGAACAACACGTCCAACTCTGNTGTCCTCCGGGAGTATTCCTTCTGGTATTTCAGGTCTTTTCACATTAAATCGTTGACAAGTTATGCAGGTTTTCAGTACCTTTTTTACAGTTCTTCTAGCTTTTAATATCCAATAATCTTCTCTCAGAGCTACCATTAAAGATTGTATTCCAGGATGTCCAAGTTCTTGGTGTTTGTGTAAAATAAGGCTCTTAACAACATGATGATCAGATGGTAAAATAATTGGAACTTTAAAGTTTTCATTGTCTTCTGGCATAATGATGTTTGTTTTAATTCTCACAAGTTCATTAGCGTCTGTAAATATCGACAGAAGCTTCAGACTCTTGAATTTTTCGCCTTGGAATGAGTTTTCTTGAACCCTTTTCAAGATTTTGAGTTCAGCTTTAATTAGCTCTTCTACAGATAATTTTCCTGTTTTCTTACTGCTTGCTCTGGAATTTTCAAAAAATCTATATATCCAGCCTGTAATTCTGATTATTTTCTTGTAGGATGATATGTTGTTGTAAAATTCGTCATCTTTCATATTTAAAGATGATACAATGATTTTCTTCTTCTGGGCATACACTATTTTTTCATCAGGAACTATATCAAAATTAGGCCAGTTTTCTCTTGATTCTTTAAGCCAAGATGTTCCTTCGTGCCATTGTCTCTTCAATAGGGTTTTAACTGTGCAACCTCTTGAAGGCAAATCCGCTGGATTTTGGGTTCCCGGAACAAACTTCCAGTCACTAGCTTTTGAAAGTCTTCCAATTTCGTCAACTCGATTGGATACGAAAATCGTCCAAGGGTCTTCTTTCCTTATCCAATCCTTTCCTTATATCCTTTCCTTATACTTTAGATTTACCCATTACTGTCCACCCTAACAAAGTGTGTACAGCAACCAAACCTCCCTTAAGGTGTTTTACTTTTCCCGTCAATATCTTTCCAGCGTAGTCAGCTCCAATGAGCAAATGAATCTCGCCAGAATCACTTTCATATAAACAGGACCTATCATTAATCATCGTATCGCTAATATAAATACCCAGATCTTTTAATTCGTTTAAACAATATGCATCATTCATTTTGTATAAGGAAGCACAAATCTTTCTCTCATCTAAAACCTCTAACTCACAATTA
>NC_092211.1:82142076-82207251 GCF_043381705.1 Parasteatoda tepidariorum
AAAAGGGCGGGCATCCAAGACAGTGCGTTTCACGGCGATTAGAGATGCGGAAGTAGCTGCGAGAAGGTATAATATATATATTTCAATTTTCTTTGGCAACACAAACTTTGAAAAATTGTAAACAAACATTAGTTTCGGTTTTTGCCTTAAGTCACATGCATTTTTAAATTTTACCTTGAACTGTGTGTATCGTAATTATTCTTCAATATGTATTAAATAACTCCTCGTTTTTCAGTATGCAACGAATAAAATATGATGTAATTGTCGTTGGGGGTGGTATTATTGGAACTGCCACAGCAAGAGAATTACTGTTGAGACATCCCCATCTTCGACTTGCAATAGTTGAAAAAGAATCTAAAATTGGTTTGTTCCTGATCCCTTCATTCTTAAGTTACATTATTTTCTCATTGTTATATAGTTACTATCATCAAAAGCTCTGGAACATTATTTTCTCTTAAATGTCATGAACTGCCTATTATGTGCGTCTAACAATGACACACAAGGTGGTAACTAACTATGTACTTCTAAACTGTAACTAAATTATGTGCTTACTGTTTTTAAGGTGCCTTTGATTTGCTTTTTAACTATCAAGAAGAATTTTTTTTAATACTTACATTTTAAAAATATTTATTTCTAATGATGAATTTTGTTCTGGTTTTATTAATGTTGGGCTAATTTGCTTTTGATGTACTTTTGAGCTGTTGCGTGTATTTATTTGCAAAGTTCAAATTCCTAAAGAGCAAATACAAAGTTTTTTTTAAGTATGTTAAAATTAAACTATTGCTATCAAATTTTTAGATTATATTTACTACTATGCAAACATTCCAGAGTGACTTGGCGTTTTCAATTAAAATTTTGTTATGTGACCTATAGATCTATTACTAATCCAACTTTGTATCACTTAGCTAAAGTCGTGTAAAAAAAGTATGTAAAACGTAGCTTTTGATTGATCTGCATTATTGTGTGATTGTCATTGCTTATATAATTAATCCAATTTGGAGATTGTGTTCATTTAGATTTGTTCTCTTCCTTGACTTGTTATTTGCTCTACCACTACTTAAATTGGTTCGTGTTGTAGAGAAAACTCCCAAATATGGTAGCAGAGGTTGTTTACCAGAGAAGCCGTTTGCATTGGAAAGAAGTTAAAGTGTTGAAATGGTCAATGAACAAGTTGTTGAGTGATTCAGCGAAGTACATTTTTGTCCTGTTATAATTTTACAACAACTGTTATTTTCTGATGGGTCTGCTATATAATATAATCATATAACTTGTTAGAAAAATGAATATTTATAAGTTTATAACTACTGTAATTCTTTATTTCTGTGTATTTTAGCACAATCAAATTGCTTACTTGAACTAAAGAATATCTCCTAATTGTTTCTTCTTTGTGACAACTGTTGCAAACATGTCAAAATACTTTTGTATTTTCATAAATTTAAAAATATAAATGTAGTGATTAGTCTAAGGTTGACTTTTAGTTGGTTGCTTTTCTTAAAAAAAAGTTTTTCATGTGCCACGACTTGGTTGTCGTTAAAATTTGGCAGCTTTTTTTAGTGCAGATACCATTAAGGTTATCTTTAATTGAATTGTGACTGCCAGCAATAAAATTATTCTTTATTTACTCTCTGCCCTATTTATCAAATTTTGAATCTCGATGAATGATGTCATCATCTGTGAATTACAAGCATGAATTATGTGATGTATAAATAACCTTAATTTAATTCTCTTCTGTTTCTGTGAAGTAAAAATTAATTTCAAAATTTAACACTCTTCATTTTAATCTTAATACAATGATGCCATTTATATCACGTCATGTTTTAAATACGTTATGTTTTAAAATAATGCCAAAAAGTTATTAAATAGATTACAGCTTGTCTCTTTATGTCCTAATATTAATAATTCACTATGCAAAATTATGTTAGAAATCATTTAAAAAAAAAAAAACTGGTTATTTCTTGTTGTGCACGTTTTTATAAATATTTCCTCCTTAAAAACATTTTTCAAAGAATCATGTTGCAAAAAGGCCAGATTATATCTCCGTATTTTAAAATATGTAGCAAAAAATGTAAATTAATTGCAAATAAAGTACAAACATGGACATGCTCAGTGTTTTCATCATAGAAAAAAAATGGGTGAGGATTTCTCACCCTTTCTCAAAAACAGGGTGAGATTTCAGACAGTTAAGTGAGATTTCTAAAAACTAAAAGTCTTCTATTTTTTAAAGCATTGAATATTTTTGCTGCATCATCATAGAAGATTTTGCCTTTACTAGGTATTTATCCATATTACATTAGTGCATAAAAAATTTGAACGTCTTACATGAAAAAACCTTACCTACGGTAAACACGGTTGCAGAGAAATGTGTTCCGAAAGGGGTTCGGAGGGGTTGTGTTCTGTTGTTCGAAAAGGTTCCGAACAATACTGATAAATAGGGAAGCTAGATAACGGGGCAAATGTTGAAAATAATGAAAGATCCAGGAAGAAAAGTGAAACTGATTTTATTTTAAATGGTGTAAATCAAAGCTTTTTCCAAAATGCGAGAAATTCGCGAATTTCTCGCGGTAATAATTTTTTAACGCGAGAAAAGAAAAAAATATGCGAGATTCTTGCGCTGTAGTGAAAACACTGCATGCTATAGTTTTGAATCCATAATCAAGAACCTTTCTTAGTGTATTAAAATCAAGTTTTGACATTCATTTTTATTCATTTGTTGAAAATTTAGAAAGGTGATTGTTTATAGAAAAAAGATTTTATCATGTCAATTTTTGAATTTTATTTGTGATTTATTTACATTGTTTTTTTTCTACATAGCACAAAATACACCCTTTCCTGCTTTTGGATTATTAAATATATTCTAACAGAAACATTATTTGAGTAATATTGTAAAAAGACTGTTTTATTATTTAGTATTATTAAGTATGTTTATATTAATATCATATTGTTAATATTATTCTTTTTTTTCTTTCTTCATTTTATAGCTGCTCATCAAAGTGGACATAACAGTGGTGTTGTTCATACTGGTATTTATTATACTCCTGGTTCTTTAAAAGCAAAATTATGTGTTGAAGGATTGGATCTGGCATACAAATATTTTTCTGAAAAAAATATAAAATATAAAAAATGTGGAAAGGTAAAAGTAATTCTTATGTTCTACATATAATATTGATGTGATTGTTATCTAAGCATTAATTGTAATTGTTGCTTTAGATTAACTTCTAATAAGGAACTTACATCTTTTTTCTTTTTTTTTTAAATGAGTTTCTTTGAAAAGAAATTTCTATTTTTGAAGGCCATAATGAAATGTTGTTTATTTTAGATTTGTAAACTTGACAAAAATGATTAACGTTTCACTTTAGAAACTAAGTTTAAAAATAAATTATGCAGTAAATTATAATTAAAAATGAGAGAATTATTCTAAGATGTTCTTCATGTGAAATTTTTCGTTAAAGTTAAAAGCTTTATTTTATAAATGAAAAACTGAGATAGCTTTGCCTATATATTTTTTGCCCTCTAATAATATCAATGTGTAGCAAACCTCTAATATTATTTTAATGTATAAGTATAGTTTATAATTTACTTCTTATACATCTTTGATCTTCAAGTAGACTTCTAAATTACTATTGCCTAGATCATCTTTAAGAAATGGTCCCGAATGTTTTCACTATTATCTTAAAAATACATTTTTAGAAGTATATATGGCATGCAGAAATCCTGCATCAAATTTTATTTGCTTTTAAGTGAAGTAAGAACATTGAAATTAATTACATAAAAAGATATTTCACTACACTAAAACAATTGCTTTAATCTATCTACATTTTAAGAATATCTATAAATACAAACAGGCCCACTAAAAATTTGTATAATTTTGATACTGCATTTAAAATGTGGGCTTCAAGATTTATTTAAATGTTACTTATTAAAATATGTATTGTGAAACCTGTGTTGACTGATCATAGTGCAGTGCTTTAGTGGTCAACTAATAGAGTAATTATTTTCTACTATTTGTTGTACTATTTTATTTTTGGTTATATTCAGTTAGCCAGGCTTTAGTAAATAATTTTTTTTTTTGTCTTTTTTTTGTTGAGGGGAGAGTGATGTTCAATAGCCATTTTGTTTTGTACTCAAAAGAAAACAAAAATAGTTGAATTTTCTTGAGCCTGATAACCAAAAAGTACCTTTTTTTATCTATAGATCTAGTTATTCATACAACTGTTAATACCAATCAAAATAAAGATAAATGTTTTTAAATTTCTTTTGGCAAATTTTTATGTTGCGAAATATTATCAGAATGAATTACAGTTTGTTTCATAAATTTAGTATTAAACTGATTAGTGTTTTTTTATTAAAAAAAATATGTATATATACATATTTGGCAAGTGATATTTGCCAACTATTTATCATAAATGATTTCTTAAAAAATTAGTATGAAAGAACATTTATGCACACTTAACATTTTGAAATTTGTTTTGATGTATTTTGCTAAATTTGTTGCAAATGCCTTGTACAGTTTCTCCATATGTTCAAATCGGAAAACTATTTTTTTTATTTTATTTATTTAACTCAGTAATGCACTTTTTCTCTTAAACCAGAGTTAACTCTCAATAAAAAAATTTGTCTTGTAGCATTGAATTTTTTTTCCCTTGACATTCTCAAGTTTCTAGAGTAAAATTGTTGTGGTAATTTCTACGGCTGATTATTAAATTTAGATCAGTAACTAAGGGAGAGAGGCTAAAAATTTTTTAATTGGATTATAGTATTATTTTTTTTTCATTTTTTTTTTTTTTTACAGATTAGCCAAATTTACCTCTAATTTATTTATTTAATTGGTTGGTCTGAAATGGAAATAAAACAAAATGACTGATTCATAGTTTTTATACAAGCTTATAAAAGCATGATGTGTCACTGCTCTTACTAAAGTGAATTTATTTAAAAGAATCAAGTACCTAACACTCTCAGTCCTATCATTTTTTATTTTATTTATCAAAGATGTATGTGTTAGTAATGTTCTTATAATTTTGATAAATTCAGTTATGTAAAATACTCATATTGAATTTTATTCTAATAAAAATTGATGTCTTCTCATTTATTTCTTTATTTCAGATGATTGTAGCTGTGAAGAAGAAAGAAATCAAAGCATTAGATGCTTTGTATAATAGAGCAGTTCAAAATGGAGTGAAGGATATATCTCTTCTTGATTCTCTGGGAATTAAGGAAATAGAGCCAAATATTCAAGTAATTCAATATTATTGATTCAAAATACTTCAGTTAATTATTATAATTGTTATATCATGATTCATTCAAAATAACTATGCTGTTATTGAAGGGGAGAAAATATAATCTACTTTATCATCATGCAAATTATCACTTCATGATTGAAATATGAATATAAAACATTAAACTATACTAGCAGTTATGTGCTAATGTGTTTGCACCTGTACTATGAAGCGTAGAGTTAGGGAAAGCTGTAATGCTTTGCAATCTCTATTATGCCACCAGCATCACTGCCTATGTGATCTTTTCACAAAGAACTCTTTTGTGTAATACTTGTGAACTATATGTATCTATTGCTCTAGTTATTTAGGCTATCTTCCTTATGGGGTATCCCCTTTATTTGTTGTATTACAGAAAAACCTCTTAAGTTGACCACATGTCTTAGAGGATTATCAGCTTGTTGTCTCAATAGTGGACAGTTTATGCAGATTTCACTGTATTTGAAATTTTCTAAATTTTCTTTTGTTCTTTGCATTCTTGAAAAAGTATTATCTATGAAATGAAAAATTAGTAACTATAGCTCATGCCTTTTTTTTATATCTATAGCTAATTTACACTTTTTGCACACTACAAATAGTGATGCTACTGTTTTGCGTAGTTTGTAGTGAAGTATGATACATTTTTAAAAAAAAGTATTTTAATGAGTAGTGTAAGCAGTAATTTGTAGTGATTCTTGGCAACTACTTTTAACATTAGTTTAGAAAAGCAACTTAGTTCTAAACCAACAAATTTTTTTAATTTGAGGGGAACTAATCTTCGTGGGGTTGTCGATGGATGTAATGAAAATAACCCTGTGGTTGCGGCTGAGCATTAACAAAAATTACGTATTTAAAATCACTTACTAACTGATATTTAAACTAGCCATTGAAGAAAATAGATAATTAATCACTTTGGTCGCACTTTCACATGCGAATGCACACTTGTGAAACATTAATGTTATTTCAATGGAAGGCAAAGTATTTTCGATGCACTTAATTCGTTAGACGAAAATAAAAAGCGTTAAGCAGTTAAAAAATTGCAAGTATTAGATAATTTTGCCTTTTTCAAAAATATTCACTGTCAGAAACAGGATTAAAAAAATTGACGGTTAAATAAACAAATTTGAAAAAAATAATTTTTTTTTAGAATATCCAACTGGTTCATGTAAACATGAATAAATATTTCTTAAATGTTGTTTTATATTTAATGTAGGCCAATTTCTTATTCAAAACCATTTTGAACATGGGTGTAAATTATGTTCTCCTGCATTGTTCAATATTCACTATTCACTATTGCAAAAATATTCACTGTCAGAAACAGGATAAAAAAAAAATTGACGGTTAAATAAACAAATTTGAAAAATAAATTTTTTTTTGGAATATCCAACTGGTTCATGTAAACATGAATAAATATTTCTTAAATGTTCTTTTATATTTAATGTATACCAATTTCTTATTCAAAACCATTTTGAACATGGGCGTAAATTATGTTCTCCTGCATTGTTCGTCTCTTAAAAGTAGTAAAATAATAACTGCATTTTGCAAGTAATTTGTAGTCACTATATTATTAAAAAAAATTTTTTATAGTAAATTACAAAAATAATGTCGTTTTCCCGACTACTGATATATATCTTGTTTATCATTGTAATAATGATATAGTTCATTATAGGTGCTCACATGTTTATGAATTCATTATATCTAATTTAAAAACCTACAAATATTCTTTTTTAAACTTTTTTTTTTAATTGTTTGATTAATTAGAAAAATTTAAGTCTAATGAAATTTCTGACTCATTTATTACACTGATGTGTGAAAAACATAGTGAAATTTAGCTTTCAATAATATTTTAAAAAGAAGCTACAACTTTGATCATCTGTAAAAAGGGCTTAATTCATTTTTCTTTCTGACCATTAAATAGAATAGTTTCGAATGAGAAGTTTGGTGCACAGCTTCTTTTGGTGACTATATTTTCCATATCTCTTAAATTCACAAAAATGTCATTTAATATCTTCTTCTACTAAGTACTTCTACTTTATTTGAAGTATAAAAAAATTATTTAACTCATTTCATCTGCTCTTCATATTTTCTGAAACAATATAAGTTAATAAGTCAACTCAATTTATAAAATTTAATTACGTATCCTTAATTACATATTATCTTTATTTACATATTATCTTTAATTACATATTATCATAGTAAAAATCTTCTTGCATTTTAGGGTCTCAAAGCAATTTGGTCACCAAATACAGGAATTGTAGATTGGGGAGAAGTTACACAGTCATATGCTGAAGACTGTAAATCTATGGGTGCAGATATATATTTCAATTTTAAAGTGAGCCAGTTTGTTCCCCTACAAGAGACTCGAAAAACAATTCTTGTCCAGAGTAAATCCATGGTAATATTTGTCTTTTTACTCATTATAACATATGTTTTAAATGTGTGAGAATTAGATGGATCTAATGTTTGTCTTGTTGCAGTTTTTCTGTATTTATTTTAAATGTTTTATTTTGATGCAAGAAGAAACAATTACAATTACCTATGAATAAATACTTGATTCTGTAAAACTTTATTTGCTTCAAAAAATATGAGGATGGTAATGAAAGTTGACTTGTTTGAGGATGGTAATGAATGATGACTTGTTTTAAGCACTCAAGAATACGAAAACAGAAGATACTTTGACTCACTTTAATCACTTTTGTTTTTATTCTACATTTACACCTGGTAAGACTTGAGAATGGTTACCTATTTTTGAGTGCCCAAAAAGTTGAATTTTATTATTATCTTTATATTTTTTTAAGCAAATGGAGTTTTATACTATCAAGTATATCTTTCTGCTTTAGTTTCCTGTGATTATTCATTTTATATAAATAAATATATTTAATTCTGACACTGATGTACTTTGTGTAAAATATGTTGAAAACTGCAAAGAAAAAATGAGGAAAAAAAATTAATTAAAAATGAAATGGAAAACCTTTGAAAATTAATTAAATCGAGACACATTTATGGTTTTATTTTACATTGTTTAGTTTGACACCCGGTGGCTGAGGGGTTGCGCTTCGGGTTTCCGTGCCACATGACCCAGCTTCGATCCTCAAACCGGGCAAAGTTGACTCAGCCTTTCATCCCTTCAGTGGGTCAATAAATGAGTACCAAGCATGCTTGGGAACTAAACACTGAGGGTTTCGCGTTTGGCTGACCACTTAACCGGAACATCTGTTCCTGCATCCCAGAGTCCAAGGTCAAGAAAACTGAGATGGGCACGGTAGGCCTTAGCCCTCTATGAGCTGTCGACCCACTGAGTTTGGTTTTATTTTGCATTTAAATAATAATATAGATCAAATAATAGGTACTCAATTTATATCAAATTTAGATTAAGTTGGAATTTTTTAGTCTAATGTTTGCAGCATATCTGCCTTAAAATAATATATGGATGCTATTTAGTTATCCTTATTAAAATGGAAGAATAGTGTTTTGCTGTTTTTATGAAGCTCATTAATATTCTTTCAATTTTTTTTAGGAATTATTAGGGCAGCATGTTGTAACATGTGGTGGATTACAATCTGATATTCTGGCTGAAATGACTGGCTGTAATAGACTACCAAGAATTATTCCTTTCCGGGGGGAATATCTCGTTTTAAGACCTGAGAAGTCAAATTTAGTAAAAACTAACATTTATCCTGTAAGTACTTGTAATGCCACAATAGGCATAACATATTTCCTAGCTGTTGAAACTTCTTTAATTTTTTTAACTTATTTTTTTTTTATCATTCTTAACCAAATTTTAATTAAATTTAACCAGTTATTTAATTTTTATTTTTATTACAATTTATAAAAAGGGATTATTAAATATTTTATTCTTTTCTTAACAATCAATGTAATGGCTAGCTTTTTATTTCAATACTAATGTAGATTCATTAATTCACTGTCGCGACTAAATTGAAAACAAAAATCTATTTATGACTCTTTATTTCGATGATCAACTGCATTACTAAAATGACTTATACCGTGAACTATATTTTCTTTCAGGTACCAGAGCCTGGATTACCTTTCTTGGGGGTGCATATTACTCCTCGCATTGATGGTTCTGTATGGTTAGGTCCAAATGCTGTTCTTGCTTTGAAACGAGAAGGCTATGGTATTACAGATATCAAAATGGATGAAGCATTTGATATATTACGATTCAAGTTAGTTTTTTATTTATTGCATGATTTAAAAAAATTGGATTTTTTTGAGTAAATGTTATATTTTCTCTTTTTTTTTTTCCTCTGGCTACTTCTAAAATGTGTGCACTTGTATATTTATATCAATCCAAAGTTTATAACTCATGATCTAAATCAATATTTGAACAAATGTGAATCAATTTTTAAAACTTAAATGAAAATATGCATATTATGGGACAGTTTGATTTTTTTTTCTTCAATTTTTTTATACCTGAGCACATCAAACAAGCTAAACACCTCCTAAAATATAAGTGTTGTGTTATTCTAAGCAAATGACATTTTAATTTTAGTCTTCAGTAATGAGGGATGCTTACGACTCAGTTTCTATCAAGTATTTAATAAGTTTTTATCAAGTATTTAAATAAATTAGTACAGTTTTTATATTAAATTGTTTAGAATTATGTTTTTTTTTTAAATTAGAAAAATTTCACTACTAAATTAATTTAAAAGGTATATTTCCTATTTAATTTACACAATATAGTATCAAGAAATCATCATTTTAAATTATGTTTTCCTTGAATGTTTAAATTAATAATGTTTCATACAAGTATCATATAGTAAAGAAAAAAAGGCAGGTGTTTGTTAAGTTTTAACTTTTTAATGATATTTATGTATATATATACATACACAGTGAAACCTTCGGGAAAGATCACCTCTATGTGGCAACCTCCTCTATTTACGACCACTTTTGGGCAACACAGTGAGTGGCTCTTATTTAAGGAGATCTTTTCGACGATCACTGATAGAGGTGAACTATCTCATGTTACAGTCAAGAGTGCATTAAAACGCTGCTATCAATGACTTAGTTTCAAAGTTAAATTTGGAAAAAAAAGTTATTTAAAAAAAAAAAACTGAGCATCAAAATAAAAAAAACTGTTTTTTTTTTTTTTTAATAAACTTATTTTTATGATATAAAACTGAAAGCAAACTAAAACGAAAAGCATTGTTTATTTATTTAAAATAGTTCTATCATTTATAATTGGTAAATTTGTTTTTACACAGCAGAGCTAATTTTTATTGAGGCTAAAATTTATTTATTAATCCGGTTTTAATGACGCCAACATATGTAGCATTTCTGCATCAAAAAATGACAATATTTTTTTTAAATATATATAACCGTCGTTTAACAGCACACCCAATATTATGGGTTTAGGACTACTAATGTTCAACTCCGTAGCCTTGTAATTCTGATCCCAATCCAGAAGACAACAGAACTCCCGGGTTGAGTATTAGGAATTTACCTTCGGGGAGGACTTTATGATGGAGCTAACCTGCATTTGCGTTACATGGAGAAGAAGACCACGAGAACCTCCCACAGCTAGCCTAATGGTAAGGGGACTCTAACCCAGGATTGGTCTACCACTGAGGATATTTCACGTCAGCACTGTGGTCAGTGCAAGCTGGATGTGGATTCGTATTGACCAGCCATTGCTGGGATCGAACCTGGGTTCGCCTCATTGGAAGGCGAACCCTCTATCCCCTTAGCCATCGCGGCTCATGATAATTATTTGTGAAAATTCATGTACCTTTTATGACATTTTATTTTGTAATCTTCAAATTTTATTGATATTATTGATTATAGATTTTGTTTTGTGTTTCGCTCTGTATTTTTTTAACATGTTATTTTTTTGTTTTTTGCTTGATATATTTTTTACTTAATGTGTTCTATTTTTGTTTCAGTTTTTTTGAGAGCTCCTCACACTATTGTATTGATATGTTTTGCTTAGACTATATTGATACTATATTAGAATGCACTCCTTTTTGCGAATGCACTATATATATATATATATATATACATTTACANTTCCTATTTATTTATTTATTATGAAGGTTGACTCTACTTATTAACCTAGTGTACTAAAAGTATTATTAGTAATTATTTTATTAGTTTTAATATTACTCAACTTTTAAAACTTTGTGTAATAATAACTTATAATTTTCTTTTTATTCCCATATGTAGAGGTCTTCAAAAATTAGCTATGAAGCACTTTTCCTTTGGCCTATCAGAAGTTTACAGAAGTATTAACATATCTGCTCAAGTCAATATCTTAAAACAATTTTTGCCAACATTGAAAAACTCTGATGTTATGAGGTAAGTTTTTTTTTTCCTTCAAATATCACAAGAACTTGAATATTTTTAATAAAATCTTTTCAATAATGTACAATTCTTTGAGAAAACGATTTTGTTTAGGTTTCATTCACAAAATTTTTTACTTGAATATAGTTAATATTTTTTTTTAATTTCAATTAACCTAATTATTAATTATGAACTAATCATAAAAAAAATTTCTTTTTATTCTTAAAATTATGTCTTAAAATTATGTAACAGTGCTGTATCAAAATCCTGAAAGGAATGCTACTGGCTTGACAAGTCATCCCATGTTGATTTCCTTTTCAAGAGAGCAATTTATTTAATTGCCCCTTGAGTTTTATTGGCTATTGAGCTTTATGTACCTTAGAGTTTATTAGCTGAAAATTACCTGAAATAATTATATTTGCTAATTTTTAAGTTTTTGTTTGCTAATTTAAGTAAAAACCCTAGAAAGACAAAGGTTTTTAGAATTATTTATTTTCAGCAACGGATGTTTAAATCGACGCAATTTAATTTGTAGATAATTATTATTATTTTTATGACTTAACCTGCTTATCTTCCCTTTTTATTATGTTTCAGTATAACAATGATAATATTGGTTTCAATTTACTAATGTTTATCACTAAGATTCATTATAACAAAAAAAAGAATTGTAGCTTCAAAATTTAACACTAATGTTTCAACGTAACAGTGACATTTTGTTTTTAATCTTTGTTTCTTCTCTCTTGCCCTTTCTTTAACTGTTACCCATTTCCTCTTTTTATTGTTCACTGTATAGGGGACCATCAGGGGTGAGAGCCCAGGCACTTGATGCTAATGGAAATCTAGTTGATGATTTCATATTTGATTCCGGGAAAGGGAAGTTTGCAAGAACTGTTCTGCATGTTAGGAATGCCCCCTCTCCGGCTGCTACATCCTCTTTGGCCATAGCAAAAGTTATCGCTGATAAAGTCAGAGAAAAATTTCATATCAGACAAACTGAAAGCAATGATTGTCTCTAATTATGAGAGTTATGGACAGTTGAAATGTGATATCAGCTAAAGTGCTTCTTGAACTAAATCAAAATGTTTATTTTATCTATAATTATTTTGCATTTTTATATCATAATCTAATTATTTCATTGGGTGTTATCATGCTTATTTATATTATTGTTTTAGTTAAGGAATGTGTAAATGCTCATTTTTATAATGAAGTTATTAAATTATCTTTATTTTAATAATCCTTTTGAACTGAAATGGTTTTTTAATTAAGATTGTCCAATTTAGTAATTTTATGTTAGTTTGAAGCTGATGAGAGTTTGTTTGGCTAATTTACTATATTGTTGGCTAATTTACTATATTTTTAGTATTAATGTATTTTTGTACATTATAATTTAATATATTTCTATATTTTTAATTTCAAAGTTAAAAAAACTACTACATTTTCATTGTATTTAATTACTGAAAAGTCAGGTTTGGATTAATCATTAAATAATCGGCTCATAAACTAATTAAAATCTTTACTTGAATTTATTACTTAATATTCATTATATATTTTATAATACATTATTATTTGACATAATATAATTTATTATTATATATTATTTTATGGAAAAATGTTTAATATCCCTAAAACATTAATCTATTTTCAGATTGTTTTTTAATTAAAGTACTTATACATTGAAATACTGTTAGCTTAAAATTGCATATTAATATTTTATCTATTATACTCACTTGAAATGCATATTAAATTCTTTTCAGGTCAAATATTTAATTTTCCTAACCAAAGGCTTTTAGTTCAGTTTCTTAAGTTTTAGAATTTTAAAGAGCAAACTGTACATTATTAAGAGATGTGCCAAAAATTTCTATCAAGGAAATTGTTTTTGACGGATGATATATCCTAGCATTTAAATTTATTTGTTTATTTTATGAGCTTGATAAAAATAACAAATTCAAACTCAAATCTTCAAAACATTATTCAAAATCTACTTTTAAATTTTCAAAAAATTCGATAATAAACCCTTTTTGTAATGTGCTTTAGCATTAGAAATTTTTCTCAGACTCAATGTTCTTCAGAAAATTCTGAAATGTAAGGAAGTTCTGGCAACAACAAAAAAATAATTTGGAAATCAGTTTTTGAAAATGAATTCTATTCGTTTTAAAAAGCACAATTTATTTAAATAAATAAAGGTTCAAATACTTAAAGCAAAGCAAAAAACATTATTGTTTTCATGAGTTTACTTCTGGTTTTGATTTTGTCTGTCCATTTAAAGAATAAAAAAAACTAACTTCTAAAAATTGGAGATAAACATTTCAAATGATTTTGAAAATCTTCATGAACTAAGTTTAAAAATAAATAATAGAAATTGCCGATTTTCACCAGTTGAATACCTAACACATTATGTATATTGATAATTATTAATGTTATAATATTTAGATTTTTTTTTTACTCTTAAAAAGCCCCATTACTTAATATTATACATGTACGTTTATTATATTTTGATGGGCAAATTGTTTTGACTTATTGCTGTCAATAACGACGGTAAGTTAATATTATATGTTTCAGAATTAGCATGATTTAAATTACTTGATTTCATTAAAATAAATTCCTTAATTTAATTTTGGATTTTTTATTTTACTATTCTTGTCATTATTTTTTTAAAAAACTCGTTAATTTAAGACAAATATTTCTATTTAGTATAACTTTTTTAATATATTCTTGAGGTTTTTGATTATTTTTAATCTAATTTATTGTCATAGAAGGCTTTTTTATAAAAGAAATATTGAGTGTGAGGTATATGAATTAAATAGAAAAATTTGATCATTGTCTTTACCAGGTAATGAGGATGTTGAGCTTAAATACAAATAACTATGACTTTGTTTATTCAATGATTAGTTTATTTTAATTAAAATAATAAAAACAATTTTAGTTAGAAGCATTTAGTGTTTTAGTTATAAATTTTTTAAATGTTAAGCATTATTAAAAAAATTATTTATCAGAATTTTGATTGATTAGTGTAAAAAAAATTAATTTTTTTTTAATCATAATTTTTACCAACTTTGATATGTATTAATTTTTATACTTAGGAATTCTTTTAATTTATTTGTATTAAACATACTAGTCTCTGCTCTATATATGAGTAATTGTAAAAGTCTTGAATTCTATTTAGTTTTTTGAATTTGAAGATTTTTACCTTAAGTACTTTTAGGAGCTATTTTCTTACTATGTTATTAGATTTATTTTTGTTACTGATTAAGATTCAATGTGGTTTAATTTACCTGAATGCGTTTAAAAACATGTCTTATGATAAAGAATATAAATATTATTTTTTTATAGTTTATGAAGTAATCCTTTTAATGTTGTATTTATAAAAATGTTTTTAAAAAGCTATATGTATATATCTATCTATCTATATTTTTAGATCATTGAAATATTTTTGATTAATTATAATAAAAATTATAAAATCATTAAAAATATTTTGAATCAAATTATTTTAGGATTAAAATAATAGTATTTTTGAATATTGAATGAATATTTGAATTGCATTTATGTAATGTCTGCCTATAATAAACCACTCTAGCTCAGTTAGTTATTTTAACAACTATAAAACAATACAAACACAACGCTAACAAACATCACTTTTTTTTACATCCACTCAAATTAAATGTTCGAGAGAAAGTGCGAAGAGGATCATGAGTGAAGTTTATCACTGGCGCAGTCTTGCGGGCAAACCAGGCATTACATGCCTCTTTTTCAATTCGATATAAATAATTGAACCTTTCTAGTTTTTATTGTTCCACCAACCTTAAATTTTAATATCACGAAATTTAAAACAGTGTTATACTGTAGTTAACCATTCAACTCACTTACTATAAATAAAAATGTGTTATTTCATTTACAAATGACTAATGTCAAAAATATTAGATTAAGAAAAATACTCTTAAATTTTTAAACATTTCAGATAAGTGGTAAAACATTTGTAATGTATAAACATGTTAAAGTGTTACAGTAATGTCCTAACTTCAAAAAAAACTGGCAAAATTCTGATTGATGATTGTTCAGTTTTCTAGGATCACATATTTAAAAAAAAATTATTAACTGACATTATTATGCATAGATTGCCATGGTTTGCATATAGTTATTTATTGTTATGATTTACCACTATTACTATATAAATAACTATCTGCTTTTATATTGCTTTAAAATAAATTTATTTTTATTGTATGTTTTCTGATGTGAAATATCTTCTCGATTGTATTTTACAATTAAAGGATTTTTAATTTTATTATTTTTATAAATATTCATTATAAGTTTTAAAATTTAATTATTTTGCTTCAAAGAATTATAAATAATTCTTTATTTTCAAATTTGAATATTTGAAAATGTTGACATTTGTGTAAGAAATTAGTTTTCTACTGATATTTTCTCAGAAACATTCTTCCCTATTTTCTAATGTTTAAAGAATGATATATTTTTGAAAAGGTTTTGCATAAAATTTCACTTATTTAAAAGCTATATCTTTAGGTTTTTTGGTAATCTCAGTTCTAGATCCGGGTTTTTAGTAATTTAACCCTTTGACAACTGTACTTTATGCTGAAGCGTGACATCTTATACATTGATAATGTGCTTTTTTTTGTTGAATGAATGTTTTTGCAAGAAATAATTTTAAATGTGATAAAATAAGCAGCAAGCAAGTAGTAGTAATTGGCGTTTTAAATAAATTGGGTTTCTAAATAAAATTTTTATGGTAATAAAAGTTTTATTTTAAGTTTTATCATAGTTTAGCTTTCATTTAACCATTTGGCAGCTGTAAATATTAAATATATGCTGAAGAATGATGTCCTATTCTTTGCTGATGTGACATTTTTTTATAGAATAAAATTATTTTACTAGTATTTATATGAAATTATTTTAATATAATAACATAAGAAGTATATTGACTTACTAAATAAAAAATTAAATGAATAAATTTACTTATTAAATAAAATATTTTTGGAAATTAATGCATTTCTATTAATTCAATTTGTAGCTCACATTTATTTGTTGTTTATTCAAGGGATGCATGATTAAATTTATCAGATTTGTTTGCAATAAATAATTATCAGCATACTGGCTTTTTGTATATCTTTCGTAAATTTATAAAAAGTGTTGTTTTTTTATTTTAAATGTGGCATTATTTTGTTAAAATTTAATTTTTTGGAACATCAAAATTCTTTTGTAATGTGTAATATATATTTTGCTTTTAAATTAATTATTATTCACTATTTTCCTCTTTAATTAATAACTTTATTAATTGCAAAGAAAGTTTACTCTCCAAACTTTTTATTTATCCAAACAAGTTGAAAAAATCAAAAATCACTTAGTTATTTTTTGTTATATGTTATTATTCTTTGCTTTGTTAACCTTTAATGACTATATGTCTGTTTTCAGCCCCCAGTTTCCATTGAGTATCAACAAAACACACCTACAAAGGGTTTTAATATTCATCTTAGTTTATTTTTTCTTTAAATTGTTTTCTTAATTTATTTAAAGTTGTTTGTTTTTATTTTAACGGTCAATTTAATAAAAACTAATTGATTTTCTGTAATTAAAAACTTTTTGCATTGGAATTTCAATATTTATTTTAGATCATATTATTGTGCTAGTTTTAAAATTTAGTTTTACTTACCCACTCTTCTTTCATAATTCTTTGTCGGAACCCCTTATCTCCCATATGTAATATGTAAGTTTTTTTAGTTTAAGCTACCCGTTTCTGAATGATATGCATAAATTTTACAATTTTATTAGATTGTTGTTAGAGCTTTATGTGTTATTATAAGTTCTATTTTGTGCAATATTTTGACTTAAACAAATTGTAAAAATATATATTCTTTAAGAAAAAAAGAGTTGATGAGTTAGTTTAAACTCCTGTGCCTAAAAATACAAATATGCATTTTACAAAATTGAGTTAATAAATAGATTTAGTTTCTAAAAAGGCCCATTTGTTTATTTTTATACGAATTTATCAAACTTATGTTATTATCGGCACAAAATGTATGTCATTGATTTTATTATATAATAAAAAAAATTTCAGTAACTGTGTTCATTCAATTTTGTAATAGTCAATTAGGTAATTGAGGGTAAGTAATAATAACAACCTAAACTTTAGCATTCATAGTTTTGTTTGTATAAAGACTAATGAATAAATCAATAATATGCTGCACATGTCAGTGACATATTTAGAATTGTGAATAGTGCTGTTCAGTCAGTAACATGCATATGTTGGTGGCAAGTTTTAATATTATTTTGCTTAAAATAATAGAAAAATGAAGTTATCTATGTACTTATGCTAGAATAGTTATGCTTGTTTACTGAATCAAAACAATGATACATACTTTTAATTTTTTATCTCTGTACCTATTGCATTTTTTCAGAAATGTCTGTTTTGCCTGTATATTTGTTGAAGTTTTTTTTTGGAACTGTGATAGTTTAACTGAAGAATTGTTTTATACGCAAACAAGAGAAGGGTTACTAGCTTAGCAATTTTTTAGTAGAGATTAGAAAGTAGATATTAACCATGTATTTATTGTAAAAAAAAAGTATGGATATTGAAATTTACAGGAAAATATTATATGATATTCATTAATAGCAAAAATGTCAAAAGTTGTTAAAATGAACTTTTAATATGATTCATCTGTTGAACTTAATTGTAAAAATAGAGGGAGAAATATTTTATTTTGAAAATATTCTTATAAAATGTGACAAGTCTGAACAATAACACATAGTTTTCAAATTAAATAGTTTATAGAAAAGGGAGGGAAATATTTTATTTTAAAAATATTCTTTTCAAATTTGACTTGTCTAAACAATTACTTAGTTTTCAAATTAAATCGTTTATAAAATAGAGAGAGAAATGTTTTATTTTAAAAAATATTCTTATCAAGTTAGATAAATCTAAACTATCACACATAGTTTTTAAATTGATCCCAGAGTAAGTAAATGCATTGTTATTTGTAAAGGGTTGCTTGTTTCTCTTTTAGTTATGTTTAAAATTCGATGAGGTGATTTAATTTGAGCTTTTTGCACATTTACATTATTTGCTTGGATTATAAATAGTATATTATTCAGAATTGATACTAGAAGAAGCTAAATCAAAGCAATTGCAAAACATAATTAAAATTTATGAAGACACATAAAATCATATACAAAAATAAGAAAAATATTTATTTAATTCAGTCCAATCATCTTTAAATATTCAAATACAGATTGCTTTGTTTTGTTCCTTAGTTGGTCGACTATGTCTTGCGTGTCTTGCATCTGGGAACTGTTTGGACTGAAGAGAGCGATTATACCTCTAATGCCATTATACTGAAATGATAATAATATTTTTATATCAGAAACTGTAAAAAAAAAAATTTCTATATTTTAAACTAACTAAATACCTGTTCTTCCTATGGGGTACAAAAAAAGTAAATAATCATTAAATCGACATGAATCAGCTCAACTAAATAATTCGCAAAAATAAACCTGCACGATTAATTAAGCTAATAGTTCCAATTTTTTTTTCCTTTCTTGGTGGCTTTACGTTATATTTGTTATCATCCCATCAAAATAAATATTAATTATATTTAGTGCCATTTGGGAATATAGTTTCTGCTCGAGGTCAAATTCTGGTAACCAAAAAATTACCATAATCAACAACTTTTTACAGTTCTCATCCCTTTTGGTGGGCAATGAAAATCTTTTTCCACAGTACCAATATTAGTATATTTGTACCCATTAACATGTCAGTAGTACCTATTTTTAAAATTAAATAAGCGGACACCAATAATAATAAGGCAATGTTTTATGGTTTTTCTAGACGAAGTACATTTCCACTATTAATTTAATGTTATAGCACAAAGCTATTTTTTTATTTCAATTTTTACTTATTACAAAAATTAATTGAGCACCATTGTTCTCATTAAAAAATGGTAATTTTTTACGGTTCTCATATACAAATAAGTACCTTTTCTTCTCTCAATTTAGATTTATAATAAAAAAAATTAATTTGTACTTATTATCGAAATAAGTTAATTATAATTTTCGATAATGATAAGTAATGACACTAATATTTTTTCGAATAATTTTTGCGAACGAATTTAAATCTGTACTTATTTCGAAGACCACAAAATTCGCCCAACTATTATTGACGTCAGTTATGCTTAGTTAAAAGTGGTATTAAATGCTATTGGTTATTACCGTTATAATTATTGTGCAAATGAATTACATATGATATCAATATAAGTACTGTGGTTTATAAGTTTTTTTTAACCATTCTTCGAAACGGATATGTACCTTAATATCACAATACTACACGTTTTTGACACCCAATACACATCCTTTATTTTTTAATATTATCTGTTGTACATTCTGTAACGGCTTTATAATATTAGATCTACCATAATACGAGTTAGAAGTTAAACTCATCAAAGGAAAGATTAAATATGCTTATAGCATCATTTAAAACGTGCTATACAGAATTTGCCAAAATTTTCCTACTGCCTATTACGTAAAATTTTTTTTTTCCTTTTTAAGTTTCCATTATTCAAGTTTATAGAACACTGAGTCCAGGATCGAATTCCATCTTTTTGGACTGAATTTTATTCTCTTACCTATGGGCTTCCTCGTCCCTCAAGTTAATATAAAACTTATGAACGGCATGACTTTGAATTATGAAATTTTATTTTCAAAATGCGTGATAAGTAGATTAAGGAATTGGATTTTTAAAACATAATCTAGCGTTGTATAACTGTTTAATTGGGCGAATGGATTTTATTTATGAATTCGCGATCACAACGTTTGAATGCGCCATCTGGGGAGAAGACCAGTTCCATGTCTTGATTCTCTCCCTTTCCTTCTCCTCTTTTCAGTTCTATAGGAATGAGCTACGATATTTTCCCCTTTCGGAATATTTTTCGTAAATTTTCACGATGCTTTCTTTTTGAACTACGTTCAATGTAGTTTTGAGTTCCTTATAATATCCTAACTTTAAAGTTTTTAATCTATTTGAAAATCAGGACAGAAACTTGCATACTTCCTTCTCCTATGACTCTCCACACGCTAATTGTGAAAATATGCGAACTGTTGTCATTAGTAGAGAGTTCTGATCTACGCCAACTGTTGCCCATCTCGATCGCCAATTATCAAAAGTTGGCGTTTCAGACTGTCGCTTTCGTTTTTTGAGGACTTTAGTAATACTGTACAATTTTGTCGCCTCAAACGGACATAACAATTATCACCGGGGTCTCAGTTTTAAAACTGTATTTTTTTTATGGGGTTACATCAAAGATCTGTTCGTGCCTCCTATGCCACGTGATTTAATAGATTTACGACGAAGTATCGTATTTGCTCGCATTGATCACGAAATGTTAGCGAAAATTTAACTTTAGACTTGTAGTCTGTCACAGCTCCAAGTGTTCGTGCGTTGAACATTTATGAGTCAAGAAAAAACTTGAAAATGTTTCTTTATGAGGCAAAGTAAAATTTGTTGATGTATTGGTAATATTTTGTTTGTTACAAACCCTCCCAATTCCGAAGGGATTTATGACACACTCTCTTAAGGTTATGTTACACTAATAATTTACTATTTTTTCTATATATACTTTTTTACTTTTGATACATTTAGGATTATTAGTATCTAATAAAGAAAAAAATGTATCTAATTAAAGTTTGTATATGTATCTAATAAAGAAAAATGTAATCTAATCTAAAATGTATCTAATAAAGAAAACCTGATTACCGGTCGATTATTATTTTTTTTAAATAGCCTTGTACCAAAGTGGCCATAACAGCGAAAAATTAAAAAAAAAAAAAAAAAATGGTAGGGATTGATTGAAGAAACTTAGCTATTTTTAACTAATTCTTATCAACCAAAATATATTTGTAAATTTAATGAAATATATCTATATATTAATGATATCTATCTATATTTATTTATATCTATAATTATATAAATAAATTATATAATGAACACTAACTACGTATTATTTGTTTTGTATGTTAATTCAAAATTGACTATTTCATCTTTTAATTCTTAAACATATTATTTCAAAACTTTACAATAAAAAACAAGAAACAGTAACAAAAATAAACATAAAATCTCAAGCATTTCATTGAAAAATTTTCAATTAAAAAGTTTCTTTTTTTTTTTACATACCAAACTGATTATTTGGGCGGTCATTTTCCATCCATATTGTAAACCCCGTCTAATTTGTTTAGTCATGCTACTTATTGAAGAACTCAAAGAATCTCCACAACACCAAGATCTGAAAGCAAAATACATTTAAAAAAAAAATTTATAATTATTCAAATTCCAGTATATGCAATGTAGCCATTAAGTATACTACAAGATAAGTACTTTTTTCATTTTTTTTACACTAAAAATGAACTATTGGATATTAAAGTTTTTTTGTGTATCAATTAATAAACTTCAATGCATCCACCTCGGCTCTCATGAAGCCTATCATTGTGCAAACAATTAACGAAAATAGATTGAAATAAATTCTGCTGAAGTTTCGAATTTTTAAGAAGTCTTGGAAAACATTTTCTAAATTATATAATATGTGTTCCCATTGATTATTAGTAAAGATATTTTATTGTTAAAGTGTTTAAATTTCTATTATTTTAGTTTTTAAAAAATGCAACTTAGATTATTGTATCGAAAAAATTTTAATGTAGAGAACAAACTAAATGATCTTCTTGCAGGAGTATACAGCCTCAATAAATGTCCATAATTGCAAAAGTGTTGCGAGTGCAGGATTTTGTTCTCGAACTGACCCCTCAATATGCCATAAATGTTCGTTGGGAGATCACCCATGTCGAATTAGTCACTAGTGAAGCACCAGACAAAGAGTAACATTCTGGTCCTTCAAATTAGAGGTTGGTCTTAGGGTTGAATGCCCTATACCGCAAAAAACTCACTGTTAAGAATGCTGAACATAGAAATATCGAACTCACTAAAGGTAGAAGATTTAACCGAATGTAGGAAAACGACACATAGAATTATGTATTGGGATAGGGAACGTTGGAACACTTTTATCTGCGGAGAAAATGATGGAGGTGGTCCAGTAACTGATCCTCCACAGAATAAATATTGCTGCTATCCAGGAAATTAGATGGAAAGATTCTGGTGTGTTAAAGAAGAATCAATTTCATATGTTTTACAGTTATGCCACATCACAGAGAATTGGAGAAACAGGATTCTTCGTTGATAAAAAAAAAAATCGTGAGAACAATACTTTTATCTTCATCCCAATTAATGTTAAAATATGCAAATTGAGCTAAAATTCCGCAATATTACAATGATTAATTTTTATGTTTCAACGGAAAATTCTAAAGAGAACGTCAAGTCACAATTTTGTGAAGATTTACAGGCAGTTTTTTAATTTATCAAATAGTAGTGACTGTTTAATCATATTCGGAGATTTTAATTCAAAAATTGGAATGGAAGAAATCAGTTGATAGAAGAATCTAACTTTTGGGAGACATAGTATTCACTCATGTAATGATAATGGAAAATTAGCTATTATTATGGCATTTGCTAAAAATCAAACTAATCAGTGCTTGTTTCCCACATAAAGACATTCATAAAAGAACCTGGAATATTCCAGGAACTAATTATGATAACCAAATCGATCATATACTGATATCAAAAAGGTGGGCAGCATCTGTTGTTGACATGAGGTTATATAAACGCGCAGGTTGTGATTCTGATCACTTTCAGGTTTTATCCAGACAGTAACAGATAGATGGAAAGTAAAGTAAGATGGAAGGAATCTTCCTCAGAACTGCTTAGTATGGCTGATATGATGGACGACAGCAATATCACGTAGATCAGCGGTTCCCAATTTTTTCTGACTACGGAACCCTAAATTGTCCTGATTGTTGAAAAAAGTCAATTACCAAATGTAAATATACTTACAACAAAAACCTAATTAATTTAGAATTTATTGTGAAGCATGAGATTTTTTCATTGTTTTATCAATAACAGTCTTATTAGGCTTTATTCTGCTTTTAGTCTATAAGTTTTGGACGTATGCATAAATGAAATTGAATATAATAAGCTAAATTATGGTTTTTGAAAAAGAACTTATGAAATGTAAGCGTGGTTATAGGAGAAAAATAATTAAAATTTTTGGATTTTACTTTATTTTGAATTTTAATCTATTATAATAATAATCTATTATTGGTACATTAGAAAGTTATTACAAGTTTAAAAAATCATTACTGGTTTAATAAAAAGGTCCTAGCTCACGGAACCCTAAGCTTCCACGGAAGACCTTTTCAGAACCGCTGGTGTAGATGATGATATAGAGGAACTATCTTTTGACGATTTTGTGTACATTGTTAAATGAGGAATAATAAGGCAGCAGGGAGTGATGGAATAAGTGCGGAATATTTCAAGCACTCTGGAAATGAATATTTGAATTGGTATTAACTATTGGAAGAAAGGATAAAATATTCCAAATGATTGAAGAATGGGACTAATACCAATGTATAAAAAAGGTGATAAAGTTGACTGCAACAACTATCGAGGCATCACTGCATTATTTATTGATTTTAAGCAGGCGTTTGAGGTAATTATTAGAACTAAGTTAGTAAACATTTCAGCTGAGCTGAAAATTCCAATTAAGTTAAACTAATAAAAGTTATCCTCAAAGGGCCTAAAGCCGCTATTATCTTGCAGGATGAGATTACAGATGATTTTGATATGGGTTTTGGTGTCAGACACACGGAGAAAATTCATTATCTTCATTACTTTTTATTATGGCACTTGAATATATAATTCGCGCCTATTGGATTTGAGAGGCTTAATTATCAGTAAGACCATCCAACGTTTGCTGATGATATCTTTATTGTAAGTAGAAGTAGAATATCTTTAATTTTCTTTACTATTGTCATCTTATAAAGAGCAAATGGAGTAGGTCTCAGTATTAATTAACAAAACTTATCGCAGGAACAAAATCTACAATTATGTCATCCGCGCTTGCGGTAGATAACTGTAAGTTTGAAAAAGTTTCCAGTTTTAGCTACCTTGGTTCAATTATCAACACTAACAATATATCAGATGAAATTAACTCCAGGATACGAAAAGGAAAACAATTGCTTTTACTTATACCAATATAGGAACACACTTCTTACTAAAGAAGTCGGCTGTAGTAAAAAGTAGATGATTTATTTAATCAACTAATTTTCGAAATTAAAATTTTTAAAAGAATTTTAGAACCAATTAGAGTAAATAATACACAGTAAAAAATAAGAAATAGAGAACTTGACAATTTAATAAGACAAAAAAAAAAACATAATTCGATTCATCAAATTTAGACGTTTGGCATGACTGGGGTAAACCTTTAAACTCGAGACGACGAGGAAGACTGAAAAACATTTTTTAGACGATACTACACGAAAGATTTAACCATCTTGAATCTGGAAAACTGTCAACAGTAACTTGTTGACAACTTAAATCCATAGCTCCGTGGGCTCTGATGTTCCAGACTTGAACTCTCCCTTCAGCTCTGACCAGCTGAAATTGTGATTTTTCTGACCAAGCTACAATTTTTCAGTCATCTCTAGGGTCCGACCAATATAGTCACGAGCCCTGGAGATCTCGAGGCACTGGATGTGATGTCGTGTTGTTAGTAAAGGCATTCGAGTTGTTCTTCTGCTGTTCCATTGCAGCCAAATTTCGCTGCACTGTATGGACACGCCCATTTCACGTCCCGCATTGATGCTTGCGGTTATTACTCACAATGTTGTCGGTTAACACTGACAAATATACACACACTTCAGCGGTCTCCGAGTCATCAACTGCAGGCGGTAGTACACTAGATTTTATATCTGAAATTATGTATTTTCGGTATACTCTTGATACTGTGGATCTAGGAATGTTGGATTCCCTCACAGTTTCCAAATGGACTGTCCCTTGTTTCTAGCTCCAACAATAGACTGTCTAAGCTAAGAACTCCTCCCGCCACAAAGTCTGAGGCCGTCTGGTGTTATGGAAACAAGAGTGTCGCATTTTAGGGAGGACAGCTTCACTCTAGGACTAACACAATAGACCAAAGAAAAAGATTGCCTTTCTCCCCCCGACCCGAAACTACTCCAAAACAGTGACTCCTACTTGAAATAGTCATATCTCGTTGCCATAGTCACCGCCACAGGTCCAGACGAATGTCTGAAGGAGTTCTTATTTTAGATAAACTATACCACTTCACGTTTAACGTATATTAATTCTCTTATTGCCGCCATAATTACATCAGAAACATCCTCAGATGAATAACTGAACACAATTACAACCCATACATAATTTACAAAATTATTTATACCCGATATCACTGCCATTTGTATATTTCCATAGTTCTATCCCATGACTTTTATCACCTCATTATATGATATATACAGAAGAATGCATGAATTCATTACTCGTACTTCAGTTTAATATTTTTCTTAAAAGTTTAAAAATTTCTTACCTTCTATTAATTTGCCGCTTATCTCTGCTTTCCATCTGTGCGTTGTACGATTGTCGCCTTATTAGGTCCTTTAAGAAACTGGAATATGTTTGGGACATGCTTGTACAAGGAGTCACTGAAAGATTACCATATACTATATATGCGTTGTTATTAATAAATGCTGGGAATTTAAAAGAAAAATAGTTTTAGAAAAAAATTAATAAATAGTTACAACCCCTTATTCTATTTATTATAGAAGTACTATTTACCATTTGCAGTCATATTAAGCTTATTTATATGGCTAAGGTTCTTCATGTGAGACTCTCTTTCTTAAAATTAGAATACAGGTTTTATTATGTTCATTATTATCTAATATGCATGTGACCGGTGTGAATCATTTGTAATTTTTACATACTTGTTAAAATCGGAAGTACAATGCAATGTTATTTCAAAAATAAATAAATGAATAAAAACAAATAAATAAAAATGTTAACGAATCTGCAAAGGTGTCCTAATATGGGATAAAACTAAGATACTACCATAACATATCAATATGTAAGCATTGACTGTTATAATCTTAGACCATGGTTATTTATACACAATTTTCTGACCCCAAAAAAATTTAAACTACAGAATAATAAAGTATTTACTTGCTATTGACTAAAATTTATATGCTTCGAAGATCAACTTAAAACTCAACTGAAGAAAAAGCTTCTAACTCCATACATGCTCAAACTACAAAGCCTTTTTTTTTTTTTTTTTTTTTTTTTAAAAGCGCTTTANTTTTTTTTTTTTACTGTCGGTCTTCAAGTTTTTTTTTTTTTTTTTTGTAGAGTCCACCATCTTCGGCTATAATAAAGCATATTATGCACCTTTCTCGTTATCTGCATTAGTTTTTGTTGAACAAACATATACAGAGTAATGATAAAAAAAAAAAAGATAGCTAAATACATTTAAGCATAATTTATACAGCACTGTTTTGAATTATATATATTTTAAAACCATATCAACTTAACAATACTGTCGTTCAGTTAGTTCTATGAGATAAACATGGTTCTTTGTAGTGATGGCTAAAATCAAGCTTACGACTAGAATGATAAACTGTAAGTTTTAAGAAAAAAATATTTTTGGAAAAGTAAGGTTAATTAGTTTTAGTGGCTGAGACTTAGACACGCAACTGATATCAGTTAAAATAAGCTTTGATTTGATATTCCATAATGCCGTTTTGAATTAATATTCTATGATGCCATGAATTCCGTTCTCTATGATGCCTACCAAACACTGATATGAAGATGATGGTTCTGTAAAAACCTGCCATTCGTCTGCAAAAATAACGTGCTGCCATTCATGGGTCCATATGAATCATTAAATTCACCACTGCAAATGTTCCTGTCTGTGATACTGCGTCAAAGGCAGCAAAAGCCGTGGTTGCCACGTTGGCTGTCTATACGACTGCAAACGTTATCGAACTGTTTGAGCACAGACTTGTTGTCTTGCAAATTATCTCTTGTCTTAAATATGGTTGCATACTCATGGATCGTAATATCGTTGTGCGACCCCTTGCGGTCATGGGAATAAAATATCTATTTTCTTGACTGTTCATGATGGTAAAAGGACGCTGAAATCTAGTACGACGTTCTGAACCCATCCATTCCATATTCCGAGGACAGTTATACTTAGCAGGACGAGCACTAATAACGCAGTACAATAAACCTCAATTCCGGTGGGCTAAAATCTTTCTTTAATCAAAATCAGACACTTACCTGTGAGCATTTATCCTTCTTACACGAGGCATAACAGTACCTTTTTAATCAGAAAATAACGTTCAAATGCAAATTGGGTATGTGAAAATTGCTGTCGAACCTCTGATTTCACCACGGGCGTCACAGGGGTCACCACGGGCGTTGCATGAATGTGCGGAAAATTTAATCGTTTTAATACCACACCCAGTTTTATCTGTCGTGCAAATTTTATGTGTGTGGCGTGCCATCTCCCTGGTGTGACAATTTTAATAAAAAGTAGTGTAGCATTAAGCGCGCTAACATAAACCCTTTCGTGAGTTTACCATATGAGAAATGTATATAATGACATAAATAATGTAGGCTATTCTTATGAGGATTCTTAAAAAAAAAACATGTATTAAAAAATTGACTCCTTCTCCTCTATTAGTTAACCGCCTGTCGAAGTTGACCACTAAAGCAATGCTCCACAATTGGTCAACTTGCACAGGTTTTACTGTATTATGAATAAAAAATAACTTGTAGTAATTATATTTACCGCAAAAGGTGTAATAAATAAAGAAATGTGTTGACTGTAGGCAAAGAATTCGCGTGGCAAAGCATCGTTAAATAAGTAAGTAATTTATGGGTAGATACTTTTGTGACTTTTATTAATGTTATATTATTACAACCAAAAATATCTCGATCTTTTTTGTATTTCCATATCACGACCATACAGGAAATGTATATAATGACATACATAATGTATGTTATTCTTATGAGGATTCTTAAAAAAAACATGTATTAAAAAAATGACTCCTTCTCTATAAGTTAACCGCCTGTCGAAGTTGACCGCCGAAGCAATGCACCACAATTGGTCAACTTGCACAGGTTTAACTGTATTATGAATAAAAATAATAACTTGTAATAAATATATTTACCGCAAAAGGTGTAATAAATAAAGAAATGTGTTGACTGTAGGCAAAGAATTCGTGTGGCAAAGGATCGTTGAATAATGATAAGTAATTTATGGCTAAATACTGTTATGACTTTTATTAATGTTATATTATGACAATCAAAAATATCTGGGTCTTCTCATATACCACCAAGATTTCTCATCGAAACATTTTTATGAATAGTTATAAATATCGATATTTGAATACCAATTTTTGCGAGTTTAGAAAGTTTTTCTTTATAATTCATCTAGAACATTTATTCAAACTTTGACGCGAGTGTTTAAGTATGTTCTTATAATTTTAAATCTTAACACCTGAGTAAAGATGTGACGTGACGATAGAAATTCCTTGCTCTTATTTCAGTCGTTCATAAAATAATACGAAAATGACGGTGTCTATTATTTCAACCATAAAACATTTGTAATATCACGCTGAGAAAATTGTTTATGTGGGTGTATAGATCAAATTGTCACAACACTTGAACGATCGCAGTAAAATACAATTTCATTGTCGTCATTCTGGATGCAATAGAAATGGTAATAGCTGTCAGCATTTTGATTGGTCCTCTAGCGACAAAAAAAGGAATGAATTTGCTGATTAGGTTGTATCCTAAACTTTAATAATAATAAATCGTGAGAATTTATAAATATGATATTTGTTTAGTTTGTTTTTCAAAATTTTCCAAAACTATTTAATGATGCGCATTCAAGTAGCATAACTCTTTTTGCTGCTCATATATTTTTATTGATCGTCACATATTTTAAGCAATATGTCTTGTAAATTTAAACTCTCTCTCCATCATTTTTCAATAGCAAACGCACCTTCCAATATTTGAAGTTTTTGTCAAATATTTCTACATTAAAACAGAAAGCTTGAAAATAAATGGAAGTATGTGTTATAAAGCTTTCAGAATTTAGGAACGTGACAACTTGTCTAGCTGACCTCTTATATATCTGTTTAAATTATTTATCTGTAATGTTAAATTAAATCTTTCCAATTCCTATTTAATTATATATTAAAAAGTTACCTTTGTTTCCGCTGTGAAAAGTATTTTCCGAAACTACGGAAATTCCCTAGTAGTTGGAGGGTATTGTGATCCATAAATCACATGAAAACAGTTTTTAATCTATATTCTCCAGCTTTTTTTTCCATTCCATTTTTAATAACTGAATGAATTTTTATTAGAATTATTTTTCCTTGTGAAAAAAAAAACTATAGAATCATAAAATTAAATAAATAAAATATGGATTAATTTTCTGCTTATTCCCAAAAAAGACTTGCTTATAAGAAATTAAGAACGTGAAGCAGAATGGAGGGAAAAAATAATCTGCAGGAAAGCAACGTTGACGTGTCAATTAAAACAACAACAAAAAAAATTATACATATTAGAGGGGGGGGGGCTTTAGGAAAATCGACCTGAGTAGTATTTCATGGAAAAAAAGTTTTAAGTTAAGTCGCTACTTTAGTAATTAGTGCCCATTGCTGAAAATCCAGCTAGAGTTAGGGATATTGAAATTAAAATTGAAAACAAAAAATAGTGAATAATTTAATTGAAATTTGCTCATCTATTTTTTTTTCTAGAGAGGAAATCTTGTGATATTTTGGAATTCATAGGAATTTTTTCTGTGTGTGTGTTTTTTTTAAGGCAATTTACTTATTTTTCAGTGGGGTGGAAGACCTAAAGAAAATTGAGGGATACGTGTGATATAATATTTGGCAATATATAATTTTAAATTTACCACCAGAAAATGTTGCTGATTCCCGGTAGATGGCGATATTTTTAACTTGCATAAAGTACACTAGCGAGATTTTTTTTAGTTTAAACTCATGTTTGTGAAAATTGCAACACCATGAAGGACTTACGCCAGTGAGCTGAAATTTTCAGGAAAGGCAAAGTAGAGCATAATATGCAAATGATTAGAATTTCAGACCCGTAGCGCATGCGTATGCTGAGCAGCCTCTGAACGGCTGATGGATTCGAATAAATAGACGGCTGTAGCGAGGCGTGTATGGTTATCGGTGGTTATCTGCTAGTGGTAAACGTTAGCTCAGACGTTACTTATGCCTCTTCGGCGAAAGAGAGCTAGATTTCAACAACTTACGGAGTTTGAAAGGGGGAGAATCATCGGTCTTCGTTAAGCTGGATTGTTTCATCGTGCAGTAGCAGCTCGTGTGCAGCGTAACAGCAGCACAGTAATGCGTGTTTGGAAGCAGTGGACGGACGAGTGTCAGACAACTCGGAAATCCGGGAGTGGACCCCGGGAGCTTGCGATGTTAGACACCTGGTCCGCATGGCGCTGACAGACCGTACGGCTCCCTCTAGACAACTGGCAGCACAGTGGTCCATAGCTACAGGTGTTTCATTGTGTGCTTCATCAATTCGTAGACGTCAACTGCACGCTGCGCGCAAGGACTCCTTTATACAGGATCACCCTTACGCTAAACCATAGTCGCCTGCGGCTACAATGGGCCAATCAGCATAAGGACTGGCATGCTGATTGGCAGCATATCGTGTTTTCAGACGAATCCCGCTTTAATTTGTGGTACTATAATGGCCGCATTCGTGTCAGACGCTATGCCTGTGAACGCCACCTTCCGAAGTGCATTATCGAACGCCACAGTGGACAAACACCCGGAGTTATGGTCTGGGGTGCCATAGCATATCATGGACGATCTGAATTGCTACGAATTGTGGGTAATCTGAACAACGACCGGTACATCAGTGAAGTTTTACAGCCTCAAGCTGTTCCCTTCCTTCAAGCCTTACCAGGCGCTGTATTTCAGCAAGACAATGCCCGCCCTCATATTGCTAGGACTGTTCAATCCTTCCTTTTCCTTGCGGCATGTACAGCTTCTTCCTTGGCCCGCGTATTCCCCAGCCACCGATTGAACATGTGTGTCATTTCGTTGGTAAGTGCCTCGCTCGTGATCCTCGTCCTGTTGCTTCTACAGACGAACTTTGGGTACGCATACAAACTATATGGAATGTTCTTCCTCAGCAATTTTAGGCTAATTTCGCCGATAATCAGCAAATAAAATAAAACCTTTTTAGTTTTTCTTTGTACCTGATGAGAAACACGTGGTCCAAATTTGAGACTTCTGTCTCGGTAAAAACGCTACTTAAAATTATTAAACTGCCGCGATAAACCCTGATACTTAAAAATACTGAAATAAATATTTTTCTTTAATGAAACTACACTAGTAAAAACGTGTTGTTCAGTATTACTGTCAGTTAGGCATTTACTGCCTAATTTCCCAGATGAATACAAATATCGAAACAAAACTTGTTTAATTATATTTATCTTATAAGGAACTAATGATTCAAATTTAAAATTTTCATCTTGGTAAAAATCGTTATATTTAGTAGTATTATCAATTCTGGGTTAATAACCCCTATAATTACAAAATATCGAAATGCAACTCTTATAGGTTTTTTTTTTTATATCTGATAAGGAACACATAGTCCAAATTTGAAACTTCTCTCTTGGTAATTATATAGCTTGGTGTTATATAGCATAACCGTCAGTTAAAAGCTAATTACCCCCGAATGTTTTCGAATCCTGTATTTTCTTCAACAATAATTTAATTTGAATAATTTTTTTTTCTTATCCATGAAGTAAAAAGTGTGAAGCACAAAGCGTTGGAAGAACTTAAATCTTCAAACGAATAATATTAAAAGCTATTGCTAATTACCCCCAAATGTTTTCAAATCCTGTATTTTTTTCAACAATAATTTAATTAGAATAGTTGTTCTTTTATCCACGAAGTAAAAAGTGTGAAGCACAAAGCGTTTGAAGAACTTAAATCTTCAAACTAATGATATGAAACATTTTCTACGAACACCAATAACGTTTTATTTCCTACTTAGATGCTCTATTCGAGTTTTATTGCTTTGAGCGAATAAGTTGTAACAATTCACTCTTTTATTTTATGAAATAAAGCTTAACAATGCCTTTAAATATTTTACCTAACTTACGATTATAGTGTTAATAAAAAAAGTATTTACGCAGCTCACATAAGATGTCGATGAGAAAAATTGATAAAAGATTTCCACTAAACGGACGAACTTTTGTTGGTCTGAAAACACACAAGGCAGGTAATGTGACATTCTTTGTTTGCAATTAACGTTCCTCTAACAATATATTTACACCTGAAAAAATTATTTTTTGAACTATTTTGTTTTACTTTATTTATTAAAGACTGATGAAATCAAAAAGTCTTATCGAGCTACATTTTATTATTTAGAACACCGCGAAAAGTTTTCAGTTTGCAACTAAGGAAGTTTATAGGCAATAGAATAAAAGGGAAATTAATAAAGAATTAAAAACTACATCTTTCAAGTAGACTAAAAATGAATAAATAATTCTGTTTTTGTCGGACCAGAAACAAAAATGCAGAGCTCATCACTTTTAAAATGCGTGAAAGTTTTCAGTGGTGATAGAAATTTATTTTTAAAAGCAATATCTCCTATGTTTTAATTTTTAGTGTTACAAAGACAAAAATATATTCTCCTTTTTGACTCTTGAAGTTTTATTTTTATCTCTGTTATGCCTAATGTCGGAAAGCAGTGGATTTTGCTTACACAATTTAGAAAACAATTGGATAAGCTAAAACTAGAGTATTGGTAGCTAAAACTGGAGTAAGTTTAACCCGTCAAATATCAATTCTCTTAAGTGACACATTCTATATTCTTTCATAAAAAAAAAGATTTTATTTATTTCTTAACCCAAAGGTATTCTCGAAATCATGTAGAACATAAACTAATTATGCAACAAAGTTACCAAATGCTGAAAACGAAAATAGTAACGGTTGCAGTAAAATACATAAATAAATAATAAATTCAGGCTAAATAAGACAAAAAAAAATTTTATTTTAACAAATTCAATATGTAATACGGCGTTGTACTTAATTAACCTCACATTAATTAACATTCTAACTTAGGTGAGGAAACTTAGCTTGATCTTAGCCTACAATAGCAAGAATATTAACACACCATCTTTTTTAAAGTTGTGAGGTGGTTATGTATCATTGGTCTTCTTCTTCTCGAGTTGATTTGTTACCATTACTGTATCAGGCACAGATTTTTAGTCGAAACTTTAGCCGTTCAGCTGGTTCGAAAAGTGATCGAAATTTCGATTGTAGATCAATACTTTTTTGCCTTAAAATGGTGTCATCAGTTCTGTTTGAAGCGGTTAGAAACTTCAATTACGAACATTTTAACAGGTCGGACAGTAGTTGGAGTTTGTAATGATCTTTATTGATTCTATAATTGCTCTATGTTGATTATTTGGCGAAAATTTTCGCTTGTAGTTGTCAGAAGAAGGATTGAAATTGTTGTCATCCAGAACAATGTTCCGGTAGAGTTTTAAGTGTTATAGCCTATCGAAAAGTGGTTGAAATTTCAAGTACAAGATTCCATCCTTACAGCAAGTAAACAAAAATTAATAAAATTAAAGTTTAAAAAAAACTTTCAGTTTGCAATGTTAACTCAAATATTGCTATTGCTGGTTCAAAAGTTACATGAGTAAGTGGAATTCAGTGGAAGTTTTAATTTCCTTTTTTGTTTACAGGTGCAAAAAATTAAAATACTTCTTTCTTAGAACTCTTAAGATTTTCGTTTAGTAAACAGTGGGGAAAAATACGAGATTACATTCATTTATTTTATAACTTTTCTCCGTATATTCATTAAAAGAAATATAATAAACATTTTATTATCGATATTATATAAAGAACAATTTTAACATAGGAACATCTATCATAGTAGAATGACAATGGATGAAACGTCATGATTTATCATGAAATATTGGTTTGTTTGTTCGCGATAACAATATCCTAAAACGTGTTTCTACGATATAGCGTAAATACGGTATTCGGAAATACATACTATAATATCGCAGTCCTTATCGATAATTTTAAAATAAATTTTCTATCTTCAATGGAGTAACAAAAATATTGTTCAATGTAAATGTATGTTAAGTTTTAAAATTGGAAATTATAGTGATATACATTGTTAAATGTATATCATGATATTATATTATAATTTTGATGTAGTGCGGAACTTTAAAGGACCATGGTCTTGTTCTTTTTTTCTTCCCCTGGCCACCTTATATTACGAGGTATATGTGGGCGAAACTGTTATGCTCGGAAACTATTTGATGTAGTTAATAAACGTGATCGTCTCCACGTCGTTGAGGGGTCACGGAAGTCGCATGAGGCAATCAGGCCTATATAGAGGAAGACCTGTCAAATGACAATTCATTGGTAAGATTTGTTGACGCGAACAATCAAAACAATAAATAATCGCTTAACTAGCTTTTTAGAACTTTTTCTCCAAAATGCATTGCGATGTTGCTACACCACACGTGCGTTGTTATTCTACTCCTCAATAGTTTTTTCAGTTTTCGTTCTTTTAACCACAATAGCCTTCCACTAAATTTAACTTGATCAATTGATTTTTTATATCGATTATTCCCAACTTAACTTTAACCGAGTATCGTTTTGCTCCTTTCCGCGTGCTTTCTTGGCGTCAACTGAGAAAGCCGCGGCATGAGAGAAACAATGTTCTTATTTTTGAAACTTTTAGGCTCTCACCTTTCAGTTAAATTTTTAGTACTTCACCCCTTTTTCGGTATTCGTATTGACAACAGGACGTTCGAGATCGCTTTGAACACTCGGAACACTGCGCGTCAATTTTCATAATTATTCACATTAAGGGCCAATGGTACGTAAAAAATGTGGAAGCTTCCTCACTAAAATCTAGACGGTAAATCATTGTTATTTTATAAAATAAATTTTACGACTCAATTCCAATGAATTTATAAATAAGATATAAAAAGGTTTAAAAGGAATATCATTAGAAACACCGAAGGAGTCATCGTGGAATACTTTGCATGCCTTTATCAGCAAATAATTTTTATATTTTAATTATGTAGTGTGAATACTTACGTTCTACCATCGTTGATACTATGAAACTAATCAGAAGCATGTTGACTAGCATCTCAGAAGAATTACGAGTCTGGAAAAGAAACGTACAAATGTTGTAAAACATGTCGTTGTAGAAGAATATTTAAAAGCAAACACAACATTTGTTTTTCCATTACAAAAGCTGTAACATTTGCCATATTTTAGCACTTGAAATTATTTAAAATTTCATCTGTCTCAGATTTATTGATTCTTAGTTACGCATTGAAGATGATTTAGTGCAAACGCAGCAAAATGTAGGGTGAATCTCAGGGCTAAAGAGAAAAGAAGGGCTGGTTCACTCCTTTGAAGAAACTCTCGCCGCGCCAATCCCCCGATTTTCTCTAGTAACGTCACTTTGGCCCAAAGCTCGCACTTTTACTTCAAGAACGGAGCGTTCGGCCTTAACTAACTAATATTGGAGCATTTCTTTTTGCGAGATATTCTAAGACATTTGTTATTTTCTATAATGACTTTCCTCAGTTTTTGCAGTGAATTTACAAGAATTTAAAACTATTATCGAAATGCCAGTTNAATAATAATCGTTTTTATTAGAATAATAATCGTTATACAATAATAACGATTTTATTTATAATGATATCGTTTTTATTTATAATAATATCGTTTTTATTTATAATAATAATCGTTTTCATTTCTAATTTTTATAATAATAATCGGCAATAAATATCGTTTTTGAATAAGCTACATTTTTTGTAATTTTATTCAAAAATAAGTAAGTTTTATTAATCAGTTAGATAGTTCACTCTTGTCGGTCAGAACTGTATTCTTTATTTCAAAATGATTTAAAAAACACTATTTATAAGTAGATTTTAATGGTTTAAAGAAGTTTAGTTAATTGTGCAAAAATGGTTACAGAAGCTTATTTTAAAGTTAAAACACGCAAAACAAATTTTCTTTGAATATTCCCAAATTATTTTTCTAGTCAAAAGCAGGAAGTAAATTTTAAACAGTCACATTTCTCTCTGGTTTAATACATTCAAAATTCCATCAAAATTAGGTGTTTTCACTGAATTTAAGATAGAATTCTTGTTCATTTTTTTTTTGCATTTCCTTCATTGTTTGTCTTTTTTTAAATGTTGTAGGAAAAAAATTAATTAATTTGCCTGAATATAAATGAACACAATTACAAGGGGGAATAATTGACTTTCAATTTTTTTCTGATGTAATTCAGAATATTCGAGACAATTAACTCGAAATAAGAAAAAACACATATCTCGTATTAAAGTCATTATCAATTTACCGCCGATATAAACTTTAACGTTTGTTTCGTTCTCTCTACTTTTATTAATAAAAAAAATATATATTGGACATCCATTTAATAAAAATGAATGTTTCTTTTTATCTTTTAGGTTAAGAGCGATCGTAGCTTCAGCTCTAAGAGCGGAGTGAACTAGCCCTTCTATTCTCTTTAGCCCTGATATGGAAATGATCTTTGATTGCACTGTAAGCAACAACTCGTAACGGAATGTTAACAGAGATGCCAACTGCTCGGGACAAAGCTAAAATAATTTTAAAACAAACAACAGTAAATAACTACAAACTAAATTTTGCAAATATTTGATTATTTTTGCTTGCTTTTAAAAAGGTATAGTATGACATAACTACTATAAAGTGGTGAATTATATAAGCCTACGAATGAATTATTTAGAAATAGCAGTGGATTAAAATCTACTAAATTGAATTTATTAAACCAAGCATCACAGTTGATAAAGAAACCACTTTAAAATATTTATTTGTTGTACTGAGCAAGTTGGCATATCTGTGTTGCAGACGTCTGAGACACGTCAATTATTATTTTGACATAAGAAACAAATGACGTCTCCCAGACGTTTTCTTATATCAAGGGGTTAAGGGCACAGAACAATGTTGATTCGAACCGACAGATCTGCAGAGAAATGCTCGTTTTGCGAATCAAGAAATCTCAAAGGATGCCAGTGTACTGCAAAATTTATATGTTTAAACACATAATTTTTTTATACAAAAGTATTAGTTTCTGAAGATATTAGTTTGGTAGTTGACAAAAAGTGTTGACTTAAGAGGACGCTACACCGCAAGAGAAATCCATCATGGCGAATTCTTTTTCACCTTCATTGGTATTTTTTAATTTAAAGAATATTGAGTTCAGGTAAGTTAAGAGTCAATCATGAAATTTCAAATGCTGAAAAAAAAACTCTTTCGAAATATTATACGGTAAATAAATTATTGCAGGATAACCTTCCCACTTCATTATCGTCCCATAATTTGTTCGCATCTTGATATTTTTAAAGCAATATTTCAGCATTTAAAACTTTATGATTTAATCTCGTCTTACCTTAACTCACTTATTCTATATTTAAATTACTTATGTATGTAAAAGAGAATTCATCATGAATGATTTTTCTAGCTGTATAACTTCCTCTTAAGAGACTTCAAAGAGCACCTTTTGCGGCCTATCTCTTCTACGAGTTGTCATATTTTATGTCATGAATCATTCAATAAATATTTATTTTTCGTGAACTATGCGCCGAGCTATTTATCCTGACTATTTATTTTTGTTTTCATAGATATCGTTAGTAACTAATATGTATTCTTTTAATTACCTCTCCCTGCTTTAGATTAAATTATTGTTCTAAAATATATCCACTAGAATTAAAAAAAGATGCTATAGTTAGAAAATGCGTTACTGTACTTACAACAATGATGTAGATTTATTTATATGTTATACATATTATATTGAATGCAAAAAAAAAGGAATAATGCTGAATAAATTTTGATCTAATGATGGGATTTTCACGTACTAGGACTCAATCTTAATGTTTCATGAGGGTGGACCTAAAATATGCTGATTAATTAGGTCAGACTATCCTTAAAATTACAAAAAGTGAAAAAGTAGTACAAAAAAGTATTTTATCCGACTGAATATATTTATTACAGAACATTTTAAAACATTTATTCAACGAAAGCGAGTGAAGAATTTTAAGAATAAAACACAAAAACATCTACTTAATAAAATCCACTGAAGAGAACAACATCAACAATTATTCCTTTTCAATTATCATAAATGAAGCTTTAAGCCCTGTCTATCTAAGGAGATATCCTTTAATTCGTTATTTAATGTAATTTAATTCCTATAGTATCTTCAAACTGATTTAAAATTTAACACTGTGTATGTACAATGAAAAAAAAAAAAAAAAACGGAACACCTTGAATAATATTTGATCTAATGATCGGATTTTTTTCGTTCTAGGACTTAATGGTTCGAGGGGGTTGACCTCAAATATGCTAATTAATTAGTGCAGACGATATTTTAAGTTACAAAATCAGACACAAAAACGTACTTTCTCTAAATAAACATACCTTTTTTTCCGCGGATTCAGATTTCTGACCTTTAAAATGTAGGGGGTAGCCACAATCTGGGAACTATGGTCAGTTAATTTGGTTAGGAGAGCAATCCAAATGTTCCCTTAATGTTAAAATTACTTTTTGCGTATTTCGCTATATCTCGAGAACTTTTTAAACGAATTTTTAAAAAAAATTACACACAATCATAAAATTCGTTTATCTAAAGATGATTCCTTGCAGAAAATAACTTTTAGTAAATATTTATTATTTTATTTAAAAATGGTTAAACAAATTTTGAATTGTCGATGTACAATTTTTTGCATCCTTTTAAAGAATGTATAATTTTGTCTAACAAAATACAAAATTTGTGCAAAATCGGACGAACAGTTCCTGAGAAATCTTAGTTTTAAGTATCTGATTTTTTTTGAAATTCGACTTCTCAGGAACTATTCGACCCATTTTGCTCAAATTTTGTATTTTGCTATATAAAATTACATTCTTTAAAGTGATTCAGAAATGATATAACCTTATAATTCAAAATTTTTTCGACCATTCTTAAATAAAATAAAATAATAACGATTTACTTAAAGTTATTTTTTGCATAGAATTACCTTCAGATAAACTAATTTTATTTTTATAATTCTGTGTAAAATTTTTCAATTAGCATAAAAAGCTTTCGAGACATAGCGAAATACGCAAAAAAGAAAAATTAACATCAAGGGTGTCCAAACTTTGGAGCGCTTCCCTGTGATTTGGGGGTTCAAAAACCCGAATCTGTCGAGAAAAAGGTATGTTTATTCAGAGAAAGCACTTTTTATGTCTAATTTCGTAACTAAAAATATCGTCTGCTCTTATTAATTAGCATATTTGAGGTTACCCCCTCGAACCGTTAAGATTGAGTCCTGGAACGTGAGGATCCAATCATTAGGATCAAAAGTTATTAAAGGTGGTCCAATTTTTATTTTGCGCACTACATAATACGCAAAAATAATAATCGAAATACTCTGCATTATATTTGATCTAATGATTGGATTTTCAAGCACTAGGACTCAATCTTAATGGTTTAAGGGGTGATTAATGTTACAAAATCAGACACAAAAACGTACTATCATTGAATAAGCATAACTTCTTTTCTAACAGATTTGAATTCTTGCTCTTCAAAATATTTAACTGTCATATCTTTCATCGTCAATCGTGAACATATAAGATTCAGTCCTGGTACGCGAAAATCCGATCACTTGATAAAAAATTATTCAGAATGTCCCCCCCCCCCCCCANCCCCCCCCCCCACACACACAGATATGCCAATTGCTCCGAACATGTCAAAATAATTTAAAAAACGGTAAATAACTATTAAGTAAGTTTTGCAGATATTTAACTATTTTTGTTTGCTTTTTCAAAAGGTATAACATGACATAAGTAGTATAAAGTGGTGAATTATCCAAGCCTGCGAATTATTTAGAATGGTGGATAAAAATCTACTAAATTGAATTCATTGAACCAAGAATCATAATTGATAATCAACCACTTTAAAATATATATTTGCTGTCCGGAGCAAGTTGGCATCTCTGCACTCAACATGAAACAAGTGAATTTCATTTTCGTTACTTAGCAGCTGGATGTTATAGTACTTTGCCTTTGTCCTGAATGCTTATTATGGTTTTATTAGTCATCAATAATGTTATTACTTATTTTCTCACCATATTAGATGCAAGTGCTATTCGTTAGTGTAAAGTATTTACATTCGCAATCATCTTATTGTGCTAAAAGCCCAAAAAGTACTATTTTCATAAATTTCACATCCTATTGACATTTGGACATAAAACTTTTAATACGCTTTAAAATATTTAAACCGGGCAATTAACCTAGTTCAATAATTTTTATATGTTTTGAATATTTCAATGATTAAAATAACATCTTTATTATTGTAATTAATGCGATGTTTTAAATCATTTTGACCTTTTTAGATTTGACAATTATATAATTTCATTTAAAAATAATAATTCTCATCAAAATTGAGTTGCAATTTAACATTGTATCGAAAACGTAGGGAAATATGTTTATTTAGAAGTTATTGCGATAAAACGTGAAACGAACTTCGTGATTCTTCCAAATTTTTGTATTGAGCAAATAAATAGTTCGAACAATAATATAACAAAGTTATGCACTTATCCTGAATCTTTCTGTGGCTTAAGTTGATGTCGTTATTACTGAATTTTTATGCTTCTTTACCATTCTAAGATGAAGTGTTAGATAATATTTGTTTGAACAAATATTTAACATGGAATTATAATTGTGCTACTGTATGTTAAACATACAAGTCTTTATTTGCAAAGTTGCATTTTATAAGGATAATACGGTTTAAACAAATAAAAAAAAATAAAGAACGTAGTTGTATCCTGAATATTTGTGATGCCTTAAATTGACATGGTTATAACAGTAAGTGATTTCATGTTGTTATTTTATTTCTACCACTCTTGCCTTGAGTATTAAATTATATTTTTTGAACGAACATTTCAAATAGAATGATCATTGTTCGTATAGAGAAAAATTTAGAAATTTTACTACTGGCTAGTGACCAGTTGTAGCATTTTTAACAGTGGCCATTTTTTAAAAGATGTGGCTGCTTTTTCAATAATTGAAAATTTTAAATGATTAAATAAACCTAATATTAATCAGGTAAATGGTTTTTTTTAAGCATTTTTCAAAATATCATATTTAATAGAAGGTTCATTTCTAAAACTAATTTTTTTTTCTTCTGAAGCTAGCGTGGGTAACAGTAGTTTTCAGTATAATTTAAAATATTCATAATAATTCCACATTTATTAAAAAATATGCACATTAGCTGCATTTTTGGGCGAAAACGCGGCGAGCGGGTGGTCGGTTATATTTAGTTGCCCTTGTTATATTTAATCGCAATTTGTTATAGTTTGTTGCTAGTGGCGGCCATGACTTTTGCTCTATAATTGTATGTGCAGCATAAAGGAATCTTAATTTGCTTGTTCCATTTCAATAAGATAATCAAACCGGTCAAAGATAGCTGAACAGTAAAAAAAAGAAACCTAATTGCCCTTATTTTTTTTATTATTTCAGATGGTTCATGTTGTACCAATGGTACTATGTATGAGAAATATTAAAATGATTTACATTTTGTGACGTTCTTCTAGGTCAATTACTCTTCGAAAGAATATCAGAATACCTAATTCATAGTGGTAAACATATTGCGCTTAATAATGAGAAGTGTTTATGTGCTACATTTTGTTGTCATAATTAGTTATAAGACTTGTAAGACGCTTATAATCTCTAATATTTTAAATATTTATGTGCAACAATTCACCTATAGACCATAGCACACAAAAAAGGTGTAAATTAATACCAAATAATAAATAAAATGAAAGTATTATTTTGAAAGAGAGCTTTGTTGTGTCATTATAAATGGTATTTAAAAACTCTCTCCTGTATGCTTCTCCTTTTTTTTTAGAAAATGGAGATGAGGGAGAGAATTTAATTTCTTTTAGATAAACAAGTGGGGCATTGTTTCCTATATATTTTTTCAGCTAAAGTGAATGAGATAAAACTTATGATCGGACTAATAGTTGAGAAGTTATAAGGGTTTCAAGTACAATTTTGTATTTATACCACTTTACGCATCTATAATAGGTATCTAAACAAGCAGGGCATTATTTCCTTAAGTATTTTTTTTTATGTTTAAACTATAATTTCCCAGCCTCTTTCTTTTTTAATGACTGTCCACTTTGCAAAGCAAAAATCTTTCAACGCCTCCTGTAGAAAACAAGCATTAGTTAACTTCATTTTTTAAGTTGTTAGTGGTTCCGATATGATAAATTTTTTTATTATGTTGTTGATTTATTAAAAATTCTTACTAATCGATGAATTTGCAATTCAATTTTTTTTAATGAATGTATCTGTAAAAGTTGTAAGTGTTCTCATAAATTAGATTCCAACATATCGCTTTGCAATTCAAATTAAATAATCAGTTAAATATTAACATTTAAAAACTATTACGGTAACTAGTAATAATTTGTAGTTATTTTAAATTGTCTCAAAACCATTTTCAAATAATGGATATTATTGATGTTATGACAAACAAGACTCATTAGAGAAATATTCTATAAAGACAATTTTTATGTGCACTTCAAACTTCTAATGTAGAACGTAAAACGACCCTAGATTATTATAAAAATCTCTAAAAAATATGAAAAAATGTTTATGATAAGAAGAAATCATAAAATTCCAAATAATTTTGTTTAAAACTCAAAAACAATGACTTTTAATTCTTAAAAGCAAAAGCATTTTTTTTTGTGGATTTCCAAGGAAAGAATGGATTTTATAATATGAATATGAAATTCATTCCTTATATATTTATGAATTTTTAGAAATCATAAAAGAGGAAATCGTAAAATTTCAAAATGATTTGTTTAAAACTCAAAAACAATGATTTTTAATTCTTAAAAACAAAAATTTTTTTTTTGTGGATTTCCGAGGAAAGAATGGATTTTATAATATGAATATTCATTCCTTATATACTTATGAATTTTTTCATATAAAACTCGTTACAAATCTTGGAATCAATAAATTTCTTGACTAATAACTTGTTTGTTAACAATGTGCAAATAATTTATTTATCCAGTAATCAGTAATTTTTAAAGTTTTCCCAATATTTTATTTTATAACCATCTTTGAACAGCTGACTCAATTTTGGGTTTATGACGGGAGGAATAGGAGAAAGTGGCCTTCGTGCAGGACTTTTCGATGGAACTCACCCGTATTCGCCTTACATGGAGAGGAAAACCACGAAAACCTTCCATGGTTAGCCTGATAGCAAGGTTACTCCAACCCGTGATCCATTTATCACTGAGGATACTTTACGTCAGCACAGTTGTCGGTACTAACCGGGTGCGGAATTAGAATCGACCAGCCATCGCTGGAATTCGAACTCGGGTCACCTCATTGGAAGACGAGCGCACTATTCCTGAGCCACCATGTCTCGTTCCTCAATATTTAATTAAACTTAATTTTTTTAAGAGAATGTCTAATCTTACTGGATGCTAATTTTACTAGATTTACTAATGCTTAATTTTACTACTGGACTACATACAAAATGAAAATGAATGATAATTTGCTGATTCAGTAGACAGTGTAATAGTTTAGTTTTATTGATTTGATGAATGAATCTATTCTAAATATTTGTATTGGTTAAATAGACCAGTAGACCTTATTTTAACTGAAAAGAGTATTGTAAAATGGTTTAATTTGTTAAAAGATTAATTTAAATAATATGGCTGATTAAAAATGATTAATATTAATGATAAAATTATATGGTTAGCTAACTAAATCTTGTATCTTTGTGGTTCTTTAGAAGTCGTAGTTATTTTTGCAAATCATGAAATGTTTTGATTTAATTTACCGATCTATTTACTTAATTTGAGCTAGAGTATCTGTGTTGCTTATGTAACTAAAACTTTAAATTATGATATGTGTTGGTTTAATTTAACAATCTTATATTTCAATTCGATAAGGAATATTTATGCTATTTATCCTACATTTTGATTCGATGTAGAATATATATGCTGGTTAAGTAGCTGCAGCTTTCATTTAAAATTATATTGTTTGTTGTCTACCAATCGAGTAACTCAAATCGACCTAGAACTACTTGATGCAGTTTAAGTAGCTGTAACTAAAATCCTAAAATATGATATGCTTTGATTTAATTTAGCTATCTGATATCTTAATTCAATGAATATTTGTGCTGTTTATCATATATTCTAATTCGATGTGGAATGTGTGTGATGCTTAAGTAGCTGAAGCTTTTCATTTTAAATTAAATTGTTTGATTTAATCTACCAATCGAGTACTTTAGTTCACCTAGAATTATTTTTGCTGTCTAGGTAGCTGTAACTAAACGTTGTTTTATTGTTATATGTTTTGATTTAATTTAAAAATCAGATATCTTAATTCGAGAATGAATATTTGTGCCATTTAGGTAGCTATCACTATGTCTTATGTATACATTATGTTGTTTATTTTTCAGATCTAATAAATTAATTCGATACTCAACTTTTGCCGCATTGAAGTAAACATCACTAAAATTGTAAATTATGTTATTTTATTGTTTAACTTCCACCATTTTTAAGATTATTTTAGGAACACCAGTGAGCAAATAAGTAATTTCGTTCACTCAGTTTATTTTATTCTTTGTTTGAACTACACGGTGGCAAGGTTAGTGAAAATATTGAATTTAGATATATATAGCTAAACTGTATTCACTTAAAGTTTTATGTTCTTCAAATATTTGGATTAAGGCTTGTCTCATAAAAGATAGTTTTTCTAGTCAAAACTTCTCAAATTTACCAGAATAAAATTCAAATTCTAAATCAGCTTGTGGAATTGAAAATTTAAGCGTGTTAAATAACGGGATCTTTGATAAAATTTATAAATGAAAAAATATTATGTATTTTCTTATTTCTATAAAATCTGCTTCAGTTTTGATCTCTGTTTTTGCCTACAGCAAACCCTAAGAGTGTACTTGAAAGAAAGGGGGGGCAAGGACAATTGCCACAGGGCCTGAAACTGCTGGTGGTTCAGCTAAAACTCTCCAAAACGTGTAGAGTTTTCTCAATTAAAAAATGACGGAGAATCATATTGTATACAAAAAAATAATAATTATATAAACCAATAAACGCTTCATTTAATAAAATACATGGGATTTAATATTTTAGTGTTTTAATGAAAATAGGTATTCCGAGAATGAAAGTATAGACTATTTCTTTTTAAAGATTTTTTCAAAAATCTTACATAATATGAATATAGATTTGTAAATTGCCGAAACTAAATTTAACCTGCAAAACCTGTGTTAAGGTTTAGGAGTGCTTTTTAAATATAAAATTCACTTATGTTTTTTATTCTGCTAAAAGCCGTATTTACATTACTATTGTATTTTCTGTAATATTTATTTACTTTTTCTTTAATAGCTCATTATTGTGAATAAATAAGCAGAATTTATATTATAAGTTAATTCTCCATTCGTTTAACTCTCCATTTTATTCAAATAAAAATTGCTTTTCTTCCAAAAATACTCCATAAGTTTCTTCCAATCATAAACTTCGAAATCCTGTTTTCTTTTGAGTTGATTCTTTGATCAGTTGCACAGTTATTATAAGTTTAGATCAATTCTTAAAATTTTTATGATAATAAGATAGTATAAATTTCAGTAAATTATAAATTCCTTAATGATCAGAATTTGATGTACCTGAAAATTTATTTACAAATATCTCAATTTCTACATGCTTTGATTAAGCTGGCAAAAATTCTTTCTATTAATAATTTCCATTTAAACGTATCGAATTGAATTTGATGATAAAAAGGCATTGGAAGAGTTATCAAAAATATATATTTTATATTACTTTCCTTTAAACATATCAAACTCTAACTTGATGGTTTCTGTAAAATGTTTGGTACACTGACTCGTTGATAACAAGCGATTTAAAAATGTTCAAAAAATAAATAAATAAATGTCTAAAATTAGTTCCATTTAATCGCATCAAATACTAACTTGATGATAAAAAGCATTTTTAAGTAAGTTAGCAAAATATCGTTTTAAAAATTACTTCAATTTAAACATATCGAACTCTTAACTTGATGGTCACATTATAATGTATGAAATACTAACTTGTTGGTAATAAAATCTTGGAAAATAGTTCGAAAAAAATATAATTTCCATTTAATCGCATCAAATATTATTTTGATTATACAAAGCGCTTTAAAAATATTTGAAAAATATTTTTAAAGCGCTATATTTTCTGAATAACTTCTACTTAAACGTTGTATCATATTAGCTTAATGGTTTCATAAAACACTCGGAATATTAGCTTGATTATTAAAAATAAACCTCTTGAGAAAAAGTAGAATTTTTTTTAAGCACTTAATATTGGATGTTGATATCCTTGTATTTCCTAAGCGATGTTGAAATTAGTTTTTAAATTTTGCATATTTCACAATCTATTGCTGTTGAACACTCTTTAACTTTTCAATAAGTCTTTACTTCATTCAAAAGTAGTATTTTAAAATGAGAGTAAAAATTACTTTTTTTTTCTTTCAGAGCAAACGATTCTATAAAATTGCTTTCTAAATATTAGTTATAACATTTTTGAACAAAATGAGACATACGAAACTCACAGTTTTTTTTTAAATTTTATTTTTAATAAGAAGAAGATTCTATAAATGGGGGGAAGGGTGGCTTTCGAAATCACTTTCTGAATTCCAATTATAACGTCTATTTAAAAAGAAAATAACACTGATCAAAATCGCTATTTTTTAATTATATGAAAACGATTTTGGTATCGCTTTCTGAAATTGAATAAAATAAGACAGATTTTAAGTATCTCAGTTTCCTATCATTTTTTCCTAGGTAAAGAAAACGATACAATAATTTATGGTTTTTCGGAATCGCCTTCTCAATTTGAATCTTAATATTTGCTTTGGTAAATAAAATTAAACTTTTATTTATTGAGCGACACATTATTCGACAGATGTACCGAATTTGAAAGATAATTTTACGTATTTCTTATTGAAAATATAATCGCAATATTTTCCTATACTTTAACGTTCAAAAACAATAGCCTTAAGCAAATGCGTATCTAAAGATGGGGTTCAAACTTACCCTTTATATGTCCGACACCAGCAGAGCGGCAAATATCAGTTTGATTAAAATCTGAAAGAAACTCGACACTGAATATTCCTGAAGAGACATTGACATTAATCAAGAAATTCCTCGGCAAATCGCCTTGGCACACTCCTATTACAAGAGAATGAAAGAATTAATTTTTTCACGCTTGACATTGTGTGGCCATTGTTTGTTTGCAGAAGAATTCAGTTAAAAGAAAGGATATCAGAAAATATCGCCAAGGGAAAAAGCCAAATTTCAGTCCGATTTCAGAACATTTGGTCTTCACTTTAGTGGTCCTTGTGTCCCTGAAAAGTTGAAAAAGAAAGGTTAAAAGAGATTTTATGTTTCTTCGCGACAGTAAAATCTGGTCACGATGACTCTAAATCACCGGTTTATGGGTAGGAAAATGGAAATTTGTTTATATTGTTTTATATTGGACGTTTATATATCGACCACATATTAAAAAATTATAACCAAAAAATAATGTTCAAAATACATGTAAGCTTTTATTTAAATTTTGTTTTAGGTTGTTACTTCAACCTTGTTCTCCCTATTAAAGTTTAATAACCTATAAAATATAGATACATTTTTCTTCGAACAAAATATTCTTTTGAATTCATACATTCAAATTCAGTATGTTACATTCATATTTTCTGTAAGAAACATTTTAAAATAAGTTTTTTAATACATAAGTTCAAACTAATAAGCTTTATTTGAATTTTCCATAAGAAAGTTGTTAAAATCTTACAATTACGTACATTCAAATTTAATAATCTGCATTCAATATTTGTATAAGTAATTGAGTTAGTTTATTGATGCTATTTTTATGTTTTAGTTTGTCTAAAAAAAAATTTTGTGTTAACTTATGCTACGACTGGGCGAAAAACAGATTAAAAATTAAACTTAACACGTGTGTATCTGCATTTTATGTGTATAAACTAAACTCAGTAGGACGACAGCCCATAGAGGGCCAACGCCTACTGTGCCCATCTCAGTTCCGATCAGGTAGGTCAGCCGAACGCGGAACGCCCAGTGTTTAGTTCCCAAGCATGCTTGGTACTCTATGTATATATGCTACCGTAAAAGTATGAGATCCGTTATTTTATAGAATACCTATAGTTATTCAATGAAATAACTGATCGTGTCCGTTAAAGTGTAAAACTCTCTTGTATTTCATGGTTTAACTAGTTATTTCATAGAATAACGATCTGCAGCCCGTTAAAGTGTAAAATAATCTATATGCTACAGCTCAAAGTTTAGGTACTGGTCAGGGATTTAAAAAATATTCGTGTAAAGCCAGTGTGTCAACAAAAAATTTTTTTGTTTGAGAAATAATGTTCTTTGTAATTCCAAGTGTCATTTTAGTAATCCTTGCTGTAACAAATGATTTTATGGTACGTTTCCATAAATACCATTTATATGCATACATTTTATGTATTATGTATATACATATATTTTTTGTATTATTGGTATTTTATGTATATACATCTAAGTGAAATATAACTTTTAAATACACCCATTTAAATTCAATAAGCTATTTTAAAATTTTATGTAGGAAATGTGTTAAATAAGCTTTTAAATTTCGCCAATATTCAAATTCTAAATCTTTTTATGGCTCGCAAGTTTAAGAAATGTGTAATTAAACTCTCAGGCTCTCAGAAACGTACAAAATCAACTATTTTCTTCATTAATGAGTAGAAACAAGTAGTTTTATCAGTTTCTCTATATCTTTGAGAAATTTAACTTCAAAATGTTTGTTTTTAAAATAAATAATTTCGTTTCTTTTCGGCGTTTGCATTTTTCGAGAATTTAAGTTCATAATATCCTTTTACTTTAATGAAAATTTCCGTTTCTTTATACAAAAAGATTTCTCATATAAAATATTTTTCCTGTATGATTTAGAATTGAGCTAGTCAAAAATTTAATAACATAGTCAGCTCACTGCCGTTTCACTCTATTGAGAAAAATCATGGAAAACATAAACAGAAGAACATAGTTAAAAAATTACGAAAAAACGGATTTTTTTTACATGTACCAGTTTTTTGTTGGTTTTTTTCTATCATGTGGCGAAAGATTAAATCAGATAGATTGTTATTAAAGGTACTGAAACAGACAGATTTTGAAACAAACAAATTGTTATTTGTAGTGTTGAAACCGTTTTAAAAACTAACAGATTGTTATTAAAAATATCGAAACAAACAGATTTTAAAACAAACATATTGTTCAAAGTATCAAAACAGATTTTAAAACAGATTGTTATTAAAAGTAGGGGAAGATCAAAATAAACTGATAGATTTTTTAAAATTTCTATTTTCAACTAATATAGTTTCTTCACAACGCTTAAATATTTCGATGATTAAAGCTCACTCCTTTCACTAAATAATGATTTTTTCTATTTTAATCATGAAAATTTCTTCATTTTTCTATTTTAATCATTTCTAAATATTTTTTATTGATAAAGACAATAATTTTGGAACAGAGTCAGTTCTCTAGTTTCACTAAATTAGGAAATATCCGAGGAAGCAAATAAAAACGAAATAATGTCGTTAAAAAAATCGCAAGAAAGATTAAAAAGTAAAGAAAAGAAGAAAAAAATATGCTTTTCACAAGTACGGAAAACCAAATAACCAATATTTGTGATTGCTGAAAGATTAAAACAAACGGATTATCTTAATGTTTTACAAATAATTAATTATGAAAATGTTATTATTTTAAAATTGTTTGGTGTAAAAATTGCGTTGTTTTATTCACGATGTTGATGCAATTAAATTCCTGAGATATTAATGAAAAACGATATACATAATTAATAATTATACATTTCGATTGTTTTTAATTTGAACACGCAGATGGCCATCGATACTTGCAGACGTATTTGTAATCCCAAAACCTTGTATAACATGTTCAACAACTACAAAATCTAATAAACAGATTATATAATTCCATCAAACATGACATTTGCGACACCAACCTTTCGAGTAAAAGCTGTTTAAACAATGTAATTGACAGTGCTATTTGTAATCCCTATTTATTTAGTTGATTTAGTGATAATTCAAATTTTATTAGGAAGGGTGAAAAATAAAAGTATGAAATATAAACATAATTTTGGCTTCTCGAAAATATGCTATAATGTTTTTATTTCACCATGGTGCTTTGATAACAAATTTAACATTCATTTTAGCAATTTATTATAAAAATAATAAATTCGAAATGTTACGTTTACTGTGAAACGTCGATTTAGTATTATCGATAAAGAATGATGCTTGTACGTGTAATAACAATATACATAGTATTTTCGAGTCTGGTATATTTTTCCGACAATTGGTTGCCCGACAGGTACATTTGCTTGACAGCTCATATTCCGATACGTTAGCCAGACAACTTATTTGTTCGGCAGTGCTATTTTTTAATGCTAGCTACAGTTCTGGAAGGTCCTAAGTTCTTTATTGAGCATAGGGTAAAGTTTAGAACAGAAACAATTACTACATAAACAGTTATTAAACATCGTTTGTACTTTCTTGCTATAAGTAGCAGTAACAGTTGGCAACAAAGAATCTTTTGCTTGCCATCCCTGTCAGGAAAATGTACGTGTCGGGGAAAATAAATTATCAGGCAAATGTGCATGGTCGAAAATTGGTTTGTCGGGAAAATGATCAGATGTTTTTTTTTTTTTTTTTTTCAAATGGCAGGCACTGAACATTATTCTTCGCCTTAGAACAGTGTTTCCTAAACTTATGACTTTTGTGTACCCTTTCTAAATTTTTCGTATCGCTGAGTACCCCTAATAAAAAAATGAATGAATTTTTTACTATGAAAAATCGCACAAAAAGTAAAAATCACAACTGGCTGTTGACACCACTAATTATTAACTGTTAACTCTGCAAAAAATATCCAATAGAAAAATACGTAATCGTAAATTTTCATGGCTAGCTTTGTTTTTAAATAAAATTTTTTGTAATTTTCGTTTGTTGCAAGATATTTCGCATAAGAACGCGTACCCCTGCTAAACTGTTCCCGTACCCCTTGGGGTACGCGTACCACACTTTGGGAAACACTGCCTTAGAAGATGCCGGAATTGTTACTCATTTCACGTTACCCAGGGAGCACCTGTGAACCAAAGTCACGGAGGCGAGCAACATTACCCACGCCACACTGCCACAAAGAACAACACATAGAGAGAGAAACATCCATGCCCAGAGCGGGATTCGAACCCTCAGCCACATTTTCATATGTTGTTCCGTAGATTTTTACGCATTATTTTACAATTCTTCAGATTCCTTAAAATTTATCTTTAGATAAATACGGGTTAAGATTTATGTTTGGATCAGTGATTCTCAACCTTTTTTTGGGGGCGGCACACTTTTAACAATTTCGAAATTTGACGGCACACAATGAAAAAATTAGTTTAAAAGTTGTTTACTTACCTATAATACACTGTGTTAAATAGTTTGTGATAATAATTTTGAATGTGAAATAAAATAATATGTAGGGGAGAGGGGGGTACATGTGAACAGGGGGCACATGTGAACATGGTATGTTTTACCAATATGATTTGAAATAAAAAATCTCGAAAAATTTTCAATTGATGGCAGTACTAGTCCTACCTCTCTGAGAAACTTTCAGAGCAATGAGACATTTTGTTGGTCTATTCTGACAATTTCTTTGTATCAGCTGGTGTTGCATATATTATAATCGCTCGCTTCTCCAAGTGAAAGCATAATATAAATCAACTAATAAACTAAAATTAACTATTGCAGATCATTATATGAACATTCAGGTAAGTTTATGACAATTATTCTTTTTTTTTACTCAATTAAAAGTTCATTATTTTTCAAGTTAGGTTTAAGAAGGATGATGGGGGCACTTGTGAACAAAACATCTGGGGCAGATGTGAACAGTTCACAAGTGCCCCTACATAGTATTAAGATTATTATCCTCATGATATTATAAGTTTAAAAAATATGTATGCATTTAAAATTATCATTATTTAATTTTCCATAATTAATTTATTAATTTTTCCTTAAAAAAAATTTTTTTTTATTAAATGGTTGATCGCGCATCACGCATATTAACTGATACACCTGAGAAAATAGAATTGTTAAAGCTACAAATGAAAAGATAGAAAAAATGAAAAAAAAAAGCATGAAAGAGTATTAGAGAAGAAAGAAAAAGGCCCATTACAACACCCGTGGAACATGAAGTTGCGAAAAACCCAATTACGGATAAATTATTGTACAGCTGAAAAATTATTTTCTTATTGACAGTACTGTTGTACAATTTAAATTCACATAGTAAGCTACAACCCCCTCAGTATAATGCGTATCTATATCTGTTATATTAAAGATTTTTTTTCTTTGAAATATGATGATTGCTTTGTGTTTTTAATCTTGTTCATATGTGCCCCAGGCCTGTTCACATGTGCCCCCAATAGGGGCACATGTGAACAATTGAAGTCATTTTTCTAAAATATTATAAAGTAAAGAAATATTTTATTGAAAAATCTCAAAAAATTCCACAAGACAAAGAAAATACTATTTAAACATATGGACTTTTTTACTATGAAAAATTGATGATATTTTTCGAAAAGTGAAGAAATAAAAAAATTTGTTCACATGTGCCCCCCTCTCCCCTACTACAAAAGCACGTTTATTAAGAGATTAATTATTTCTTTCGACTAATTTTTTATTAGTTAGTAACAGGTATTTATTTTTTTATTTTTTTGCTAGTTATTAATTGCTATAGCTATTAACTGTTATTTTTTGTGATTTCTTGTCTACTAGTTTTTTAGCTGATTATTAATTGTTAGCTTATTTTTTTGTTAGTTATCCTTTGTTAATTTGTTTTTATAACTTTTAATTTCATAGCTTACTTCAACGATTAGCTTTTATTTAAGTTCGAAAGTCAATATTTAGCTTGCTTTCCTTTGTTAATTAATAATTTTAATAATCATTAAATTTCCTACTTATTTCAACATATTTTAAAATTGTCAAAGACAATTTAAACACTTCCTTCTTATTTTAACTTATTTTAAGATTGTCAGAGACAAAGATGTTCACAAAGATGCCGACAAAGATGTTCACACGGTTAAAGCATGGAAAAATTATAAAATGCGTATATATTTATATATATACACTTTTCTTTAATTTAAACTTTACTCGTAATAAAAAAAAGCATTATAATTTTTATTGTATCATTTCTAATATTTGGCGGAACATTTTCAGAATTTGGCGGCACAAGTGGTTGAGAATCACTGGTTTAGATCTATAAGGTTTCAACGAGTCCGAAGTTTCCGGTTGAATTTTCCTCTTTTTCTTGTTTGTTGAGATCGCGAATACATTGTTATCGTTATTTGATGTTTATTAAAAACATGAATTATGAAATTTATTATGAATTCTCTTCAAATTCTTTCAATTCGCTATGTTTGGAATTGGGTGAAAATTGCCTGTAAAATTTTTTAAGTGAAAATTACGTGAAAGATGTTAATAATTTATTTTTTTTAAATAGCATATTTTGAATTGAAGAAAAATTGCATGATTAATTAATTGGTTTTTGTCAATTTTTTTTATTATTAAACTAATTATAATATATTAAAGAAAGCTAAACATTTAAGTCAATTACTTTACCTATTATCCTATTATTTAAGTATACCGATGAATGCTTTTTTTTCTGTTGCATTAAATTTTATTAACGGATTTTAGATATTTTCACGTCACCAATTTGAAATCTTCAATAGGTTTCACTCTCTCCAAGCTACAGTTTTTTAGTGACTTTTTGCTCTATTTTTTGTCAAAGTGAACAAACTTAACTATTTGTTACAGGGGTCGTATAAATGTTGCGACAGAATTCTAGGGGAAATAGGACACATTATCAAATTAAAATTGCATAGAAAACCACGATACCTGGAATAGTTGTCGCAAGCGGTTAATGACGCTTCCCTATCATGAATTGTCTCTTCGTGCGCTTTTGAACAAGTCATAATAGGAAAGCGCTCCTAACCGCGTATGACGACATTTCCCGGTATAAGTTCCTATACAGTTTTAATCTTGATTATGTGCTCTAACTCCCCTAGAAGTTTGTCGCAGCATTTATGCGACCCTCTGTTATGTATATAAATTTTTAATTTTGTTTTTAAATTTGTGCACTTTGACAAAAGAAATAATTTTTAAAAAAATCTGTAGCTTTAGGTGCAAAACTAATTTCAAATTTGAAATCCCCACTCTCGAGTTAAGTAAAAACCGAGTATTTTTAGAAATGCAACAAAAAATTTGTTTCCGAGTGTGTTTTCTACTACTTTTTCCTGGTTTGAAAAATTCAGTTATGAAAATTTTTTCTAATTTAAATAAGATCTCGTCACATAGGAATTTACTATATAAAAAAACTAAGCTCTTAGTTACGAAACCTTATACTTTTCCAAACCTTTTAATTTATTCGATCGTTGCCTATAAATTCTTATTTTTATGTAAGTGGCTCAGTTAGCAAAGCAATACTTATTTCATTTGTAAAGTACGGGAATCGTGGTGGCTCAGGGGATAGAGCGCTTGCCTCCCAACGAGGTGACTCTGGTTCGAATTCCGCAAAAGGCTCGTCGTGCCGTCAGACTAACCCTGGAACGTTTTCGTGGTTTTCTTTTCCATGTAACGCAAATGCAAGTTAGTTCCATTAAAAAGTCCTTCAAGAAGGCAAATTTCGCCAGATTCTTTATCCAAGAGTTCCCTTGTCTTCTGGATACAGTTCAAAATTACAAGGCTTCGGAGTTGAACATGAGTAGTCGTTAATCCAAAATTGGGTCGGCTGTTCAACGAAGGTTATAAAATAAATTTAAAAAATGTATAGCGTTGTCCCCTTGCCGTCAGACTAACCGTGGGAGGTTTTCGCGTTTTTTCTTCACCATGCAATGCAAATGCAAAAAGTTAGTTCCATCAAAAAATCCTCCACGAAGACAAATTTCACCCAATCGTTGATCCAGGAGTTCCCTCGTCTTCTGGATTGAATTCAAAATTACAAAGCAAGGTGTTGAAAATTAGTAGCCGTAAACTCAGAATTTGGGTTGGCTGGTCAACGACGTTTATAAAATAAAATAAAATTGTGTAGCGCTTTTAATTCGTAGAAAAGTTAAACAGTACTCTAAGTTGATAAAAAAATTGCATTTTTTTTTTTCAGATGCTTCTTCATTTAGAGTACATAACTTTTTTTTTCTAACTATGCTCCACTGATTTACAACAATTTTATCAACAGAAAAGTACGTTAATTTTCTTTTATATTGTTATGCATTGAACATAACAAACAAACCTAGATGTAAATAAACATGTCGCATTGTTTTCATGGCCAGGAACTAAAGGATATACGGCATATACGGAATAATACCATTTGATTTATATCCAACTGGGCAATCAGAATAATGTCTCTTCCTTCTTATCAACAATGTTGCCTGATTTATAAAATAATTAATTCAATTACATTGTTGTGTGTTTCATTTTATTGTAAACAAATAGGTAACATTTTTAACAAAGGAAAACAAACGCAGCAAATAGAAAACAATCGCGCAACAAATACCCAATAAAGATCATACATAATTATGTATACTTTGTTCGAAAAAGTAGCCTAAAAATCGACTCTTGCATAAAGCTAATTTTGCTGCCTAGTTGCAAAACTGTGACTATAATTTTTTGCATTGTCAATTCCAGTCATTAATAATTCGTTTTAATAAGCGATCTAGTTCAGTTACCGAGCTTACTGCGTCACTTTTTGTCGTACCGAGCTTTATTAAAGTAAAATTGTTAAGTCGTAGAGAAATCACGTACATTAATATGCTGCTAACTTAAAATACGTTTTTGTGTCTACTTAGTTTAATGGTTAGCACTAATTATTTACTAATTACACGACTTTGAACCATTAAGATTGGCATAAAGTTTGTGAAACTCCGTTTATTAGAATAAAATTTATTTAAGTTTTATTTAATATGTTTCTGTTTTTCGAGTACCGTATTCTTACTTTTATATTTAACATCAGTGTCCAGCACAAAATCGGACACGAAATCGTACTTTCTCAGCATAAACATACCTGTTTTTCAGAGAATTTGGATTTTTGACCCATAAATAGTGGTAGCTGCGATCTGAAAAAAATGTGGTCCTGATAGTTTAGTCAGGAGAGCGATCAAAAATTTGTGTCCGTTTATGTTATTTTTCCTTTTTTACATATTTCACCATATCTCCCATAGTTTTTAGGCGAGTCGAAAAATTTTTGCACACAATTATAAAATTAATTTATCAAAATATTATTACATGTAAAAAGTTACAATAATTTATTATATTATTTAATAATAATAGTTGAAAAATTGTAAAATGTAAAGTATACAAACTTCTATACCATTTTAAACTATGCTATTTTTTAAATAAACCAATTTTCTCAATAAATAAAAATTAGCAATAAATTTTTAAAATCAATGATAAAAATCAAAATTTGAACGAAATCGATGGAAAAGTTTGTAAGTAATTAAGTTTCAATGAAGCCATAAACTCAAGAACTATTAAACCAATTTCGTACAAACTTTGATTTCTCCTCCCCTCTTATAAGCAAATACTTTTTATTTTTATTTTATAGCCATCGTTGAGCAGCCAACCCAATTATTAGCCGATCCACTCCGTAGCCTTGTAATTTTGAACCCAATCCAGAAGACAAGGAAACTCCTGCATCAAGTATCGGGAGAAATTTGTCTTCGTGGGGGACTTTTTTGATGGAACTAACCCTTATTTGCGTTATGTGCAAAGGAAAATCACGAAAACTTCCCATGGTTAGCCTGACGGTAAGGATCTCTAAACCATGTGCCGTTTACCACTGAGGATATTTTACGTCAGCACTGTGAAGGGTGCAAGACGGATGCGGAATTCATATCGATCAGCTATCGCGGGGATTCGAACCCGGTTCACCTCTAGAAAGGTGAAAGTTTCACAAATTCTTGCAAATAATAACCTCCGTAGGTATTTCTAGATTTTTCCTTTAATATGCTGAAATCAGCTTTTATGAGAGTTTAACATTTATTGGGAGAACAAATTAGTTTGGTCCGTTTTCAAAAGGTGGCTCTGGCTGTTATGAATGTTTCATAGTGGCGTCTGGTTTCGGTGGTTTCAGAGAGGTTAGATATCCGTCAATAATATTCAGTTTATATCGCTTTGAGTTTCGTACAGAAACCCTGTTTTTTACTTAGTTGAATATGTCAATTTTTGTGGTAACGAAGCTCCATTTTCTTGTGGTTTTATGTTTCTGCTTCAATTGGATGAAAAATGTAGCTGAATCGCATCGAATGCTTGTAGAAGTTTATGGTGACAATGTTCCAACTGATAAATCATGTAGGGAATGGTTTCGACGTTTCAAGAATGGTGTTGCATACTATGAGCTGCTACAACCTGGCGATTCCATTACGGGCGATCGGTATAGGCTACAATTGATTCCTTTGAGCCATGCATTACGAGAAAAACGACCGGAATACAAGCAAAGACATGACAAAGTTATTCTTGTGCATAATAACGGTCGGCCTCATGTCCAAAAAGTCGTAAAATATTATTTGGAAACAGTCAAATGGGATATTTTACCACACCCGCCATATTCGTCGAACATTGCTCCTTCTGATTAAAGGTTTTTTTTCGACTTATGCAGCATGATTTGGCAGGTCACCGGTTCACTTCTTTCGCAGAAATCGAAAATTGGCTCCTAACTTCGATCGCCTCAAAAGACGAGACATTTTTTCGAGATGGAATTCGAAAATTGCCTGACAGATGGGAAAAAGTAGTAGCCAATGATGGACAATACTTTGATTAATCTGTTTATTCATTTTGTTCAGAAATAAACGCATTTTTAACCACAAAAAAACGGACCGAACTAATTTGTACTCCCAATATTAGTAAGACGCCTTTTACAAATTATAAATCGCGTTTCGCATTCATGCTTTTTTTAAAAATTAAATCATGGCTATAATATCTGCTTTTCAAATCACGTATCAATATTTACAAATGACGCACCGTTATTTAGCGTATCGTCCACTTCACATTGCATATTCGAACAAAAATTACAAATTACTAAAAATTTGATAATAATTTTGAGATTTTTTTTCTCTTTGCTTAACCATCATTTTGGTTTAAATTTTAATTCGGAAGACAAATTTAATTAACTATATTTCCGATTTGAAATTTGAGAGCTGTAATTATAGAGGAAATTGATTTTTCTGGAGGTGGGAAAACTGAAAACATGTCTTTTAAGAAAATTGCATTCATCAGTTTCTAAAAAGCTTCCAAATTAAGGTGACGCGAAGTATAGAAACGGTAAATAAAATCGTAAAAGTGAAGCACTTCAACTGTATTTCATCATCTAGAATTGTTTTTCTATTAAAACTTAACACGTGAACAAGCGTATTAAAAACTTTTTACGACAGAAAAATGTGAAGATTAAATTTTTGGTTACTACCTCAGAGATTCGAAAGGATACTGGTAGTAAGGTTTGTAATATGTTCGATCATTTGAAATTCCTTGAAGATTTATTTTCTTCCTTTTAAATTAATTTTAAGTTACTTGTTTAATATATATTTTTGTTGAGTTTCGTATAAATACATATTCCAACACACTCCTGACTTAATTCTTAATTAAATAAGTTCCTGAATTAATGGAAAAATCGCGTCATAAAAGTGCTTGACTATCATAATCATGTATGTAAGTATAATTTTATTTCAAAATGTTTGTTGTATGTATAGTTCTAATCTATAATGTAAGCAATCTTTTAACATCATAAATAGGCTATCCGAGACACGCATGTCACGATAGAGTTTCCGTTGCGAAGACTTACTAAAAAATTAAAATAAATTTAAAAATAGTAATTTTTAAATAAGTAAGACTTATTTAAAAATTCGAAGAACTGAAATATTTTTTTTCTAGTTTTGAGTTTATATAGTGTTCTTAGAATCTTGAGAAGAAAAAGAACGTGCAGCTTATTTTAAAAAAAACTATAACTGGGCAACTTTCTAGCTGAAGTAGTTTGTTTTTCTAGTTTTGAGTTTATATAGTGTTCTTAGAATCTTAAGGGGAAAAAACCAAGCAGCTGATTAGAAATTAAATTATGACTGAGTAAGTTTCTAGCTGAAATATTTTTTTTTCTAGTTTTGAGTTTATATAGTGTTCTTAGAATCTTGAGGGAAAAAACCGATCAGCTGATTTAAAAAAACTATGACTGAGAACTTTCTGGCTGAAATATTTATCCCCTCTAGTTCTGAGCTTATATAGCGCTCATAGAATCTTAAGAAAAAGAACCGAGCATCTGATTAAAAATTAAAGTATGACTGATCAACTTTCTGGCTTTAAGTATTCTTTTTATATTTGAATTTATATTGTGTTCTTAGAATCTTGAGAAAAGAAAAATACAAGCAGCTGATTTAAAATATTTATAACTGAGCAAGTTTCTGGCTGAAATATTTTTTTTTCCAGTTTTGAGTTTATATTGTATTAGAATCTTGAGGGGGAAAAACCGAGCAGCTGATTGCCAGAGGTGATTAGTATGCTTGAAAAGTGCTAGCTATTGATTGTAACTGACAATCTAAACTATTCAAGAATTATAATTAAGGACAATAATAATACAATATTAAAAGGAAGGATTTATCAGAATAAAAAACATCAAAATTAAAAAAAAAAATTTGGAAAAAAGAGGCTAGCAAATATGTTTTTCCCTCAGAGGAAAAATCTAACAAAATTTATTAGACTCATTTATATGCATAGATAGATTAATATATGAGCTGCGGAAAAACCGTTTTGTAAACTCAAACGTAGTGGAACCAATATTTTTGCATGGTCACAGTACGAAAAAAAAAAATAATCACAAGGGAAACATTTTTTTCAATCAGCAGTTAGGAAAAAGGAGCTGAACTAATACGGTAAGTCAGCACATTTTTTTTTAGTGGACTATACCCTAGTTTTACTTTTACTAGCTTGACATCATCAGGTTTAATTTTACAACTTTCAATTTGTTTCTTCTTTTTAGTTTTGCATCGGTCAGTTTGTTTACGCAGAAAAGTGATCGAAATTTTGAATTGCAATAAATTTTGTAACTTTAATAATAGACTCAAACACAAAGATTCGTTTGAAATTTGAGCCTTCCAACTTGCCTAGAAAATTCTCGAACTTTCTATGGATAAATTGTACTGGACGATAAAATCGCGTCATACATTCTGTTTGGGGCGGTCAAAAAATGATGGAATATTGTATTGCCCAGCAGACATGGAACTTTGGTGGAGCATTCTACTTAATGGTATGGAGCCTTCTATTTAATCGGCCAGCGGATGAATTAATTCTTTTAAGGATAAATTCCTTGTGGAGATATTATGGCGATACATTTAGTATGTAGGAAACGATTGTAACTTGTATTGTCATTTAACAAAGTGCTCTGGTACAGGTTTGAGTACTCTAGCTAGTCGGATAAGCGTAGAAAAACGTAATAATAGTGTAAAATGTGAGGTATCTTAAACAGTTTTTAATACATCTGAACTGATTACACATATTATAATAAATAGTTTATTTATGAAAATACACTGAATATTTATTTGTGAAAATTATACGTTGAGCAAAATATTTTTCTTTGCCATGTCGATTTTCGCCACAAATTTCGGCTTACCGGCGGTCTGTAGTGTATGAAAACACCATTTGTTTTACATGTTTGATGAAATACTTGCGGGTCCGCACTTGCGTATACTGAGCTGGATTGTAAGAATTTTCGTTTCTCATGTGCAACCCTCCTACATTTTGCAAGAGATTCGCAATTTCAGACTTCATTTTCCGCCCTCTGTAATAGAATCGAAAAAATCTCTCGAATTTTTGCTGATTTTTTTTCTCTATTAGCGAAGGAAAATTTCTTTTCTCTTGTTAATTTCATCGTTTGTGACGCGCCATCGTCTTCGTCACTGTAAATAAAACCATCAATAGTCAAAAACTTGCCAACCCTGTCTAATTATATTTTTCCAAGTGCTTAAAAGATTCTTATTTTTTGCTGAAAAATTTGGCTACGTACCCTTGGTTCTGAAATTATTAGCATCACTTTCCCCGACCAGTGTTCGAAAAATCTCAAAATCCTTACAATAAACATAAATTTTTATTTTATTCCCTTCCAGCAAGAATAAGAAGTATGATCAACTGATCCAAAAATGAATATGGAAAACATGAACGGAAAGAAGGATTATCCTTCCGATATAGGTAAGTCATCCTGTATAAATATAATAATTCTCATTTTTAAATGTTTATTAACTGGACTTAAAAATCAACCGATTTTCAAAAGATAGTTGATTTTTGTCTAAAACGTACGACAAAATTCTGTTTGACAGTTTTGCTATTACCCTGATTCTTTAAAATATAATAACAATCCCAGGGCTTAAAGCAATATAATAAGAAACCATCTTTTCTTTCAAAACTTCTTGTTTTAAAATTTTTGTTTCAAAATTTTTCTTTGTTTCAAAAACTTTTTCTTCCAAAATTTTTACATCAAATTATTCTTTATTGCTTTAAGTTGGGTACTTGACACGTTTCTGGAGAGAGATGCTACAAACTTGTAGATTTCGGGGGGAGGGATTCTTACTTTAACGAACGAAACTGCAATTTTACCGATTCATATTTTTTTTTGTTGTTGTTGCATGAAATAAGCATTAATTGTATACTTTTTCATGTACTCAAATGAAATGATTTTTTTTCTTCACAATTTTAAATCTATTAATGATTATCTATAAATAACAGCTAGTCTTAAGCAGTAGTGAAAGAAGTCTTTCTTGATAAAGAGGATTTTATTTGCTAAAAGCGAATTTTTGTAATTTTTTTAATGTTTTCAGTTAAGCTTCTTTTTCGTAGCCTAATCTAAAATAATTTCTAGTCCCCTTTACTACGCATTCTATTTTATTTTATAACTGGTATCGAAACAGCCGACCCGATTCTGAGTTTACGATTATCAATGTTAAACTCCGTAGCTTTTTGATTTTGAACCCAATCCGGAAGACAAGAGAACTCCTGGATCCAGCATCGATATAAACAAGTCTTCGTGGTGAACTTTTTTTCATGGAACTAACCCAAATTTGCGTTGCATGGTGAGAAAAAATACAACGAAACCCTCTCACGGTTAGCCCAACGGCAAAGGGAATCTAACTCATGATCCATCTATCACTGAGGATATTTTATGCTAGCATTATGGTCAGAATTCGTATCGACCACCCAACTCTGGGATTCGATCCTTGGTCATCACATTAGCCACCGCATCTCTATTCCGTAAATTTGGCAATTACCTAAATTTGCCAAATTCCCGAGAAGTGACCATTTTGGAGGGGGTGGTCACAGTGACAAGTCCGCGTTCCGGCACCTCTGTTTCTGAAATATCTCCCATAAATTAATAAAAATTTATAATATTTACTATAAAACTTTATATTAGTTATAATGAAAATCCTTAAAAAAATACATGGAACCTTTTTTCATGGAAAAATAAATTCACTGTAAAAAGTATTCTAAGTTTTTCTAACCTTTTCTATTTTCTCTCCACAGATTTGTCAACTATATCAAATAAACAAAACTATGGCAGTACCACAACAATGCTATCATCATTCGCTACGGGCACCAGCAAATTAGTGTCCGCAGCGGACAGTGATGTTCTGGAAGAACGAATTCAAGTTCCCTCTTCGGAAAATGTAAATACATTTTTTTTTTTTATTTCGTTGAAGATTATTTTTAACATCTTAACATTTGAAAATATTTTATCGAAGTATTTGGTAACGTTGTTTTAATAAGATAAATAACGATAGGAATTTTTATTTTTTATTTTTTTGCTATTGCATAAGTTTTTTTAACGTACGTCGAATATTTTCACGTCACTAATTTCAATTATCTCTCCAAGTTACAATATATTTATTTTTTTAATGGCACTTTTAGTCTATTTTTTTCTCGAAATGTTCAAGTTTAAAAACGCTATAGATAATGGAGGGTTGTATAAATTTTGCGACAAACTTCTAAGGGAGCTATGGCACATTATCAGGATTAAAATAGCATAGGAGCCCATATCCGGAAATATCGTCATGTGCTGCTAGGGTCGCTTCCCTATTATGAAGTTTCTTGGTGATCTTCTGAACAGGTTATAAAAGGAAAGCACCATTGACTGCGTACAATATATTTGGTCATGGGTTTCTATACAATTTTAATCCTGCTAATGTGCCCTAACTCCCCTTTTCTTTTTTAAAAGTAGTCTTGTACTGTTCACAAAAATGTCCTGGTATTTCTGAAAAATGTTGTCCTGATTTTTTTTCTGCGAACCATGAGGAGGCCGATTGTAATAATTCTCTTTATTGCTGCCCACAGTTAAACAAGTTTTAATATTCTGTGCGCCCGCTTTTCTGAATAGTGATTTGTCAAACTGCAATAGCGTTTTCGTTTTTTCCTCGGGAGTGTTAAAATATTATCTATAGTCTGTCTAAAATAAGAACTCTTCCAGACATTCGTCTGGACCTGTGGCGGTGACTATGGTGACGAGGTATGACTATTTCAAGTAGGGGTGCGGGGTCACTGTTTCGACTCGGATCGGTAGGAGGAAGGGAATTTTTTTCTTCGGTCTCTTGTGTTGTCTAGAGTGAAGCTACCCACCCTAAAATGCGTCACTCTTGTTTCCATAGCACCAGACGGCCTCAGACTTTGTGGCGGAGGAGTTCTTAGCGTAGACAGACCATAAGCACAAATGAAGTGTGGTTTGTTATTTGCTAATTTTTGCTGATAAGGGCAGGGGGAGAGGTAAGAGTAGGGCTTACATATGACTCTAAAACCCTCTTATTTTCAATTTTAAGAAGAAAAAATGCAACAAGTGAACTTAAAAAATTGCTCTGGAAAGAATCTCAAACTTAATTTAAATTTGAAGAAAGAAAAAGTTCGAAAAAACTGACTTCAAGACGTTTTAGAGGTTTTTAACTTACTGAAGCGAATCACAAAATCATCTTTAAGAATAATTTTTTTTTAAAAAAAATGAGCTTATGTGCGTAATTAAATAGGCATAGAAGTTGCAGAATGGATGTATGAAAATTCTTACCCAAGTAGAAGAAAATGAAAAAGAAACTATGTCATAAAAGATACGAAAAAATGGCTGAAACATACCATCTAATTTGATTCTTATGCGTTGAGTTTATTCGTAGATAGCTTAAACAATAAATTCTACTCAAAATTATATTAAAAGAACTAAGTCGTACATTTTGTTTTTTGCAAAATTATATCTTTTATTTGAATTTAATACTAAAATTAATTTACTTGAGTAAATTTTACTGCAAAATACAAGGGGATAGTTGTGACTTTATTATTTAAGTATGAGAGTGGGTTTGAGATTTGCTTATATATACAAGGGGAGATGTTAATTTATGTGCAGGTACTCTCTTCTTGCCAAAAACATTTAAATGTAATATATGAACGGCCCCTAGAGTAAATATTATTTTGCGACCCTCAATGTACTTTTTCATGCTTTATTTTTGAC
>NC_092211.1:82207751-82335827 GCF_043381705.1 Parasteatoda tepidariorum
TTGATCTGAAACTGGGTGGGCTTCAAGCTGCCACTGGGGATTGAACCTCAATTCCTCTTAACGACTGTTCAGTGCCTTAACCATTGAGCCATCAAAGCTCTAATTACGCTCATGGTTTATGTAAATTACTAATCCACAAGTAAAAGTCCTGTCAAGGCATTACCTACTTTACTTTCCTTTAGCAAGGCTATCCCTATCTGCAAATTTGCATAATTCTATACCATCATTACTTTTGCCACTTCAATGCATGTTTCGTTCAGTGTTTTGAGAATATGTAAAAGTAAAAATTCACTTTTTAACTGCAACTTTGTATGGCTTCATTAAATATTTTTTTCCCATTGAATTATATAGCAACAGCAAAAGGTGTCTAAATTTGTTTTTAAGCACAGGTACGAGTTCATTAAAATAAGCCAAAAATTTTAAGTTAACAGAAATTAGATTGATGCATTGTGTAACGGCAACATTTCTAAAGAACTGGATTCCTCAATTAGCTTTAAACATACATACTGTAAGACAGATATAGTCATTTTCTGCATCTTTTAAGAAGAATGCATGCCTCTTACTACTGCTTTCTCTACATCACTAAGAAAAAACACAGCACTGAGATAAAAAGAAGTGATTCGCCCTCATAATTGCTGTGGTCAACACGTTACAGTATTCCCTCACCAGAATTTTATCAGCAATGGAATTTAATGAACTAATACCACTAGTTAATTCACTGTTTTGTGAGAAGCCAGGAGAGCTGTATTAAGATCACCGGACTTTGAATGCTGAGTTAAGATTACGGTAGTGCACGCGATCGTTCCTGTGTTGCTATTAGCAGTCGAGTGTGGACAGGCTTTGTTGTGTGTGGTTGAGACTGAGAAGCAACAACATGAGGAGAACAATGTCGTAATCATAAATAGCAAGTCAACTGTTCAATGTGTACATTCCATCAAAGTAGATTTGTTCAAATAAAAGTAGGTGTTACTGCCAAGGTAGGTGAGGTCAGTTCCTACAAAGGTAGCCATGGTCAGTTCACGTTCGGCTCAACTATGTGGGGAATGAGCTTTTGACAAGGTTAACCGTCTTCTATCAAAAGCTACCCCAAGATAGAATAAAGTAAAAATGTATAATGTACTAGTGAATTGGTATTTCATAATTGAAGCAGTAGACACACTACACACCTCTGCAAAAAATTTGTCAAAATAATATGTATGTTTTTCAGTTAAAAAGAGTGAGAAGCTAGAAGATTTTAAAAATTTCGTGAGAATATTTAAAAAAATGAAGAAATCCCAAAAGTTTGCCCCTTCCTAAAATAACATAAATGCATAAAAATTTCCTAAACTAAAATAGGAGAAAATACTAAGTGAGATCACTGATGCTGAAAGGGTTAAAACACTGATCAAACACTTCTCTTATTTTTAAACTTCTGATATTTCTTTTAATAATCTTCTGAAAACATAGAAATATTAGATGGGTAAAATCAAACTATTAAATTATAAAGAGTATTAAATTATAATAATTTTTATGGCAATAATTTTAATGAAGGTTGAAGATTAAATTTTTATAAAGGATTTTTTATTATTTGTAATACAAAACTACTTTATAATTTTCTTATACAAATTAGTTTTTCATTTCCCTGTTATACCATTTGTATTTTTTAGTGTTTCAGTCTCAAGATTCCTTCATTCTTTTACTTTAAATTTACAGTAAGGAAAATTTCCTTTGACAATAATAATTCAACAACAATAATAATATATTTTCTAAGCAAGAAATTTCATCATAAAATGATTTTTTTTTAAAAATTTAATAATACTATATTTATCAGTATCTATGAATTTTTGCAATATATATATAGAATTATTGTTAATTTTTTTTATTCATTAAATTTAAAAATTTTAGATTGTTACTTATTCATAATAATTATTTTAATTGTACAAATAATAATTTTATATAGTGTTTATTTTTAAAAAAAATATCAATATACAAAATTAATTTTTTCAACTTTTATTTATATTAGATTTATAAAAAAAATGTGTCTCAAAAAACAGGTAAGGTCAATACATTAAAGGAAAACTAGTATTATTTGAAACACATAATTCAAATTTTCTGTCAAATAAAAATTTTAGTTTTTAAAAAATAAGAACATAAAACGTTGTTCTATTGTTGTTGACTGGCATACAAAAATCCCCTTTCCCAGAATTGTATAGCAGGAACAGTAAAACGAAGCACTTCTTTAAAAAAAAAGTTTAAGGTTATCTTTAGAAGTCCCCTTCTACAAGAACGTATTGTTCCATCATTTGCAAAATGTTACTGATGAGACGTATGGCTGAACCAATTATTTCTTTTAATATTTATTCTCAATCTTTCAAGCTCACTAACAAAGTTTTCTTACAAATCATACGAATTAGAATAACGAATTAGTTAGGATGAAAACTAACTTAATGTGATAAAACGACTTTCGGGGACCCCATTGGAACTATGGGCCTAGGCCCATCCTTAATAATGGCTCTGGTTTCGGATTGATATAGCGAAATAAGGAAAAAATGCAATTGAAGTATTAATATTGGGACTATGTTCCAAATTGCGTCCACCCCTCATAGCTTGAGGGTATGGAAAAGGTATGCTTTTACAGAGGAAGAACAATTTTGTGTGACTGACTTAATAAATTAATCTTCAGCACAAATTAATTAACATATTCAGTTGAGCCTCTTAAACCATTAAGAGGATGCTATACCGCAGAAAAAAATTTTCATGAGAAATTTTTGTTCCACCTCCATTTGTAATTTAAAATATCAAAAAGCCAAGAAATTATGGCAGTATTACTCAATGTGGCGCTCCCCCTGCAAAACCAAACTCTATAAGTCAAAAATTAGAGATACAGAACTGCCCAAAGTAAAATTTAAAGATTTTTTGATTTTAATAATTTATACAGTCGAACCTGTTTATCTCGAATCTCACGCGAAAGGCGAAAAATTCGAGATAGAGAGGTTTCAAGTTATACAGGTACTTAAAATAAATTAAATTTAATTAAGAAATTTGATTAAAATTGCTTTGATTAAAAGAAATGTCTATATTTTTAGTAGAAAAATATAGACATTTCTTTAAATTAATTATACCACATACATCTATCAGTTTTTTAACATACATTTAACACTGAAAATAATAAATAAGATTTTTGACTGATAGCCTTATTTGTTTCAATTATTCTTTTGAGGTTAAAAAGATCGCAAATTCCTCATAGATCGTTTTCTATAGTTCACTTTAAAACTCTTAATTATCCTTTGATCCATTGGTTGCAATTTTGAGGCGAAAATGAATTTCTGTTCTTAGCTTTCTTATCTGTGTTGAAAAGCTAACCCCTGATGGTCACTACTCATTAACCCCTCACTTACTGCCAGAATCACTGTAATCCTTTCTAGTTAAGGAAGTGCAGGGATAGTGATTGAAATTCCAAGAAACACCCCCAACCTTTTCATCCTTACTTCCTATGGATTCACGAAATTGATCTCTGTCTACTAGTTCTACTGATAAGGAAAGTTTTGACATTTGTGCTCTATTATTAAAAGTGCTTTGATTAAAAGAAATGTCTATATTTTTAGTACAAAAATATAGACATTTCTTGAGAAAAAAAAATCGACATAAACATGGAAAATACATTTATTTTAGACTGTAAATGTAGGGAATTTTAAAAATTTCGAGATATAGAGGTTTTCGAGATAAAGAGGTTCGAGATAAACAGGTTCAACTGTAATAGCCGGTTTCAAATAGTGAAGTTTGTATTTACATGCATATTAATATGAATTAATGATGAAAGCAAAAAATTATTTCAGAAATGCTTTAATATTAATTTTTTAATTATTTTAGAACCTAAAATTTTCATGACATTAAACAAAATAGAATAAACAAGTTAAATATCTATGCATATAATAAAATTATAATTCTGTTAAATTTATTATTACAAGTTCAAGTTACTTTTAAAAATGTTTATAATTATCTTATTGTTTTAAAAACTTAATTTAAACTTTAAAAAATTCCTTATTTAATAGGAAATGAAAATGAAAATAAATAGAGTATTTATTAAAATAGTACTGATATAAAAAAAATGATAGTAACCACTCGTTAAGACAGTTTTAATGTCTGATAAACAACAGAGTTGCGAGTGATCCTTTGAGAATTTCCAAAGATAATTGCGATTTCTCCTGTTCCCAGAGAGAGAGTTATTTTGGTATGGTATTCTCTTAAGATAACAGTTTACTTGAAAATCAGATCACTAGATCAAAAATTCTTAAGGAATTCACTGTAATTGTGAGTACTACCAACTTCGGGGTACTTTCTAGTATAATATATATATGTTATTCATCTACTTAAAGTTCAGGAATCAAAATAGCTTAAAAATAGTACAACTTACTACCTACGGAAAAATCCAGTAGTTAGTAAGTCAGTTAACTAGATCTTAATTTAGCCCACTTAACCGTAGGAAACAAAACATTAATCAATAATTCTACTGACTTTTGTCTATTTTGAGGAATTTAAGATACTACAGTAACACTTATGTATGCAAACATTTCACATATTTAACTACATGTCTGTATCTTGATTCGAAATGAAGATTATTTTTCTGAAGTCACACCTCTTTATTTGATATTAAAGAGAAAATAAAAATACAGACTACATATAAAATATATATATATATATATAAAATAAATTAAACACAATGTAATATTGCTTAAAGTTTTGTAATCTAGGGTTAAATTACAATAGAATTTAGATTGAAAATAAACTTACTAGAAACCAAAATGCTATCTTAGTCTGTTTTCAAATTCTGTGTCATCAGATCTAAAATAAATAAATACAAATAGAATTTAGTCTAATGCAACCATTTAATAATTAAAAAATTTAAGAATTGATTGATTGGAGCTTCATAGGTTGAAAAAGAAAAATTTAATAGCTTGAGTATTATTTTTATACCAAAACTTTAGTAATTTTATTGTTCATAGCAATGACATAGTCAATTTAAAGGCTTTTACAAATGAAATGTTTTGGCGATCAAAGAATATATTGCTGAGCTAATAATGATTTGTCACGACTGTAATAATATGATCATATAGAATCAAATTACAGAGGTTACCTTCAACGAATTTTAGATTTAAGTGCATTATTTGATTACTGTCTATCCCCTTAATCCTCTGATCTATTTTAATGGATGTTTTTACATGAGCTTTTAATATATCTAAATAATACCTAATTTATTTTTATGTTGCAATCATATTCAAAGTCTAATTCTATCATTGAAAACCAGAGTTTTGAAGTGAGAAATCACTAAAGATAAGAGCAATCAAAAATTTGTTAAATATAAATTGAAATTTGTTTGACTAAGATTATGATACATTTTTCTTTGATTAAAGATCTCAGACAGTTATATTCAAAATAAAAACAGGTACATTACAAGCAGGCTATTTCAGAGTAATTCTAAATATTTCTGAGCTCTTGCAAACTCACAAAGACAAAACATCCAAGCAAGCACATGTAAGTTAAAACAAGCGTTATTAATAAAATAAAAAAACAAAGGACTACATAAACTAAACAACAAAGAACACATTTAAATGCAACATTTCAAGGAATTTGCTTATCTTCAAAATAATGAGAGTAATAAAGTAAAAACAATAAAATAAAACTTTAAATATGTAGATATGGTTATGGCTAGTGAATGATGATAAATCATGAGTTTTACATAAATTATGATATGACTAAAATGAAAAAGGAACCATAAATACCTGCATTTATTAACAAAATGTTGGTCCTCTGATACTTTCATAAAAATGAAGGAACTATGGACGATCATTTGTTAGTAACATTACTATTTTCAAGAAGACACACAAAAGAATCTTTTAGCTAGATCCAGATAGAGTAATTGACGATGGCGGCAATGATTCATCTTTTGCCTGCTTTCCTGGCATATTACATTAAATTTAATACTGAAGCAATCTTAACTTTAATTTACTATCAACATGAAGAAAAAAAAATCTTAACCTATTAACCGGGGAATAAAATTTTGTTCAACTTGTTTCACAAATGGGTTTGATTTCACTTTTTTTTCCCATAGTTATAAGCAGTATCAGCACACCTCAAGTGATTCCCATGACAAAAAATGCCATTATGCCCATTACAGTTGTAGATCGTGTATGGCGAAATACTTGGTCATACCCAGTTAATAGGTTAATTGCTTCTAGTCATCAACAGTATTAATCCAGTGGGTCTTTTGTCTTCTTACAGTGTACTGATAATTTAAGTTTTAGTAGCTCTAGATTCAACTTACCAGATACAGGCTTAGTGTTCATATATCTTGGGACATAGTAATTCAAAACAGCTTATTCTTTTTTTCCAGTACCCTCCAATCATAAGGAAAATAGGGAAAGTTGTACTAAATTTTATTTTAACAGGGTGCGTAACCAAATTATTCAACAAAAAATAAGCACTTTTCAAGCACTCAAAAAATATTTTTAAGCACTTTAAAATAATATCATAATTAGGCAGGGTTGGAAAGCTTTTGACAATTGACGGTTTCATCTTGTTTTAACCATCATGTAGGGGAAAAAAAATTGGCATTGTTTTTGGCAATTGTCAAAAATCATGAAAAACAAATGATGTTTTCATAGGCTACGAACTGACAATACGCCGTAATAGCTTGGGGTTGAATTAAATGTGAAAACGTTGAATAGAACAATGTGAACTGTGTCTTTTTGCATAATTAGTAGCAAAAATCAACATGGTAAAGGAAAAAACTATTTTTAAAAAAGGGAAAATTAAGCACTTTTTAAAATCATCCAATGAAAAATGCACCTTTAAGGGCTTTTAAAAATCGAAAATAAGCACGTTTAAGCACTTTTTAAAAACGCTATGCACTTTGTTTTAATATATTGTTTGACATTTTTAAAGATATTTACTTTTTATTATCACATTGCAAATGATTTTTTTTTCTTTTTAGATTCTTTGTCTACTGGTTGTATTGGGAGTGCGAAGGCTTGTCTTTCTACCAGTAAGTCTTATTTTTACAAATTTTACACAGATTTTGAAATCAAGTAAGTAATCAAGTTTGAAATCAGTAAGCTTTTTATTATTTTATTCTGCTTTCCAAACCCAGTAATAAATATGTGCAGGCAAAATAATGTATTAAAATATGATAAAATAAACATATTTGTTTAAATAATTACTCTAAAAAAATGAAGCTACAGGTAAGAATAATGATATGATCATCAAAAATGCTTTTCCTATTAAATGTTAATCCTTTGAAACAGAATTTAATAAAATATTTTTTTGCTTGTAATTAGAGTGTCAGAAAAAATATATAAAAGGTTCATCAGTGCAAAGGGTTAAATGATCCTCCAAATAAAACATGAGCTACATACATGATATAAACAACTAAAATTGTAAAATTAAATCTTTAATTATTTTTTAATATTTTTCAGGTAATAGGACCGTATCTAGAAGAAAAGTTTGAATGGCAAGAATTTGATAAACTTGTAGAATCAAAGGAAACACTGCACGACTGGAAATAAGGTTCATCTAAATTATAGTACGAAAGATCAGACTGCAGACTTATAAATTTGAAGTAATCATTTAAGAAAGCTTAGTTAATCCAACCAAAGGTGACAATTTAACATAAAAATCATTAAATGAGTTTTAAACAGCAACTGCTGAATTGAGCATTTAGGGAGAAAAACAATCATGCAATTTCGTTTCATTACAGCACATAAATATAAAATTTGGCTCGGTATAAAAATCAAGAATCATTTGTGTAGCGTAGTTTAAATAACTTTTGAATTATAAAAAAATATTTTATATGTATTTGAATTATTAATTGATTATTAATGGATAATGCTTATAATTTTTTTCAAAATTATTAATCAAACATTGGTGCATGAATTACAAATATACATTAGTAACTATATTTATATAGTTAAAGGATATGGGGAAAAAAATCATCTGAGAAGTGTTGATAAATTTATCATTACATTTTTGTTTGAAATCAAGAACAGACCAAATTTCTGCATTTTTTGTACTTAAAAAACATAATATAGCAAGACTATTTTAATTATATAAGGATAATATTCAAGAAAGACAGTTTAAAATTCAGGCTTAATAAATAATCTAAAAAATCAAAAATGTCCTATTGTATTAAAAGAAACATTAAAAGGAAACAAATTATTAATATTTATCCTAACCTTGCGAAGTAATTAAAATCTGACATAATGTAAATTTAATAAATATCCTTATATTCTTTTTAAAAAAAAAGATAACAAAAACCATCTTATTGTGTTAAGAGTAGAGTTGAAAAACAAGTAATTAACCTTAATCACATTTTTATTAAGTAATTAAATTATGCGATCAACATTTTTTACAATTCAACATGAAGTGAAAGAAATTCGTATTGTATATAATACAAAAACTAAAGAAGAAAAATGGGAATAATTATCCTACTGAGTTAGGAGAAATATCGAAAACGAGGTTCAACACTATTTCAAAGTTCAAAATTATAAAAAAAAGGAAAATTCAGGGTAAAAATATATTAAAAAATTCCTATATAATGACTAACCTAAAAAAATAGGACCAAAATATCATTAACAAGCATTCTACCATGTTACAAACGACAGTAAAATAAAATATAAAAAGTTGTTAATCTAAAACACATACGCATAACTATTCCAATGATTGTTTTCTATGATTTTTAATTTAAATATGAAATAAGTTGTAAAGCTAGAGCTAATGATGAGCATCAAGCTAGTGTGTTATTTTCAAATACAAGGATGTTAACAGTTTTTTTCTACAATGACAAGAATATGTAAACGTGACATACGTAAAAAGTGGTGATAAATTTTAAGAAAAAAACATGCTTTAACATAATCACAATTACCAAAAATTAACGCCGATTCAATAAATAAACATTTAAAAATTAACACTCCTGAAATGACGTAGCAAATCTAAAATTAAAGATAAATAAGTAAAATCTGTAGCAGTAGTACTAATGCTATGCTTTCCAGTACTGTAAATGTTGATATTAAAATGCAATTTGAGAATTTTCAATAGTTCAAATTGCATAATGATTCTTGCCTTAAATTTAAGGCTCAACTAACTATGTTAATGTTATGTTATTGTTATAAAATAAATGTTTTGAAGACAGCTGATGTTATTAGTATTTATAAGACTACATTTCATCTGTGCCAACAGCATTACAAAAGCATAGCTGGCAGCTTATACGTTATTTGAAGAAATGAAGGCTTCTAATAATAGCACAAGACTAGCTACAACGGGTTCATGTTAAACATCATTGTAAACTGGGCTGTAAAATAAGCCAGACTAAAATAATAATAATAAAAGAGTAAAAAAAAAGAGAAAAGATCACTGGGGCAAGCTAGGGTTTTGAGAATCGTATTTATCTAAAGAGGCACCCTTCCCCAGTTCCCACAAAAGAAGCTATTTGAAATTTAATTATTAATGATAGTCTAAAAGCAGAGAAAAAGCATTGAAATAGACAAAACTTTCAAGGCTATTGTCATTTTTAAACAAATGATCAAATATTAAAGCATACATTTTGCTACCAATGTAAAATTTGAAAGAAATATAAAAAAAAATTTGCAGCTCCAAAATCTGATTGTAAAATTCAAGCTTCATTAGCAAATTTAAAGTTGCATTATGTTAGTACTCCATAGGGATTGGTGGCTGACAGCAGCCACACAACTGCAAAACTTTCATGGCCATAGTCATTTTTAAACAAATAAATTAAACCACTAATCAAAATTAAACTACTAATCAAAAAAAAAAAACATTTCACTGCCATTTGAAAGAAATACAGAAAAATTGTAGCTCAAAAATTTGATCATAAAATTCAATCTTATTTTGCAAAATTAAAGTTTCATTATGCTAGTACTCTAAAGAGATCAGTGGCTGACAGCGTCCACCTGCAAAACTTTTATTGCCTCATTTTTAAATAAATATATTAAACTAATAATCAAATAATGACATTTCGCTACTATTTGAAAGAGATATAGAAAAAATACAGCAAAAAAATCTGATCGTAAAATACAAGCTTCATTAACAAAAATAAAGTTGCATTATGCTAGTACTCTATAGGGATTGGTGGCTGGCACTAACTTCACAATTGTAAAAGATAAAGTCATTCGACTTTCACGTGTTAAAAAAATACATGTATATTCTAAAAACTCAAATACTATGCATGAAATATACTTTTAGATACGTATCTGGTAAATTCGTGTTTTTCCGGCCCCATAACATGCTAAATTTATCATTTACGAAGATTTTAGACTACTAATATATTTAATTTAGTATTGTTGAAATAAGATCATTTAATACCATCTTTTAATGAAGTTTATACTATTATGTACCAGTTTTGGTAATAACTACTGTTGATAAAAGGAGTAACTCAAACTGACCATTTTTTATTCCTGGAGAAGTTTAGTTTATTATGGTTAACATAAGTCTGCATTCAAAGATTTGATTTTAAAAAGGTAAGCCGTTTCTGTGGTTACTAATCTGGCAACAAAAATTGTGATCGATTCTGATCTACAAAAATTGTTATTTGAATGGTGTTTGTTTGCTATCAGCACTCTTTTTAAAATCTCATTTAGAGCGCATACTAACGGTTTAATTACTAAGTTTGTCTTTGTACAAGAGTTAGAGGAAATATAGAGATTTGTGGCAAAAGAGCCTTAATTAGTTAAAATGTAAGCATTATTTCATAATTTAGGTAAGCAGATAAAAGAGTGTGGTAAACTAAGTCTGTTGCCAAAAATTTGGGTGGAAAAAGGATCACTGGAACGCATTAGGGTTCAGACCAGCAAATCTCTGAGGACTTAATACAAAATTTAAATTGTTTATAAATTAAAAAAGTAGATTTTTAATTTTATTTTTGTGAATATATTTTCTTTAAATAAAGTCACAAAATCAGATTATACTCTTTAAAATGTGTGATACATTTTGTTGTAGTTAATTATAAAAGAAAAACAAAGTTCTTAAGAGTACTACACGAAAAGATTGTGCCTTCACTTTTATTTTTGAACACTGAATAGGCCAAAACAAATTAAATTTAACTTTATTCCAACTGAAGTTTTTATAGCTTATATGTGTGCTACTAATATATTAAATTAAATCCTAGAGAAAGAAAAATATTCTTACCATAAAGAAGCTAAATTACACCAAAGAAATTGTGATTTCTTTTAATGATTACGTTTAGAAAATCATCATACAGCTATAAATTTGTAAAATAAATAAATAAATAAGTAAAATAAAAAACTAAAAACACACAGCAGAAACTGTATCCGTAATTTTTAATCAAGTCTTTTTAAACCTATACATACCAGTAACAAATATAAAAATCTCAGATAAAAGCTCTTTGATTACATTATTTATATAAATAGATTTAAATTAAAATATATAATACATAGATAAATTTCATGTGAATAAATGTCATAAAATATTAACGAAGATTTTATATATAATACTAATTATATTTATAAAAAATGTTATTGTTATAAGTGTTCCTTAAATATAAGCTCGTTAACAATTTTATATATTTAAAATGATGTATTATAAACAGGCAAATATTTTATTGCACTTAAAAGGTAATTTTTAAATTATTTCAGTCATTTTTATAAAGTTAGTGATTACATGATCCTTATATTCTTCTCTGTGCTTAATTGTAGAAGGCACTATAAATTAAACATGATGATAGCAAAAATTAAGAAATGATTCATGATTGGTGCCAAGTTTGAATAGTACAATTAAATACATTTAATATTACTATAAAAACAATCTATAATTAATAAAATAATTTATATACAATAAAAAGGATTGAAATAAAGAGATCAAGTTTTTATCATCTAACAGGTCTTGCTTTTCGAAACTTTTTTTGACGACAATTGAGTGTCAGATGAGACAAAAAAAATTAAGGAATGGTTAGTCGCTGGCTTTTAACCAAGTTTAAGAAACTTTAATGCATGCATTAAAAGTAAAAATAATTTTCAAACAATAAAAAGTTATTTACAAAATATTTCAATTGATTAAGTACCTTCAATAAATAAAGATCTTTCATGGTGAAATCTTGCATTAATATACTTAAAATGAATTATATAATTCAAACTATAAAAAATATGAAAAATAAATTATGATTTAAAGCGATTTAAATAGATGAGTTGAATCCTTATTCAGCTAACATTTGCCTTATTTAAAATATAGAGTGAAAAAATAAGATATGTAAATGGAATGTATAAAACATCAATCATTTTAAATGCATCTACATTAATGACATAAACAAACGAAACAGAAGCTATAAATAAAATAGACTAAACTTAAGGGCTAAAAGCTATAAAAAGAATTAATAATTAAAAATGTACATTAGAATCAAAAGTTTATCAGGCAAATTATGGTGATTTCACTGAATGTTAAAAAATTGCAAGAGCCACCACTGATGCTCTTGGCATTCAACTTTACGTTGCATTTTGTGAGCTGAGTGGAAATATTTAGAAATGTGAAATTTTTAAGGTGTAGGATAGAATCTATAGAAAGTATGATGGAATTAAACGTTTTAACATGTAATCCTTAGTTCAGGAATTATTAACAATCATAAGTTAAATAAAATACTGTGCGAGCAGCCCTGCAGCTCACAGAAAAGCAACTTGCAGAGTTGAAATTTAACATGCTGAAAGTCCATTGTTATTTATTAACTTAACGAGCATTTCAACCAAAATTTTAATTTTTCGAAAATTCTTACAATTTTGTAAATGTTTTTCTTTCTTTTTTAACAATGATCACATATCATTTGTTGCAGGAGAAGAAAAAAAAAAATTTAATAGCTCATTTTCCTTTATTGAAAATTAGAAAGAGTTGCCATATTATTACCAAAGTTTAGCATAATTGTTGTTACTTCTCAACTCATTGAGTCAAAAGTGTTTTGATTAGTTTACAATATACAAGTGGAATCGCCAAATAAAATTAACGGTGATGTTAGTTTTCAAAATAAAAGTATCAAGAAAATAAGCTCAAGAAACAATTGAACTTTTTTTTTTATAAAAAAATGGTAAAAATTACACCCAAGGCAGGAATGAACACTTTTTTTAATTAATGCTTTTATAAGCCACTTAATGTATAAATAAGAATACTGCAAAAAACTGTCAAATTTTCGTCATAAATTATTTGTTTTTTATTAAAAGTTATGTTTTTGTTTTCTTAAATTTTATGTATAAAATATAAGGAATGCATATAAACCAAATTAGTATTTTAGTCCTTAAAAACAAGTTATGTCAAGTCTGAAAAAGCAAGCCGTAAATTGCAAAGCGAAAAAAGAAAGCACAGGAAATAAAAAATATTAATGGAGTGCTTTTGAAAAATATTTATGAAGACTATTGTATATGCAATAAAGGTATCAATTTATAAAATTTGTCTTGAAATGCTGCTTCATGAGGGTAAAATATCAAATTATGTATTACAGTCGTCCCCACTTAATCGCCCCTCGGATAATCGAATAACCCGCTTATACGAATAAAATTTAATGGAACCAAATCATTTTATATGTAACTAATGTTACATTTCCCCGTTTAAACGGTTATTTGTTGTTTCCAGTCCTCGCTTAATTGCATAAAGAAGATACTGTGTTGAATTTTTTTTAAAGAAAAGTTTCCCCCAGCTAGAATGGAATTTCCGTTTTTCGGTTAAGATGATAAGAATACATTCGGTGATCACTTCAATAGCTCTTCCTATTCATTTGCTGCTCTAAACAGGTGTTAATGGTTTAAGCATTCATCAAATGTTGTTGACAGTTGTACATTAGAGTAAACGAAGGGGGTTTTGACACTATTCATTAGCACACCCGGAAGGTATAGAGTGATTTATTTTACGGTAAAGACTTCTAGTCCCCTCATGGTGCGTTATTTGATAAGATGAAGTTTAAAAAGCCTGCTTTTACACTATACAGGGTTCCTTTCTCCAAAGTGGAATAATCATTGCTTACTTCAGTGAATGCTTACTCTTGAGTTGGTTGCACGATGAGCACGAAAAGGAATGATTTGAGTTTATCTAAAAAAATAGAAGTCTTGGAAGAAATAAATTTTAAAAAATCCCAATCTGAAATTGCGAATAAATTTGGAATTTCTCAAACTCAAGTTTCGAGGATAAAAAAAAATGGTGAAAGCATTCGAAAGGAATATGCGAGTAATGGAAGCCTCAGTAGAAAAAGAAAGAGAAAATCGAATTTTGATGACGTAGATCAAGCTATGTTGGACTGGTTTCAAGCGAAAAGAGCTAAAGGTGCATTGATCAACGGAGCAATGATCCAACAGAAAGCAATGGAAATTTCAAAAAATTTTGAAAACTGTGAAAAGTTTATTGCTTCAAACGGTTGGCTTTACAGATGGCAGCAGCGGAATAATTTAAGTTTCAAGATCGGACATGGAGAATCTGGCTCTACAGATGATTCTACATGTGAAATTTGGCGAGAAAAGACATTAGTGCCTTTGCTTCAGGAATATGGTGCGGAGAATATTTTCAATTGCGATGAAACGGCCCTTTTTTACCGCGCAATGCCATCAGGAACATTGGCTAAAAGAGGAGAAAAAGTCCCAGGTTATAAGAAAAATAAAGACAGAGTGACTTTATTATTTTGTGCCAATCAAGCGGAGACAGAAAAGCTTGAGCCCTTAATGATTGGAAAAAGCAAGCAGCCGAGGTGCTTAAAAGGGATACAGAAGTGCCCGATTCCGTATATGCATTCTCGAAATGCGTGGATGACGAGGAACATTTTTAGAAAATGGTTGGTCGACTTAGATTTGGATTTTAAACGGCGAAATAAAAAAGTAGTCTTATTTCTTGACAATGTTTCTAGTCATAAAATAGACTCACTACGCCTGACCAATATCATTTTACAATTTCTTCCCGCGAATGCAACTTGCAAAATTCAACCTCTTGATCAGGGAATTATCCGTTCCTTTAAAGCCCGCTATCGAAAGCAAGTGATTCAAGAGGTCTTGCGCTTCTTGGAAGAAGCTACACCAGAAGAATCATTGCTGTCAGTTTATAAAAAAATAAACCTCTTGACGGCAATGCACTTCGTGAAACGTGTGTGGGATAGTGTCCCAATGGAAGTGGTTAAGAACTGCTTCAAAAAAGCCCAATTTTTCCCACCCGAGGAAATTAGAGATGATGAAACAGTCCAGTCATCTACGACTTAGAAGAATTTTTGAATTCCGAATTTGAAGGGTTGGGCATGACAGACAATGATTGGATGGAATTTATAAATTTGGATGAAGAGGAAGACATCGAATTAGAAGAGAATACCACGACAATTGCCGAACAAGCAGAAGAGGAAGATGAGGACCAGGACGATCCACCCCATCCTCCAAAAATTAATGAGGTTTACAATTCTTTAGCCACAATAAGATGACATTTTGAATGTAATGGAGGGGACTATAATGTACTGTACAACTTAGAAAAAGAAGTAGAGAAATGTTCTATTAAGCGTGTATCAAAACAGTCTTCTATTACAGATTTTTTTGGAATAAAATAATATTATAGTACGTATATTATATTTTTCATTACCATTGATCTATTTTATTATTACTTTAAATGAGATTTATATTTAATGATAACTAATATTGATAGTTTTAATTATAATTGTTTGTTGATCATAAAATTGAGTTTATTTAATCAAAACATCATACTATGTAATAAATACCATTTAAAAGTAAAATTTTATAAAAACATAGTATTTAATATCGAATAATGCACTCCCCTATTAATCGAATAACCCGCTTAATGGAATAGAGTTGGCTGGAACCGATGGTATTCCTTTAAGCGGGGTTGACTGTACTAAATAACAGTAATTTACATCAGTTTTTTAAAAATTTTATGAATTAATTTACGGCAAACAAATGAACACATCAGAAAATATAGAGTTTGAAAAACGTTCATATTTTTTTGAAACATTGGAATGTTAGTAATATAAAGTTTTAATTAAATAAAGTTAAATTGCTTTTTAGGGAATGACATCTGAATAAGCCACTCTGACCTCACTCTTTATCAATACATGAATTTAAAGTTGATTTAATTATTATTTAGAGATTTTGAAAAGTGCATCATAATAAAAAAAATATTTTGTATTTAAAAAAATTATTCAAAAAAAAATCAGAAAAATGGCAAAAAATTAGAAAAGGGAAATTGCAGAAAAACATGAATCCTACGAATAAGGTTGCATGCCTGAACCATGTAAATAATTAATGGATCATCCCTAAGTTTGAACTATCAAAATTTGCAATTTTTACAAGCATTATTAATTAAAATAAATAGATGTTGGGTTGAGAATCCAAATCTTTTAATTTTTCAAATCGATTTTAAAATTCACACTTGTTTTTGTAGAAAATGGGACATTCTAAACACACACAAAAAATCAGAAATGTCAGAACAAAAAGTTAAAAATCAGGACATAATATTTTTTATCAGCTAAATCAGAATAACTTCGAACCCAGAATGCCTGAATCAAATTCTCATATCAAATTAGTTGTGATTTAATTATTTACCAAAAATTCCCATACCTAACCACAAAACTGTACAAAAAAAAAAAAAATACAGATCAAATCAAAAATATTTTGACCATTTCTGTTTTGTTCAAAGATATATTGTAAGTATTTTTTTTACAAAAATAGCTCTGCTATCAATATTTACAATTTTTATATTAGCTATTTTTTAATTTAGAAAATAAATTTATTTAATGAAATAAATTAACTTTTTCTTTAGTTAAAAAGGAGCAGGAAATTCGATTATTTTTTATCATCCATCTTAAGTAATGTATGAAAACTAGATTTTATGTGGTGACTTTTGAATATTTTAGTACTTAGGCTCATTTAAGACTTTTGAACTTTGAAAATAGATTTTTGGAAAGACTTCAACACAATAACTAAAATCAAAGACAATCAGAAATTAAACTCTCACAGAACATGCATAAGACACTCATACAAGAACATAAAACATTTGGTGAAACAAAAAATGGAATGCTAAAGCATGCATCACTAGTGCACATTCAATGCTATGTTAAGCTATTCAAGCACATCACTGGATATTAGAGTCTACATAGCGCAAGGTTATAGGTGATGAATTTTCAGTAGATTTATACATTTCTTTTTCAGGTTCCGAGGAAGGCAGCTTCATTTCATTCGGCTCTCTAAAATATCGCCCGATTCCCTGAAACAAACAAACATGGAAAAATTAATATTTTTCGTAAATTAATTTCAGTGTTTTTTTTTAAAAAAATTCAAACATCTAGAATTATAAATAAATCAAAATAAATTATATACAGTAATACTAAAAGAAAACACAAATATTTTTAATTCTAAATATGTCAATGAAAAATGTCAAGAGAAAGAAATACAGTTAAGCATTCTATTAATTTGTTACGTATTTCTTTCTCTTGACATTTTTCATTTTATTCTTCATCTGCGCATTGTAATAGAGGGCGTTGTTTTCTTTAGGTTTTAGTTTTTTCTTTTCATTCGGCCTGCTTGTGAAATTGATGTTTGACCTGTGACTATGTGAGTTTTTATTTTTCTGATGATTTCGTTTGAGTTTCTTTTCTTAATTTGTTATTTATATTGCATGTTCTTTTCCTGGACTTCTATACAAAACCATCGGGGTACTAAGGGAGTTAATTTAGGCATTTGCTTCTCCCTCAATTAGAAATGGTTTTGTTTTTATGGCTACCAGGGCCGGTACCCCCTGAAGACGTCGGCTTCGGTGGTCATATTTTCATTTTTATTTCCTTCATTTTCTTTATTATATACAGTAACTCTGAAGTAATAAATAATGAACTAATTTTAGCTCAAACATATAATATTCAAGACGCCAGAGGCTGAGTGGTAGCACTTCACGCTCCTGTGCCACAGGTCCTGAGTTCGATCCTCGGGACGGGCAAGTTTGACACAGCCTTTCATCCCTTCAGTGGGTCGATAAATGAGTACCAAGCATGCTTGGGAACTAAACACTGGGCGTTCCGCGTTTGGCTGACCACCTGACTGGAACATCTGCTCCTGCACCCCAGAGCCGAAGAAAACTGAGATGGGCACAGTAGGCCTTGGCACTCTATGGGCTGCTGCGCCACTGAGTTTAGTTTATATAATTTTCAAAATACTTAGTGACTCATATTAACTTTTTCATTTGCTTCAGCTAATCTGATGCTTGGTATAAAAATATAATTGATTTCAACACTAAGAATTTTTTCTCATTATTATTATTTTTAACTATATAAACTAGATTTCAAAATAAAATGAAGTGCTTTAAAAAACTAACTTACTGGAATGTCAGAAACTCTTTGAACACCAAGAACAAACAACAAGCAGAAAACCTTAAAAGTAGACAAATTAATGAATATAAAAAATATATAATACACTATACATTAAATAATTTGAAGAAACAAAATACCACACCTAGAAACTATCTAATCTATACACATTTATAAAAAGAATTTGTAATCAAATTAACTCCTTGTAGTGAATACTTAAAATAAAATACCTTTAAGTTTATCCAGTTTAGCTTATACGGAATGTAAATCAAAATTGAAAAAAAAATTTATAGATAGACAACTAGTAAATTACATCAAAGTAAAGAGCTAAACTTTGCAAAAAGATCATAAATATTACCACACAAATAGATAGTTACAATTCAATAATAAATAAATTTCTTATGCCAGAAATGAATGTGATCACATTTAAAATCGGCAAGTCTTGAAAATGGGTGCCTACTTTTGAAGCGCTTGAAACATGTTGACCGTTATTTCATATTTGTTGATTTCTGAAGCGAATGGAGCTTTTAATCAGGTAATATCTTACCACTTCACTTTCTTGGGATTATTTATTTAACTTTCTTCATTGTTGAAACAGAATGAAAAAGTGAAAATGCAAAAGGTTTCTGATCTAGTTCAAGAATCTCTGTTTCCTTCTATGATTCTGTGTTTTGACACTGAAGAAGGCCTTTCATTATAGACTTGAAACAATAGAAAGTTCCATGCATAAGAGTGGGCAAAGAACAAAGAGTCTGATTACCTATCAACTTAAATGATAAAAAAGAAATTTAAAACAAAAAGGTTGTGAAACTGTTTTGCCCAAAAGGGAAGCATTTAAATTAATTATGTTCTTTTCATGTTGCTTTGCTTTATTCAATTAAACGACAATTGGGTGAGTGGAAAATGTTTAATGAACATTTTATAGAAAAAAGAGCTATTTTAAAATTTAAGAACTATTCCCCCAAAAATAATATTTGTAAAGCAATCAAAGTGGCTAATCTGTTATATCAGTGCAGAAGTTGGCAAGCAACTGATTATAAATGAGGAAGAGAGTCTGACCAAAGTTTGAGCAACAAAGTGCAGGTTGAATCTGCAATCTTAACCATTGGTGTGAAAGTTAGAGAAAAAGCAAAATATCAGATTGCTCAAAAACAAATTTTTAAAATGGGCAAGCTTTACCTAAGAGCTGGGTTGAAGCTAGTATAAAGTCAGGGAACAAACCTAGCTTTTTATGAAGTATTGAATATTAGCTAGGTCATATGACAGTTAGTAAAGGCTATTAAAATAAGAGGTTTTAGAACACTTGCAAACGCGGTTTTAAAAGTTATGTATTAACTATCAGTATTGATAAAAACATCTCTAAAAAGTTGAACAAGCAAAACATTAATATTTTAAAGAAATTTATAAGCAAAATCTGGAATAAAAGCAACATAATATTGGTTAAAACTCAAAACACTATAAGATTTTAACCAATTTTTCTCTCATTATTTTCCTTTTAATATTTCTCCTTTGCTAATTAATCAACCTAAAAAAACTATAGTTTTGTTCAATATATAAAAAAAAAATTCTTAGAGGATATTTTAATTTTAAAATCTAGATGAAAACTTACCAGATATGCTATGAAACAAATATAAAATATCAAGTAAAGTGATAATCCTAAGTCAAGGGCCCACGTGTTTGGAAGCTTGTCTGTAGCGAATTCTTCAACAAAATAAAGATTAATGCCTATCACAACTATTGCTAGTAGGCATGTGATTATTTTATTGACGCTGTAAAATTTAAAAGTACTCAATAAATGATCAAATGTAAATGTAAATCACAATCTGAAATACGTTTTTAAAATAAATTTCAATTGACAAAAAATCTCACTTCTGAAACTAAAAAAAACAACACTGTTTTAAAAATGAATAATTATTTTTTACGATTACTAAAATGAGGTTACACAAACAGATAATATTACAAAATTTCTCAAAATTCTTTGTTTGAATTATCTTAAAAGCAAAAAAAGATAAAATAATTCTCAAATATCTGTTCAAATGTTTTCACTTTACATTTCTTAAATGTTAAAATTTCATTATATTGACAAATTATAAAGTTTCGAGATTTTTTTTGGGTGCTATTAACAAAATAACTTCGTTTTAATATTTTACTTTTTTTGATATTTAAATCTTATTTATTTACTTTAGCTTTAATTAAAACAATTTACAATTCTGTACAGATTTTAACGAAGTGTAAAAACAGAAATCAAATAAAGTAGGCATTTTAAAAAAATATTGAATGTTTAGAATTTTAGTAATACATAATAAGTTTACTACTAATTACATTTATATTATATTTAATAGGAATTAAAAAATTTTTAACAGCACTTATAAAGTAAAAGGAACACAATTTTTTTTTTTTTTACTAAAAAATGCATATTTATAAATACATAAAATGGTTTGCTTGTACTGCAATAAAATTCTTATTATTTGTTACTTTAATCATTAAATATTTTTTATTTGCACAAATTTTTTTCATTTCTTCAAATACACTACTAAATTTCTTTTTAACATATTTCAGGGGTGATTGTGAGCAAAAGTCAAAATTCCGAAAAATTTCTTGAGTTAAAAAAGAAAAAAAAAAGTTTAAATTGAAAAATTAGACAAAAAAATTTAAACAAGTTTTTTTTTCTTTTTCTCAATATTTCTTAGTTTACTTAAACTTACTTACTTTACTCTATTTAACTTCTCTTACTTAGTTTACTCCATTTAAAATTTTACACATACCTATGATGACCTGGAGAAGTAATTGAAATTTACAAATATGTCTTTTTTTCTTGAGTTCATGATTATAACAACTATTCACTGATAAAAAATGAATATTAATCTTGAATATAAGCTTATAAAGTATCTCTCTGACTCTCCCTTACAAACAAATAAAATAAACTGTGTTTTTAAGTTCCACCTTTAAAAATTTGATTTCCCGAAACTTCTGTGATCAATGATTTTTTTAAAACGCCTGAACCTTTGATCTCCGGAAACTTCCGGATTACTGTTAGCGAAAATTCCGGAAATCCGGATTTTTTCCGGAGCACAATCATCCCTGATATTTCTACAATTTTACAAATGTTTTTAATCAAGTTAATATTTTTGGCATTTTATTAACTATACAGAAGTGAAATTTCTATTAAAAAAAATTAAGAACAAAATAACATACATTCCATTTCGAAAATCTCCCATGACATTTAGTGAAGATGTGAATATTAATGTTGGAATAAGAGCGAATGGTAATTGTAATGACATGAGAGCATTTAAGTAGTCATTCATCTTACTAAGATCTCTAATGTCACTGTAGATTGCAATAAAGAGGGTGGGAGCAATGGCAATACATCTGGTCAACAAAACTCTCTTCCAACGGGCCCACTTAAGGTTCAAAAAGCCCTACATAAATATAAAGAAACAAAAGATTTTACAATAACATTTAAAAAAATCATTACAAACATGTTATTTATGATTACAGATATGTAGACACATGGGAAAAGGTGCAAAAGTACAGATAATGTATAAGTATGGATATACTTCACATTTATACAGGATAATCAAGATCCTACATTATGAGTTTTAGTGCAAAAACTAGTAATAATAATACAAATCCAAAAACTAATATTTAATGCAGAACAAATAATAGAAATCAAAACACAAATTTCTAAAACTTATGCAGAACAAAAGATTGCTTAAAAAGAACTTCAAAAAAGATACAGGAAACTCACTTCCATGACAAACTGTCCAGAATAAGTTCCAGTCATAGTTGAACTTTGTCCAGCAGCAAGAATACCAATTGCCCAAATATATAAAGGTACATTCCCATACTCACAGCCTAAATATATACCCTAAAAATAAATTATGATTAAGTTTCTTTCTTGACCTACTTAAAATGTTAACTAAACATCTAAATTATTATACATTCAAATCACAAAATATTTTTTAGTAGGATCTTATAAATAGTTTGGACTTTAAGATATTTATAAATAGGTAAATTTTCCTATTTCAAAATAATATAAATTTCAATTAATACAAATCTGAAAAATCCAGAATTCATTAAGTTCTTAAACTAAAAGTTTTATATGTCCAACTTCTTTAGTAATTTATACCACATTTTTCCAAGTGAATAGGTCTTGTTGAGCACATAGGCATATTCTACACAAAATGCCTCAGAAAAAAACAATTCTCAAATCCATTTTTTTTTTAAATTTTAAAATATTATATATATATATATAATTAACCTAACCTAGAACTTTAACAATAGAACAGGATAATAAACAAATAAGATACTTCAAGCAAAACTCAAATTATTATATCTAAACTTTAGAGAATTAAGGCATATAGGCAACAGTCTGTGATTAGCTGAGAGCTAAAATTTATTATATACAAACAGAAAACAACTATATTTGAAATAATTTTCTTTTGAAAACTATAATAACTAGACTTAAAACTTTTATAACTAGACTTAAAACTTTTATCAAACTATCTATATAATTGGAAATCAAAAATAAATGTTAATTCTCTGTCAAAAAAATTTTTTTCTACTAAGAATTTTTTCTTAGAAGAAATCTTTACAATATAAAACTAAAAACAAAGATACATTTTTATATTTAAACTTAAAAACTTTTGCAGTTATGGCATAGTTATATATCTCTTGGCAAGTTACGTAGCTTAATGTAATTAACACTATCATGATGTTAAAAAGTGATATTTGATTTAACCTTTATCAAATGTTGTAACTATAATTTTGAAATCATTATTATTTTTTTCCTGCAATTTTCATCTAGCAATTTTGTAGCAGCTTGCCACAACATTGCTATACAAAAAAACGTCTATTTAGACTTTATTGTATAATTGCAAACATTAAGAAAAGACAGAGTTAAGAAGTTTAAAGAGAATAACAAAATAAATTTAAAATAGTTGCAGCTTAATCAGAAAATAAATAATATAGCCAACAACTAGGTAAAACTCTAAGCATTTTAAATTTTTATTTCATCAAAATAAAAAATATATGTTCATTTATTTTATAAAATTTTAAAATAATTATCAAACAACAAATTAATAAAATTTTAGTTACACAAAGTTATAATCAGTAATTGTTTTGGACATGAGTAGTAAAAGAATATCAGTGGTGATGATTTTAGCATTATTAGATTATAACTGAATTATTTAAATTGTGAATTCCCAATTATTTTGCAACATATAATATATTAAGGATATAATATTGGTGCACAATATATTATATCACAAAAATCATGAGGAATTTTTAAAATTGAATTATTTTTTAAATACATGATATTTTGACAGTGAAAACTTTTTGCTTTTCGATGCAGAAGTTTTAATGTTAGATTAAAATAAAATTACGTTATTTTTTTAAAATTAATTTCACTGTAACATTTTTGCTGAAAAATAAATAAAAATTAAAAAAACGAAACTGAATAAATCAATTTTTAAAATATAAAAATTTATTTATTCAGTTTTGTTTTTTTAATTTTTATTTATTTTTCAGCAAAAATGCTACAGTGAAATTGTTACAGTGAATCAGCAGCATTTTTCTTTTAATTTTCAGCAATTTTCTTTTTTGTATTCAAAAAGCAGATGACATACCCTTAAATAAGAACCACAAAGTGCATGTTAAAAACTAAAACTACCTTGTTTAATTATCCAAATTAAACATGGCACCAAATTTATTTTTTGAATATAAACATATTTATTTTCTTCTAAAATAATTATAATTTCTAACTATTTCTGATTTAACAACTCTGGGATTAAACATTTTTATTCTAATTGAATTTATTAAATATTTAATAGAGAATAATATAAATCAATAAAACAATTTTGTTAACAGCTTCTTTAAATAAAAATGAAATCTAATGAAATCGAAAATGAGAATTTTCTCAGTTTGTTTCTCAATTATCAGTCTTCATTTATTTACTTATTAGAAAATATTAAAAATGGAAATAAAAAATAAAGAAAACAAAGTTCTTGACAAATAATACTTACTGCACGATATATATCAACTTCTAGAGTAGAGTTATCATTCTGAAAGTTTTTAAAACATTAAGTTAGATTAATATATTTTTTTTAATTGAGATTAATAGTTATCATATCACACGTATTATAAACAAGCTATGTAGATAATATAAGACAAAAAATCAAATTAATGAAGCAAAAATAATTAAACTACTTCAAAAGTAAGAACTTAAAGTAAATGCAAAACAACATTTTTTTAAAATTATTGAAGTTGCAGAATAATTAAGCAATAATTATCTATATAGCAATAATTAAACAAGAAGATGAAGTAACATTTGGTAAGTTTTTTTAAACAGTTTAAAAAAAAAAAATTCCATTTTTCTTTTATAACCCCTATTAATTCATCTGTTAAATAATAATACAAATTTTAAATATAATTTTTTATCCTTAATTAATAAAAAATTTTTATAAATATAAAATAATTTATCTCTGACTTTGGGATCAAATGAGACATTAAACTACTGAGTAAAATTATAACATTAATTAATGTCAGTGCCACTTTTTACTTTACTTTTTTACAGATAATGTATAAATAACAATGTGAGGTAATATTTAGTTATTTTCCTCCTTTTTAATTTTTTGAAACAGTGCTTATTAAATATGTTCTATTGATATATTTCATATGCCTTATGTTAAAAAATAATAATTCATTTACTAGAATCTTTAATAAGAATAAAAATAAATCACTGAAAGTTTAGAATTAAAAACTTATTCACAATTTAAAAACTGATTATACTTACTGGAAATATATCAGCATAAGTAGTGTTCTGACAGAGGTTATACTAAAATTGAAAATTTCAATTGAAAATTAATACTTTATTAATTCAATTAATTATAAATATTTTCAAAATATTGGAAATAAACAGAAAACGGTTGGACAAAAATTTTATTTGCTATTTAACTGATATACTGTTAAAATATTTTTGTTAAAAAAACATCACATAAATATCTTTAAAATTTCAGATTAGGAAATTTAACCACAAAACTATAAAAAAGTAATTATTAAGAAAAGGAAATAATTTCAAACCAATGAGTTATAAACTTCAGTTCAAATGAGTATAAAATTATTATTTTTAAAGAAATTTCAAAACCAAAATTTAAGCAATGAAATTTATTATTAGCCCATAAAAAGTATTTTTCTTTTTAAATCTGCTTTAGCAATGCTTTAAATCATTGGTCTTTCCGCCTTGAAATTTTGAAAGCATCATATACTTATTTTTCTAACAAAGCAATGCATATATAGTTGTTGATCCAGATATTGGAATTAGACTGTACAACATATAAAATTTTGCTTAATACATTAAGCCTATTTTTTAATTCTTGTTTAATAACCCAAGCAAGTTCAGTTAATTAGCTTTTCCTTGTTATTTTATGCAAGAAATTAGATGGGATAATTTAGGGTGAAAAAACACAGAAATAAATTCTTTTTCAGCTTATGATAATCAGTTATGGTGGCAGGAAAGTAAGCTAAGGCATAGTGACCCTGTATATGGAGTTAATATGTTGAATCAGTTACAAAAGAACGATGTTTAGACCAATTTAGTTTGCTGTTTACTTTTATAAGAAATACAAAATATTCAATTATATTAAGTATAAAAAATACTTACTACATCAGCATTAGATTTACCATACAATCCTTTAGCAAATACAGAAACCACAAATATATTTATTATTAATGAGACGAATAATGCAACTGCAGATTCAATGAAGTAATACATATTAGCTTCTCTGACTTTCTTCTGATTTCTTCTATCCACTTCCCTAGACTATAAGAAAATCAAAGAATATTTAAGAATAGGTGCATTCATAAATTTCATCTGCTAAAAATGGCCCCCAATTGTTTAAATTTGAGCATTTGTGAAAACTTCTAGCAACTCAAAAGATTGAACTAATCTAGTTCAATTTTGAACAAAGCATTTGAAAACCATTTTCCTGCCCTAGTTTATAAATGTACCCAATATTTAAGATCATAAAAAGAAATATAAATAAGTAATGAGATAAAGTGCTTTTTTTTGCAAAAATAATTTCAATGTAGCATAAATAATTCTTAGAACACACAAATTTAACTTATTACAAGAAATAATAGAATGAAAATAATTGAAAATAATAACCCTTTTAGAATGAAAATAATTTTTTCGTGCAAGTCAAGTGCGATTTTAGGGAAAATGAAACAGATTAAGTAATAGTTTCTAAAACATTTATCAGAATAAATTAAATCATAATTATGATAATTTGAAAATGTTAAAATAATTTTGGGTAAAGTTGCTTATTCTCAAGCAAATTAGAACAGCGAGTAAGTCACTGAAAAATGAAAATTTTATTGCTTCAAGTCAGTTTTATAAACAAACATCACATTTAGTACTAAGCAGCAAAAACTTATTGTCATGTTGGAATATGCAAAACATATTTCCTAGCTTTTAAAATCTAAATTATTATCTTATTTAATCCCTTTCTCAGTAAATAAAAATCATTAACATAATCAGTCATCTTTTAATAGCACTACCTTGAGTTCACTGCAATAATCTGTTGTATGATTGCAGAAAGCTGCTGTATAGTTGCTAAATGTTTTGATAAGACTTTCTCACACTTTTTTATCTGACAACACATCTAAAAGTGTATGGCAAAGAAAAAGAGCCTTGGCAGTAAATTAAATCAATTAATAGACAAGGCATGGGATTCCTTTAACATTCTTTGGCTAAAACTATTCTAATAAATGCATAACACTCGCAGTTTTGATTTCTGGGTGGACGGAGGTGTCCCGAATGTGTTCCATATTTTTTGGTTGCCATCAGCATAAAATTAATAAATCATACCGGTACTCTTCACCTATAAAATATTTTTGAATCCCGAACTTAAATGTATATTTAATTTTATAGTAATATATTTATTTTTACTCCATATTCATTTTTACAGAAGCTATTACATGTGTTTTTCTTTTTTTAATCTACTTTTATTACATTTTTGACTTTGATTGTTTTCTAAATTAAGAGTTTAGAACTAAAAGTGTTGTTTCATTACTATGATGCTATTCCATATTACCCACATTACACTAAATTTTAGGATAAACTAATTTGAATTGCCGTCTTAACTTATTAACCATTTTACAATAATTATTTTTTGGTGTAAATTACTTTAATATGCTGTTTAAAAATTATCATTAAAGAGATTCATTAAATGACTTGTTGCTGAACGATCAGCTTCATGCACAATGTGCTGATCGTGAATTACATGCACAAATCATATCAATCTGTTTGGCAAGTGAAAATATTCAATAATGGTTGTGATCCCATCAAATTTGCTAGGACAATATACCTTAAATTTTAAATGTTATTTTTAAAAAATGATTACTAAGGGTAAGCAAACAGAATTATTTGTAGTACATGCATTCAAAGGAATAATTTAAACTTTTGTAGGAAAAAAAGCTTTTTTATGCTAAGAAACAACAATTATTGTGAAACAATCATCATGGTTGGTGAACAGCAGATACCACCTGTTTGCTGCTGCACTAGAAGAAGCTCTTTTTAGAAAGACTATCTTAGATTTCAAATCAAAGTGTATTTTTAAGTTCTTAAGTACAAAATATATATACAAAGCTAAGTGTTTAAGAACGAACACCTTCTTTCGGTAGCATATCTTGGACTGAATGAGTTATTTAAGCATAGTGATGAAGAAGCAATAACAGAGTAGGGGTTTTGGACGTCCTAAACTGGTTTTGGACAGGTCATTTGGGTTTTACTGTCTTAAACTGTCTTAAATGTGTCCAAAACCTTGAACATTGGTAACATGCAAGGTAAAAATTCTATATGTGTAACCATTGTACACATAATAATTACATATATTAATAAATATTTGATACTTTTTATATAATTTGTTTTAACTTATTAAAGGAAAATAAGATAATAGGAAAAGATTTATAAATTTTGAAGCTCCACAATTCATTGAACAACAAAAGTGAATACCTTATTCCTTAAATATGAATAAATATGCTTTTAATACTGATAAATTATGTTTTTGCATAAGGGTAAATAATGCAATATTAAAAATAATCATAAACATTTTTAATAAAACCAAAACTTGCCTTCCTTTTGTTCCTTATTCAAAAACTAACATTTTATTTTTCACAATGTTTTTTTTTTTTTAAATTGTCACAAATTGAGTGAATAGGTTTTGGACAGTTTAAGACAGTACTGGACAAAGGGGTTTTGGACAAGACTGTTTAAACGCTGGTTTAAACCGCCGATTAATCAATTCTGTCCTAAACCTTGCCAACTCTGAGCAGTAAGTCGACCTGCTATCAGTTTCAACAAAGTATGAAGATTAGCATTTACAACTGACTGTGAAGAAGAAAAATAGATACAAGTCGAAGCACAGAGTTCCCTAGGAAACTTACAACATCATGAAAAAGTATACAAGCTAACTCACCGCAGCTTGAGTAATCAATAAGATATGCACTAGCAATGACATCACAACATCCGAGGTATTTATAAATAAAACAGTTGCGTCGTGAACCCTTTCACACTCTGCATTTCATTAAAATGACGAAACAGTAACAAGTTTAGTTGTATACAAGCTTTTCCTTAATTAATGCTTAGGTAGTTATACAAAATATTTACTTGACAATATATTTGATGAAATACACGATTAAAATAAAGTAACAGTAAGATAAATAAATTCAAATTGATAATTAATCATTTCTAAGAAATGTGCTGAACAAGTGCAATTTTTAACTCTAATGCAGTCTTTAACAAAGCTATTGTAACAATATTATCTGATTGAAAACTTCATTCGCTTCAGAAATAAACAAATCAGAAATAACAGTTATTTCATAGCTGTTTGTTTCTGAAGCAAATGAAGTTTTCAATCAGATAACATCTTGTCCCTTCAGTTTCTTCGGATTATTTATTCAATAATAACTTTTATTTATAATAAAACCACTCAACAAAGCTTTGAATGTTTCTCTGCATAAGAAATGGAAAGTTTACCTTGACAAGAGCTGAATGAAGGTATAAATTATGTGGCATAATCACAGCTCCAACAATACCAACAGCCTGTAAAAGTGCTTGATTATCACAACCTCTACACATTGGAACTATCAAACCTTCAACAACTTCACCTTGATTAGGACTAGCTACCACATACTGTAAGAAAAAAAATTAGCAAATCAATAACTAGAAAATAAATTATACTTTATTCTACAATTTATCGAATTTAAAGTTTATATTTTATTTTCAAACTGAAAACAATGTGCGTCTGTTATTTAATGTTATTAAGATGTCATCAATTAGATAACTTTATTTGAACAGCTAATCATCTTTTTCTCAGTAATGTAATCGAAATCTTAAATTGAGGAAAAGGACAAAGGACAGATTAAAAGAAATTTTTCAAGAAGGGTTATTGTAATAAGGGACAGCAGAAATGTAGTAAATATATATATCACTCAAATCATCAAAGAAATTTAAACAAAATTATTTAGATTTGTTATTTCCATTTCAGATAAAAAATTTTAAAAAAACATAAGTTTCTTTTATTTTAAAAGAAGCAATTTATTTTAAGACAAAAGATTATATTCAATTTTTATTTAAGCAAAAAAAAAATTATTTAAGAGAAAATGTTTTTTTTTTACTTGTACAAAGTCCTTTGAATTATATACTGAAGCATTTTATATATAATTTTTTATTATTCAAGAATGGTCTAAACCCATGACTAAGAGTTAACACAATTTAGTTACATAATGTATAGATATATATATATATGTGTGTGTGTGCGCATGCGTGTAACATAAAAAGCTTCAATTAATCTTTTTATGTTATTTCTTTTCTGTAAATCCTTTTCTTTTAGTTTTTCATTCTAATAGAAATGCTTTCTCATGCTTTTAAATTCACATCATGTCCTTAAATCTATTTTTGGCTTAAGTATGCATCAATTAAAAGTAAGACATCTTTCCCCTTTGCGGGAATCGAGAGACCTATTTAATAAACCAATTACAATTACTGAGATTTTCCACTTTCACTAAATTGAAACATTTTACGGAATTGCTTTGCAAGATTTTCCCTAACATATAATCTAGAAGCACAACTTTTCGTGTCTTCTTTTATAGCTGCTCTCTGTCTAATAATTAATAAATGAATTCTGCAACCTCCTTCCCTGCCTAAGACCTGTTTTAATCCTTCCACTCGGCAACGACGTTATATATATATTTATGGAATATTAGGTTTTAATGGATACTTTTGGATTGTGTGTGCAGATTATTTTTTTATCTTACTCTGCAGCTATAAGTGAAAAATGTAAATAATTTACCTCATATCCAAATGTAACTGCCATCACTGTGATTAGAAATGCAAAAAAGAACTCCAATTTTCTCAGACCATATTTATCCAAAAGTAGAAAAGTGAAAGTATCAACAATTGTTATCAATACTCCAGCATAAAGAGGAATTCTAAAACAAAATAAAAAACTAAGTAAAATATTAAAAATAATTTCTAGTTAAGAATTCTTAAACAAAAATACCTGCAAATAAGGCAAACTAAAACAGACAATGAAAACTAACAATTAAAAGAGTATAGTGTAAAAATGCTTAATATGACATCTGGAGAAAAAAATTTGGGAAAGATCTTGTTTCAGTCTTATTTAACAACACAAATATGTATAACAAAGTCCTTGCATTTTGCTGATCTCACTGGATGAAGGTTAAAAGTCTTTGGATGTTTTGAAGTAGAAAAAGTTTTAAGTGTATTTGGCTTTGATAAGAGACCGACGAGAACTAACTTTAGAGACAACAACAAATTAAACTGCCAATAATATGAATGCCACGAAGAGTGTCAAAGATATTTTGCTAATTGGAAGCTTGCTTATAAAAATAAAAGCATAATCTTTTTCTCTTATTATCGAAGCATAAAGTTAAAAGCTTATTTGTTTAAATTTAATAAAATGTAACTTAGAACCTACACTTCCTATGCTTAACAATTTAATGTGTGCAAAGAAAACAAACTAAATTTTTAATAAAAAGAGAAAGGAATTTCAAAAAATTATTTCTTTATTAAAAGTTCATAAATCATTATTTGGTAAACATAATTACTGCTTTTGGAATGATTTTAGCACTTTTTCATGTAATTTTTAGCCTCCTTATATTTGAAATTAAATATTAATGCATAATAAATGAAGGATGGATGTGAGCAAAAACATTTAAACACTTAATTATGCAAAAATCATACAATCAACAATGAATAAAACTTTTAAATGTCTAAACAATTAAAACTTTTATCTGTCTATAATTGTAAGAATAAATCTAGCACAAACTTCTTTCAGAAGTGTAATAAGAGCAAATTAGTTAAATTAATTAATAAATCTTCTAGACCTATAAAATTAGTAATCATTAATTTTCCTGACCTATAAGACTGTAATAACTATATATTTTAGAAAATAATTATAATTACGAAAATGAAAATAAAATTATGCTTATCATCTGTTAAATTTAGTAACAATCATAGAGTGCAAAGGATAAACTATTTTCTGAATTTGAATTATTTACTTTTATAGTTAAAAGTATCAACTTTTTTTTCTATGAAAAAAATATATATAAAGCTAAACCGAAATTAGAAAAAAATATTTATATTAAAAATTAATGAATAATTTTTGTAATAGAGTAATTCCAAATCCTACTTTGCATTTTATAACAATGTTCCCAGAAAAACTCTTTATATAAAAGGGAGAAAAAAAGTCTTGACTCTAAGCATTAGTTCTAACGGATTCGTCATATTGTAACGATCATTTAAAACAATTTTTTTAATATAATATTAAGCATAAATGTTTAAACAATCAAAGGGTTTGAAGAAATATAATGTTAAAACTCATTTTCAAATTGTTCCAGAAAGCAATTATGGAGAAAAACACCACAGTTTCCATGTAAGCATTTAGATATATCTGTGTATAAAGTAATATGTAGATAAAAAGTCTAGAAACAAGGAAGAGTTTCACCTAAAAATGTCCCCTTTGAAAAAAAAGTGAGGCAGATCACCATATTGCCCCATATCTATCAATTCAAATGAATCTACACATTGAATTGTATTATTATGATATACATTGGTATCTTTATCTACAATATGTTAAACAATTTTTTATAATGAGACTGTTACAAATTAAAAAAGAAATAAAGTACGATTTCATACAGTATAATAATATTATGAACTCAATTAAAGAGAAATTAACACATTACAACATAGAAATTTACTCTATATATATATATATANATATGTATATATATATTCAATGATTTTTATTTTTAAAAAAAATTAATAAATATGCATTTCAAAAATAAAACCTACCCTTTATTAGAAAGGAGATAAAAAGCTATAGCAGTTCCAATAACTTCTTGCATATCTGACCCAACAATGGCTATTTCAACCATTATCCACAATAAATAACGAGGAACTGGAGGGAATCTTCTTTGACAAACTTCCGCTAAATGAAGGCCAGTCACAACACCTAGCCTAGCTGCCAACCTCTGCATAAGAAGTCCTAAAAATGTTGCCCACATGAGAACCCAGAGCAAATTGTACTTTGCAGCAGCTCCAGATTGCAAATCAGATTCAATATTTCCTGGGTCTAAGTAGGCTATACTCATCAGAAATCCTGGTCCCGTGAAAGCCCATAGTTTGCGAAAGTTAAATTTATACTGGAAAAAAAGAAAGAAAACATTTAAAAGTCACTCATTGTAACGAAAAGAAATTAATACAATGAAACCTCTCTGGAGAGACCACTCTCCGTTCCACAGTAAAACAGTCATTGATGGAACTTAGTCATTCTTAGAGGATACCTCAATTGACTTCAAAATTTTTATCGAAGGTACATGATTTTTTGAGAATATTTTATTTTTAGTCAGAGTTCTTTTCATGGTGTGGAAATGCCACTTCTGTTGTCATCATGAAAAGGTAGATTCTATGAATAAAATTTAGTGTCCATAAAAATGATCCCAACTGATATAATTATGTGTAAAAACAAATGTACCAATTATGAATAAAGCTATATTAAATAAAGGAAAAATTACGCTTTTTGTTAAAGTTTGTAATTAATTTTATATCATAAAAATAAGTTAGCTTTAAAAGATGAGAAGAAGTTTTTCTGAGATGCTTTTTTTTTTCTAAAATAAATTTCAACTTTCAAAGTAAATCATTGATAGCATTGTCTTTAGTGCACTCCTGCAACATGATGTATCGTCAAAAAAAAGCTCTCTAAATAAGAGCCTCAGACAAATATTTCAAATGCATTTTAATTTACTTATTTGTTTTGTTAAATTTTTTGTTTTGATATTTTTCTTGTTTCCTTATTTTACCGTTTCCGCATTTGGTGCAGATGTTTTCCGATCTCTGGGAGAGGGTTTCAATGCTCCCTCCAAAAGGTTTTCTTCATCTAAGTCCATGGAAAAAATTATGTGCCTCCCAAAAGTGGTCATAAATGGAGGTGGTCCTTCCTGGAGGTTACAGTGTATTGTGAAGTAAATGTCAGTAATATTAATACAATTATAAACAATGATCAAAATAAATTAAATTATAAAAATATAAAGATATAAAAAATATATTAAAACAAGAATACCTATAAGCAATTATAGGAATTTATCAATTTTAGTTTTTATAAAAATTTATTGATTTAAATTTAGGTTGCTTTTATTTATAAATGCAACAATTTTAATAACAAAAACATAAATTCCACGACCTTATTTTTAGTTCCCTAGATCGAAAATGTCATTTTTATGAAGGTGTGAAGAGGAGATAAGTTTACGTTTAAGAAATTAAGAGCAAATCACAATGATTTAAAAAAATGCACACAAAAAAAGTGAGCAAAGAAAAACATATCAATACACAATATATACATATATATACATACTACATACAATATAGATTTTTAAAAACTTGTAACATACTTGAAAACATATGAATCATCTAAATGACAAACTCATTGAGTATTTTCCAGATTTATTTATTTATTTTATTATAAAAAAGAAAATAACTTCTAGCATAGACTTAACAGAAAGACTATAAATGTTCCATTCTGTTATCCTGAGGGAAACAAATGAAAACAGCTATTACAGAAGTTATTTGTCTTTCAAAGAAAAATAATTTAAATAACACCAACCAAGTTTTGCACTGAAATAACTATATAATAAAAACTACTGTAGAAGGAATATCATAAAGAACTTACATCATCTGTTTCAGGTATTGTTATTCTTTCTTGAAAATATGTATCAAGTTCTTTACTTTTTAAATTCGAAGTTTCATTTACATTGCCTTCAGCACCATCTCCTTGACTTCTAATTTCCACGTCTAATTTAAAAATAAATATATATAATTAAAAATAAAGAAAACATTCAATGAAAAACTTCATTTTAGAAATAATAAAATCTTTCATTGGCAGGATGTGAATTTGGTTAGCAATACACTTCAAACAAGATAAGTCAGCATTGTTAAAATATAGTAAAATAACAATAAGAAACTTATGAATTTCAAAAATAATATTGAAAATTATATGTACGACAGTATAAAATGTCAAAAATAAGACTGAGAAAAGGTAAAATTCAGGAAATAACTTATCAATCATCTTTAAAACGTCACTTATTTCTGAGTGTAATAACTTCTTAAATCAATAAATAAAGTTTTTAAAAGTGTATTAAAAAACAAATAATAAAAGAAACATTAAATATTTAGATATTTTTGCTACCCTATAAGCTTTGTTCAGTGGAATTTTATGTTTAATAAACATGCAAGGTCGAAAACTTAAACATCAGAAAACTATTCAAGAAACATTTGCAGGAAAAAAAAATAGTGAAGAAAAAAATAACACCAAGACTAAAAATAAAACAAAAATAAAACAATGCATCAAAAGTATTAAATTCATTCATTTAATGTAGATTGTAATGTCACATAATAAACAAAAACTAAGTTTGATGTAAAGGTAGTTTAAAAAATGAAAAATCACAAACAGCTTTTTGAGTTATGGAACCTGCATAATGTGTTTCACCCAAGGAATTCAAGAAAAAGAAAATGGCAGTTTTAGTTATGAAGCATAAATCTGGGTTGATTTAAAGTCCTTTATAAAAAGGCCCTACCAATAAACTCAAATTTATAAAAACCACCACTATAAAAAAATAAATAGTTATAAAACTACCCATACACAAAGTTCCATTTTTATATATTATATATATATATATTAGTTGAACATTAGTAGTCGTAAACCCAATTTTTGGGTTTACGACTACTAATGTTCAACTATGTAATCTTGTAATTTTGAACCCAATCCAGAAGACAAGGGAACTCTTGGATCAAGTATTGGGAGAAATTTGCCTTCATGGAGGACTTTTAGATGGAACTAAATCACATTTGCATTACAAGACCACGAGAACCTCCCACGGTTAGCCTGACGTCAAGGGGACTCTAACCCATGATCCATCTACCACTGAGGATATTTCACGTCAGCACTGTGGTCAGTGCAAGCCGGATGCGAATTCCTTTCGACTGGGATTCGAATCCGGTTTACTTCAATGGAAGGCGAACACTCTATTTCCTGAGCCATCGCACCTCAAAGTTCCATTTTATAAAAGTATTTTGCATACACTTGATCATTAAACAAATGTAAATTACTAAAATGTAGTGATTGCTGAAATTGAATTTTATTACAAGCTTAAGAAACTTTCATAAAAATAATTCTATTTTTCATAGTAATATTTTTATCAAAAAATTTAACCCTGAAATTAAAACTGGGATCGGCACCTAAAAACACTAAAAAAAAATAATAATAATTGAAAAATCTAAATTATAATTCAATACATAGATATTCATGGGTATATACACAAGAATTATCTGCATCCTAGAAAGTTAAATAAACAAGCCACAATCAACTACAAAAAATATAATAATTTAATTAATTGAAACTCGGAACAGATTCAAAAAATCACAATTTACAAAAAACACAGAATGGTACACTGTATTTTTTAGTAATATGCAGATAAAATAATAAAAAGAGAAAAAATATATTTACCAGGATCGTAAGCTTGGTTATCCATATTGAGCAAAGGTACACTAAAATATATATATATATATTCAGATTTAACATATGTGGTAGAGATATATTTAATTTTAAAATTAGAAAAAATTATGGTTCAATAACAATTAATCTATATTTTATTATAAAATTAGTTTAATTTTTGGCAACTTTTAAAAGCATATCATATTTCTCATATCATACTAAAAGCATATCATAAAGCATATCTTTTTTCGTTATATTAAATTGTTAAGAGACATTTGCGCCTAAATTTTAATAAAAAGTAAAGTAAATCAGTAAAAATTAATATATTTTAAATGAAATATATGTAAATAGAAAAAATTTTTCTCACAAAAATATTCTAGTTTTAAAAAAGGAAAAAAAAGAATTTCAGGTTTCTACAGTTCTTTTAGGAAAGTGCCTTTGCAAGAACTATTACCAAAATTTAAAATGAACCACAATAAAATAATTTGTAGTGATTCCTAGGAGCAGTAATTGATGTGAGAAATTGATTGGTTGTTTTTTTATTTTGTGTTTGGATCTGTCACAGAAAAGCAGATTCCATCATAATCATGAACATTCTGTATTGTACTTTCTCCTTTAAACTCATTATATTAAGCAGGGTGTGTAGCCAAATTTTTCAACAAAAAATAAGCACCTCTTAAGTACCTACTTTTTAAGCAATCGAAAAAAATTTTAAGCACTCTAAAAAACTATCATAATTAGGATATGAGGACTAATATTTTTTTTCCCTTCATATTGTTGAAAGTTCTTCATATATATGTGTTACCAAAATGCAAAATAATTTTCTAAGTTACATGATCATGATAAAATAACTAGTTTCTGTCAAAGAATTTTTTTCGTGATAATATTATTCACCATAAAAACAATTAAGCACAATTTTAAATATATTCAATATTGAGTGAATCATTCCATTTTTTAAATTAATAATTACTTTACACAATTATGTAATAAAAGTTTATTCAAAATTATAAATAGGGTGACCTGGGGTGATTCCTGATCAAAAAATGCAAACATCTATTTCGTGAAAAAACTATTCAAGATAGAATTTTAATATTTACTGGAAGTTTGAGGCTATATGAGATGAGTCCTATGCTACCTTCTTTTGTTTGAAAATCTAATTAGAATTTAAAAGATTTTAAATTTTTAGTGATCAGGAATTATGCCTTCTCTTGATCATTTCTGGGGTAATTCCTGATCACTTCTGGGGTAATTACTGATCACCAGTTTTTATAGTAAACCGGCTATTTAAAAATAATGATACAATGGTAATTAACAAATACGACATCAAAATCAAACAAATAAAGCAAAAATATATGTTTAAGCAGCTAATAAAACAATTTATTCAAAAGCAAGAATAAAGATTAACACTTTAAATTTTCCAAAAATCTTTGCATCGTGGCATACATTTTAGGCAAGGAACCAACTCATTCTCATGTTCTGCTAGAATATAAGAAAGAGTTCCCACATGGGTTACTTTTGCTGGATTTTTTAACTTAATTGAGAGTGTAAAGTTAAGTAAGGTATGTCTGGCAGCAGCTCTCACACTGAAATTTTCATTTTCAATCCTTAAAAGAAATTCACTCATTTTGCTTTTTAGAAGCTTAGCATCCCTTTTTAGGCTTATAATTTCTCACCATATTTATATTAGGCTAATTTATAAACTTAAAAATTATTTTAACAATATACACACATAAAATTAAGATAGAAGCAAGGTAAGACAAACCAGATATGGTGCAAATCAGAACACATTTGTCTTGTAAAATGTATCGTATAGTTAAAAATAAATTTTGTGATTGCAGTTAAAATATATTTTATAGTTTCTCCACTTAATAAATATGAACTGTTATTTAAGACAAGACAATTAACTATTTATCAGCTATTTTTTATACTATTTATAAGAAGAAATGACAATGATCAGGAATTACCCCAGTGATCAATAACTACCCCCTCTGTAGGGGCAACATTTGATATAGTTTCCTATAATCAATTATAATGTTTACAGTAGATGTGAAACAAACAAAAGCTTACATTATTTTTATATCAAAGAAAAAATTTTAGCAAGTTTTTTTTTACCAAAAAAAACATTTGATTTTAAATCAAACTACATTGAAATGGTAATATGGGAGTCCGTATCGAGATCTGTGGCAGAATTATCTCCAAGTCTTGGAAACTTCCGGGCAGTGGCCCGCGAGAAATTGAAAAAAAAACATCACAGAAAGCAAGCAATTCGAAAGGTATAACTCGTAGCCACCCCCTGGGTAAACATCTACAAATTTTTTTAAACAAAATTTGCAAGTTTAAAATTTATTTGGCCCTTTGGCATGACAGATCACGATATGAAATTATCTCCTGGTAATAATTTATAAAACTAAATTTAAGGCCCCATTAATAAAAAGGAATTCAAATAAAAAAAATTGATTGCAAAGTTCTTTAGCAACACATTTAGAAACATATTTTTTTAGTGATAAATTTTTTAGCAATTTTAAAATCAAACTGAAAGTTTCCCCAGGGCTGCCTGAATTTTCTCCTTCTGAAACTCTGCACCCCTGGTAAGGCATACAGACAAGTAAAATCTTTCAGCTAGACTCACATACTAGTTAATAATTATTTTATTTTCTACCTGCTGAGTAAGAATTTTAGTTCATTACCAATAACATGAAACAGATTACTGGGTAATCATTATTTTTAATAAAAAATATATTTTTTCACATATTTTAATTTACTTGCAGAAAACAACATATAAATATCATTCATTTCTTTAATGCTACCTTCTATAAACTGTGGGGGTTTTTTTTTGGCATTTTGCCACAAGTTACACAGCTAAATTCAATTTTAAAAAAAGGGAAACGAATAAAAACAAATTGCTCTTTTCAAGAACTATTTTAAAATTTTGTTTATCTTTAGTTATTTAAAACAATCAAGTGATATTGAAGTGAAAAATTATTTGAATAAGAATCTAGCTCCAAAAATGAACTTTGCTCTATCATATATATACAATATATGTGTGTAATATAGTTATAAAAAACTCAAAAATAAAAAGCCATTTCACATTATTATATAAATATTATCATGCATCATGTAACTTCAGAAAATTTCAGAAAAGCAGAGATGTTAAAATCTAAAACATTCAAAATTTGATAAATAATTTATCAATAGATGCATCTAATATGTATACCATATAGGATATAAATCTCACTAACAATACCACATCAAGTTTAAAATCTAAGTTAAATTAAGTTTAATACTTTAATATTTTTTCTCCCCAACTGTTTAAAAACTTCAGTGCATTATTTTCGATTTTAAAAAAATATATTATTCTATTTTATGAACACTTTAAGAATATAAATTCCTTAAAATGAGCAGTCATATGTCCACCATTAGGATATTATTTATAACTTTTATCATTCAACTTAAAATGATAAGAAATATCAATAGGTCATTAATGCAATCACATAAATATTTAAAATTAAAACCTACTTTGAGTCCAAAAAAAATATTTTTACAATAAAGCAAGACAGAAAAATTAAAAAAATATAGTAAATTTTAAAAGAAATATTAAATTTAAAGAAATATTTTGTAAACAATATTAAATAATCTCAAATGGACATAGCCTTTAAAATACAAATAAAAGAATATACAATAAGGCAACGAAAATCTGGGAAATTCCTTGAAACGTAGATAAAATTTTTAAAATAATTATTACTCATAAAAATTAGAATTCAACTTTTTTTCCTCGTTGCAGAACATATCAATTTCTGAAAACACTAAAACGAAATTATTATTGATATTTTCTGTGAATATTCTATAAATTCTATATTCATTTTAATAAGGTTTGTATCAATGAAGATAATAAAATAAATTTACTCACGACTACAAATAAATTTGGCTGAGTTTTGTTTACAAAAGTTAAGGACCAACGACCAAGTAATAATTCCAGTTGCACGGCATGCTATGACAATAGTTCTGAGAGATTATAGGCAACCTGTTAGCAATAGAGTTAAGAACAACTGAAAAAATATATTTTAGTTCGAAATATTCTAATCAATCCATTAATATCTAGAAATGAGGGAGAGAAATACATGACTGTGACACATCAGGTCGGAGATGGGAATCTCCATGTTTACAAGTGACGCAACGTGTGTAATCAGCTGTCGGAGCTGGCTTCTGTCTCTATTTTAATCTTTATCTTCTCATTGTATTCTTAACAATCGGAGATTGAAGGTCATCAAAGATATTTATCGGACTCTAATATTCTGTTATGTGTCGATAAAAGATCTATATAGCTTACAATATAACAAGAATTATAGCCTTCTTTTAAGTACGAACAAGAATTATTGCCTTTTTTTTAACCGTCTAAAGATGAATCGTGAGTTTAACTTGTAGCTAAATTCAGAAATGAGCTGATTAAATTTGATTTAACAAAAATTTTAAAAGGTAAATTATTATTACTATTTATCACTAAACACCTGTAACTCAAAAGAGTTAAGGAAACCCTGATAATAAGAGAATCAGAGCAAACTTTCGAATACCAGTGAAAATGTTTGCTAGCATACTGTTTTTTGAAATGCCTCGATCCTTGGCCAAAGAATACCTAAAGAGGCCTTTTCATTTCAATTCTAACCTTCAGTAAGGATAGGTTCGAAAAGGGACGAAATATATTGCACCTCCAAAACCCGTTTCACTGTCTCCCCTACATTTTTTGTGGGGGTGCGTGTGTTAAGTAACCCGAAACTAATCACTGTCACAGAAGGGGAATTGCAACCTGCGGGGGTCAACTAGCTTTCAAAAGATATCAGAAGAAACTCACTCTTCATCTTATATTATGCTTTTTCTCTTTCTAAGAAAAACTTAAAAAATATTTTTTTTAACTCTAAAACGACTTTATTTATTTTCAAAATAGTTTTATCATTTTATTTAACATGCACTTTTTCTAATTATATCTTNAAAATATTTTTATTAAGTAAAAAGGAAAAATATTAAGAAAAGGGAAAATATCGTAGTACATTCCTATATAACTGAAAAGAGGAGGAGAGGGAAGGGAGAAGGGCTAAAAGCATGAAACCAGTCTCTCCCCAGATGGCGTATTCGAGTGTTGCGATCGCGAATAGCTCTAGATTGTCTGGGATACATCCTCGAAGATGATCCGCTGAAGACATATCACCACAAAGGGATCTCATTTGTCAGGCCACTTCCTCAATTAAGACATACATATGAAAAGGGAAGGAAATTTTCTCCTGATCCCTGTATCCATGGTACTGCTAGCGTGGAGGTAGCGGGTTCAAATCCCGCTGTTACCCTGGATGTATCTTCGTGCTGTTCTTTTCACATTATTGTGTTATCTGTACCTCTACTTGATAAAGGTTTATAAGCCTTAATTGAGCACAAGCCTGGAAATGTATGACTGATAAATAAATACATGGAACTACGCAGCCACCAACCACAGTGCTTTCGATTCCACAGATTTCACGACCACGTTTATCGCATGTACTCGGTGTGTCTTAGCGGAGTCTAGGATAGAACCCCGAACTCCGGCCCCTCCGAACCGGAATCTCTAACCACTGTGCTATCACGGCCCCGTCTTTGAGACAGAATTCTACTATCTGCTCTATAGTTAGTCGTCGTAAAGATATATTTTCACTGCATATGAATTTTTCACTTGTCATAAAAATGGCCACAAAGAATAGAGCCCTAGACAACGAAGCCGCTAATTCATTTTTATTGTATTCGGACACATTGTTCAAAAAACTAATAAATCAAGTAAACTGAATAAGCTTTATAGTCATTTCATATTTCCATTATTTTTACTTCTTTGATTGAAAGATTTAAAGTTCAGTTAAAAAATTTTGCTGGTAACTTTAAAATTTCACAAAAATTCATTTTTTTATAGTTCCAATGCCCACACCACTTATGGCACCCCATGGTACTTAACAGGTGGTATTCTTGCGACCTCTCTTTTTCGAGAGGACCATCTGGGTGGATCAACGCCACCACCTTAATAACAGGAGAAGGATAGATAGAACAGAAAGAAAGAGAAATTTCACCCATGCTCGAGGTGGGATTCGAACCCGGGGCTTTTCTGATGTGTGGTCAGAGACCTGACCACCATACTGCCTGGTCGGCTAATACATATTAGTTTATTGTTGAAACCTTAGGAATATTTGTTGATAGATGCGCTGCGAAATGTTTCTGGCCATAAGTATAGAATGCAATAACATAACAAAGGATGGCATATACCGATTATATTTTGTAAAAAACAATTTCCTATAAATGTCAGTTTGTACACAAACATCATCACCTTGACTTTGAACTTTTACTCTTTTCATATGAAACCTTCAATTTCTCTTTTGTACTTTTAAACCTATAATCAAAAACTTTGAATTTTGTTCTTTTTTCTTATAATATTATGAAACGCTGAATTATTTTCGTTTTTCGGAGATTATTTTAAAGATAGCAGACTAAACTTTTCTCTTAAAGAAAAAAAATTAGTATTAAAATCCCTTTAAAAATGAAATTTATTAAAGTTTCTTTAGTCTGATATCACTGCCAAAAAAAAGAGGGAAAAAAATTCTTATGCATGAAAGTTTCTCATATGCTGCTTAAAATTCAATGATTTCTGGAAGAAACTTTATATTTCTCTCTCAGAAGCTTTTCCTAATAATAGCATTGTTTAAGATAACAGACGATAACAAAATAATGAAAGCGATAACTCGTTTTGATAAAGAAAATGCATTATAAGGAATTTCTATTACGATAAGATTTCAATAATAAAGTGAATACTTTTCGGAAAGGACTTCAATGAGACCGTCATATTTTCACCGTTACAACCTAGGGGGAAAAAAATCGGCTTTCATATAAAAATTTTTAGAATTCCTTAAGTTATTATTATTTATTTTTTAAGAGTAAAACTAAATGCTCTATCTTTTAAATGAGAATTTTATAGCAATGAAGAAGTAATGTGCGTGAGGTGCATCATTAAGTTAGATACTAATTTTTAAGTGAAAGGGGATTTAATTTGGCCATGATTTTAAAAAAACTAACATTTTGATTTATACGTTCAACATTTAATTTAAAAGGTTTCTCAGATTTCAAGGTATATTAGGATATCAGGAAAGTGATTATTCTACAGAATTTACACAACAACACGTATAACGTAAAAGTACTAATATCAGGGGCATTTATTGGATATTTAGATGCTTAAGTCTAGAAAATGATTAGTAATTAAGTAATTAGTGATTAGTAGAGCCCTGATTTTGATGACCCAAAAAATCTCAATTAATGCCCTTAAAAAGTGCAACAAATGCCCTTAAAAATGCGAAAATTGCGTTAAAAATGCCTTATGACATGACTTAAATAAAGTAAAAATATTGAACTAAAGCAATGTTTTACTCTTTAAAATTATTATGACTCATTTCAAAAAATATAAAGCAATGCAATACTTGTTCTACGTTCATTAAAGTTTGAAAAATATGTTTTATATCCTAAAATAACAAATAAAAGGAAAATATATTGACTCTAAAACATTTTCATTTTGTATAAAAACTTTAATGAATATAACAACTTCCATCTCATAATATTACTAAACATCAGAATTACGTTGGATTATTAAATTTTTTTTTGATATTTCGAAATGTAAACTAGCGCTTCTTGTCTGAAAGTAAATTTTTATACCTGGAGAAGCTTCTTTCAACGTCTACTGATGTTATTGGTGCCTACTTGAAAAAGACGGACTCACTTACTGACAATTATTCTTCAATTTGAAAAGATGTTGCTTCACCTGTTAATATCCTAGAGATTTTCTTCATTGTTTGGAAGCCAGTGTAATAATAAAAAATTATAACAAAATAATAAAAATTGGAAAAAATTAACAAAAAATTTAAAAAATGCTTTAAAATGCAAAATTCGCCGAAAAATTTAAAGAAAAATGCCCTATAAATATAAAAAAATGCTCTAAAGGACAAAAAATGTCCAAAAATGCAAAAGTCATCAAAATCCGGGCCTTAGTGATTAGTAAGAGGAAATGAACCTTTTTTTCAATCCGCCATATGCTTTCAAAAGTATGCTTGACTAAAGTATCGTAAGATTACATAAATTTCTACAGCACTTAGTTGCATAATATTTTACGTTATAGACTTGTCTTTTGAGTTTGCTTTTATTGTTTTTTTAATTGCATTTTGTTTGTGTCAAAATGGAATTTCGTGATAACTATTTCTGTCAGAATTTCCCTCTACACCTTTAGTCCCTGCAGTGGACTGATAGCAAAGACACGGTTTCCAGTAGAACACCGAGGACAGGCATTTCTGGCTGCAGTCAATATGCGAGTAGATGACTACTTTGATTAGACTGAGTAGGGACCTTCGAATCATACTCAGGGATGTTCCCCAAACCGTCACCAATAGCCCACTGTGCAACTCGAGCGCGATGTAAATAAAGTACCTACCTACATATTCTAAGATTTAGGCAAAGCATTGTATGTTGATGTCATTTTTGGGTTAAAATTATCTAATGAGTGATCTGTAGATTTAAATTTTTAGAATTCATGTCATAGAAGAATTGATTTTTAGAATTCCTGTCATAGAAGAATTGATTTTTAGAATTCATGTCATAGAAGAATTGATTTTTAGAATTCGTGTCAAGTATAGTAAGAATAGAAAACTAATGTTTGAGCGAAAAATAGACCAAAGAGCAATTAAAATCTAACGAATACTATCTGAGAAACAGACGTATAGAAAAACTTGGAAATTGTTTGGTGAAAGCTGGAGGTATTTCTAATAATCACCTTTCAGATTTTCTCAGTTTCTTCCTCCAACCTATCAGGTTTTGACGATTACAATCTCTCTTTCTGCAGTAGTAATTAGTTAGATAATGATATTGCTTTTGTATTTTCCACGCTTATGTACTAATTTTCGATCACCAATGGGGTCGGAACTTGTTTGACTTCATTTTAGTCATGGATTCCGATAGTGTATATAAAGAGCTGTCAAGAGCAGTACAAATTATACGTAAGTATATTTTTTTACTTCTCTTCCCCCTTGACAGTAAATATTAGCAAATCACAAATGCCCTCTCATGCTTACGTAAGAAAGTCGCAACAACCTCCCCCTTGCTATTGTTTTGACTTTTATTGAAGTAAACTAATTTCGGAGAAAGAAAAATTCAAATATAAGACATAACTGTGCGTAAAACATAATATACGCTTTGATTCATCTTAAAAAATATTTTTTTTTTAATGCCAATCTGGGGAATGATCTTTCGTCATACAGGCATCTGAAGGGCAGAATTGTTGATCACTCTTTCAGGGGCACCTTATTAGGTGGGTCAACGTTGCTCCCACAGTAAGAGGACAGATAGTGCAGAGAATGAAAGTACATCCACGCCTTGCCCGGGATTCGAACCCAGAAGCTTTCTGATGCAAGGCCAGTTCCCTGACTCCTACACAGGCTGGTCAGCAATTATATATAGATATATATATATATCCTCACATTTTTGGTTCACTATATCCACAAAAAATAACATTATACGTGTATAGCAAGGCACGGGATCGAACATTTCGTTCACTATGTCCGGGAGTTCACTATAAACCGTGTTCACTATAGCAGGGTTTGACTGTATATTTTTACCCCTTTGATGAGTATGACATAAAGAGAAATAGTTAACATACGACAATTTTCGTTACGCGTAACGGAGAAACTTCTAAATTAATATAAATGAACATTAGTTATTATATTAAAAACTAATATTACAATATGTATCAAAAGAAATTATTTTATTTAAGTAAATTTTATTTGTTAAACTATCTTATTTGTTTCCGCAGCAGGTTTAAGGCTGAAGATCAATGAATAAAAATATTTCATTCAAAATAGTACAAACTCTGTAAAGAATGCGAATTTTTTTTTTAAGAAATAAAAAAAAAAATTCTATAATTAATAAAAAAAAGGAAAAGTATTACAATTTCCTTTTTTTTAATTGATTTCAACTAATTTTCAAACTTAGAATAATTTTTATAAAATAATAATAATAAAACTTGATACTGCGTCTATAATAAGTGCGTTCGTCACTTCCTCCCATTTTTAGTTAAAAATAAAATTTAAAAAAAGTGAATTTATTTTAATAGATTAAAATTTGTCTTTTAACATAACTTAATTTTCCTGTAAAAAGTGTTCGAATGAATCAAATTTGTGTCACAGGTACAGTCAGTCAATAATTTACTTTTCAGAAAATGTTTCAAATAATGAGAATGATTCGTTAATTTTAAACAATAAACAATGACGTTTTACTTCTTTCGCAAGCTCTACACTGTTCGAAATATAATTTTTCGCTTCTAAACAAATGAATTCCTCTAATTCTTTATTTCACCCATTGTTTAAACCATATATTTTTTTTTAGAGCTGACATTAAGAAATTTCTTACTTGCGTGAAATATTAACTAATTTTCTAAACGCGTCTCTGATGCGCACTCAACGTCTACATAAATGTATTATTTCCAGGAAGTAGCGTGACAAAATATGTGTGAAAATGAAATTAGGTAAAAGTAGATAGACGAGAGAGGAAAAACCTAAACTGCTGATCTAAGTTATGCACTTTATATCTTCTACTCAGCTGCTAGCATTCCTAGAAGAAAAAAAATCTCTATTTATTTATTAAAGTGAAAGTCTGTCTTCTGGATCAGTGGCGTAGTGAGCTTAACTCGCGCCCGGGGCACAATACCCTTTTAGCGCCCCTCCCCATTCGAAAACCATATAATATTATATGTAAAATATATATGGTTTATATATAGGCGACTTGGATTATAGCAAATTAATAAATAAAGTCATAGACTCAAGCTAGGCTTTAAATTTGAGACAAAAAATGTAGCTGAGAGAGCAAGACTAAATTTTGAAATGTATATGATCATCTAGAATTAGTCAAAAGATACCTATTATTTATTTTACATATTTATAAAGAAATATTTCAAAAACACGCAGTTTTTAAACAATAAAAAAGTAAATATTTATTATCTCTAAGGAGATAAATATATTTAATAATCATATGATATAATACATTAATAAAACTATTATTATGTCTAAATTTTCCGTGCTTTTGATGAAGCAAATGTACGAGTATCAATAATATCATCAAAATTGATCATTTAAAAATTTTCTCTTTCCACACTTAAAAATGCTAGGTCACTTAGGCGATCTATCAAAATTAATTTTTTGCTGAATGAACGTTCGCAGCTAGCTGTTGATACTGAGATAGTCAGGAGTATTTGAAATGCCGCTTGATTATAAAAGTAAGAAATTCTAATGGAGTTTTAGGTTTAATTTCTTTTCTACTGCGGAGTAACATTTTGCTGTCACATATTTTGATAAAAAGTTCTATTACATTATCATGTATTTCAATAAAACTCAAAAAAGATTCTTTGATGGAAACTTTTTTATTGATAAAATCAGCATCTACATACCTAGCGACTTGGGACATTTGTTCTCGATGAGAGATATCAGCAGGAGTTGAATCAAACAAAAGTCTATAATATTTATCTCTTTTGATATCGTTTGTTAGTTGATTTCGAACTGTAGATGCCAGAAGATGAATGAATTGATTTTGAATCTGTGGTGACAAATATGAGAACAAATATTTCTGTTAACGAATTTTTCAATACTCTATTCACTCTATATTCATAATAGAAGCGTCGAGTAGATGTAAAGTAATCTTATTTGATTTATTACTTACCAAGAATGCCTTGAACTAGAAAGGTAGTAACATAGTAAAATGTACAATATAATTTATGCTGACATTAAACTTATATATAATATTTAATAACATTTCATTTTTATTCTAAGCAGAGCGCGATGACAAGGATGTGAATTAAATATTGAAATATATTTAATATGAATATGAATTTAATCAGGGGTCTGTTCAGACATTTTGTGAAAGGTCCGTTTTCAGTAAAATTGTGAAAAAATTACTCGTAATTTGTGAATGTAAAATAAACGTTAAGTCACATTCGTTCAACCAGGGTCCGCTTTTGTGAATTTGTGAAAATAGGGTCCGTTATTGCAAAAAAACTTTTTCAAGGAGTTTTTAAATTGTAAAGACATACAAGATTATGCTCAACACTGTAAAGTTATAATTAAAAAAATTAAATTTTAAAAAATAAACAGCAAATGCAACTACTAAATTAGCGATTCAACATACAAATATTTTGGTATTTAGCCTATACTGTTGAACGCAGAATTTACTGCTGAATGCCGAAGACAAAATTTAGTTCGTTTATATCTGCCTTTATTCCCTCACCCCTACCAGGGAAGGGTTTATTCGATTAACAAAACAATAAGGAAGATAAACAAATTTGTGAAGGGTCCGATTAAAAGATAAATTATTTTGTGCGTTTTTAAGTTAAAATATTTTGTGAAGGGTCCGTTTTTATGAAAAGATATTTTGTGAAGGGTCCGTTAACGGACCCAAATTTCTTCTATACAAGAACACTGATTTAATATAATATTTAATATGAATTAGATATTAAATATTATGAATAATATTTATGAATTAACATTTATTATATTACAGTGGCACAAATTTAAATATATTTTCCAGAAATCAATTATAATAAAAAAAAATTATCCAGCAATTTTTTGTTTTGCGGACCATTTGGCGCCCCTTTGTGAGTAGCGCCCGGGGCATGATGCCCCCCCTTGCCCACCCCTCGCTACGCCACTGTTCTGGATGTATGTTCGCTAATAATTCGAGAATGGGAGCACTAATTTGGATCGTTTATTTTTTCTGCAGTTAGTAAATTTTTACGTGATGGTTTGTAAACATTCACAGCTTCCCAATGTGTCGTGTTTTTTATCTATTGAAAGAACTCTCCTCGACATTCGTCTGGAGTAGTGGCGGTAACTATGGTTACGAGATTTAACTATTTCAATATTTAGAACAGGTTTTTGCTCGGGTCGGTGGAAAGAAAGGTATAAGGGAAAGTGGGGCTTTGAGGAAAACTCCTCCAGGCTGAAAGTCTGGGGCTGTCTGCTGCTATGGTAACATGCGAGAGCACATTTCTAATGGGTGTGAAATGGAGGAAAGAAGGTGCCGATTGCTTTACTCACGACCCCTATTCGAAGTGACCTTTCCTTGTAACCATAGTACCCGCCACGACGCTAGACGGGTGTCTGGAAGAGTTCTCCTGAAAGCCGTACTATATATATTCAGGGGAGAGAGTAGCTCCCCTTTTTCAAATGCACTATCCTTGTTTCCATAACAGCAGACAGCAGAGTTCGATCTATAGACAAACCTTAATTCAGACGCAATATCGAAAATGCGAAATTTCTTCGATGAAAACTATTATAGGTTAAAACTCGTGCTGCCATAGAAACAGCCTTTTTTCAAATTATTTTAAAATGGAAGCAGACGAAACAACTAGAAAAAATTAAGTATTATTGCGCAAAAAATGGCCAAATTATTGTGATGTTTAATTTTGATAATGAGTACTAATTTAAATTTTAAAAAAAAATTATATTCTCAAAGTACTATAAAACAAAATGGATGGAGAAATTTAAAAAAAAAAATCGCCATATTATTATTGGCGCCAATGATGTTTAATTAATTTTGGTGATAGGCACTCCTGGCATTATGATAACTGGTGCAGTTTAATTGGTACGAAATGCATAAATATAGGTACAATGTATTATCTAAAAATATATATTTTATACCCATTAAAACTGCATCAATGCAGGGAAACTAAAATATAGATACTGTGAAAGAGATTTTTTTCGGTACCTCTAAAGGGATGGGTACGAGTTTGTGATAAATTTTGTTTATAATGAGTTCGCTTCGCACAACGGAATCATGCCAAATGATTCCAAATACAGTTAATCTTTATTTTAATGGGATGAAGTACTAAAGACGTGTTTTGCTAAATCTTACAACGTTAAATGGACAGAAGGACGAAATATAATGAGGCATCTAAAAAATAGAACTATATTTTAGTTTTATTAATTGTGTTAGCAATATGTTCTAGTTTTGAGTAGGTTTTTGTAACATTATCAAAACTGATATATTGATTGTTTATACTTTTTTCAATCCAGTACGAAGATCGGATATTTTGCTAGTCTAGGGTAATAAATAAACATTTTTAGAGTACATTACTTGACTGAGAAATAAATTTGCTATTTGCCAAGGATCTAGATGCTAAATGCATAAAATAATCGCTATAAATTTATGTACATTGTCTAGAAGAAAATAAATGTACGCATAGTTTTTGTATCTGGCTATATGCAAAGATCTGCATTTAAAACGTTATGTTTCATACAAAATTTCCAGTATTCGGAACAAAAAATTTCATGCAGAATGATATGCATCAACAATTGAGTGTTATTCTGCAGAAAATTTTGTCATGCAGTGTAAGTTGCAGAGAGAAAAAAATTTCTCCATTGAAAATAATCATGAAATTTCGACTGATTTTCGTTGCAAATAATAATGATATATTACATTCACAAAGAAAATAATTATCAAGATGTCAAAACATTAATAAGAAAATAATTATCAAATGTAATTTCCAATACATTAAAAAGAATGAAAGAAAAGAATTTTTTTAAGATGATATACATCTAAAATTTGGGTATTAATATGCTTGAAAAATGAAGAATACAAGTTGAAAATAAGAAAATTTAATAATATGTAAGTAAAAAAAATATTTGCAGATGATTTAAATGCTATGGTTAGTTAAGTATAAGGCGACTTTAAAATTTAAATTTTATTAAAATGTTAACCTTTTTTTAAAAAAATTATTTTCGGTTTTAAGCTTTTTTTTCCTTAATTTTTTTACTCTTCATATCTCAAAATATTTAGCAGTCATTTCTTGTTGAGAGCAAATATTTCACATATTTTTGGTGTAGTATGAAATTTTCTGACATCAAGGATAAATTTAAAAATACAATTAATGTGTCGAAGCTCTTATTTTTAGTCAATTTCATTGCCTTACAATGAAATTAAAGTTGACGATTAAACATACTGAGAATCAATAGATTTAAAAAAAAAAAAAAAAAAAACACCGCAGTATAGAAAAAAAATTACAAAAATCTCAAAAGCTGTGTTATAATAATAGTAATCTAATAGCTTAAATACAAACAACTAATAAGTATACAATTACGTTGAATTATTTACGATAATGTGACATGAAACCTTTAATTAAAGAAAACGTTCTTTGGAATACTGTTGTACGGTTTATCTCTTGGTGCATTAATAAAATCCATTTTTGTACGCTTGTACTGATCAATTAACTAATATGTTGCATGAACTGTTTTGTATTGTATCATAGTTGCAAGCTTGCATGTATTTTGCGATAAAATTAGTCTAGTGGTTTTAATATGTAGTCCGTGGATAAGAAACAAAATTTACCATGATTTTACTACAATAATATTTATACGTTTATATTAACTAAACATATAAACAGGGTGGTCCTTAATCACCACCCTAGCTATAAATATTTAGAGTCTTAGTTAAACTGAAGAAAATAGTTACACACCTTAGGGGTCTTAAATATTTAAGTTGGAAGGAAACGCTACCAAAATCTAAAAAATCAATACACATGAAAGCGTGACTGAAATCATTGAAATTAGTAAGACTGATGAAATTGTAAGATATTTCTAAAAATCGCCCTTTTGTTCCTCTCTGTTAACTCTGATAATCAAGCAAATTCTAATGTATTATGTTCTGCCTTACTTAATTGTGATTTTCTAAATTAAATATCGATTTGCAACTCCGAATATGCATGCTATTTCTGACAAGGATCTGACTTAAATGTATTATAACATAATATTCTTTACAAAGGACCTAATAATTTAACGGCGGTGTTTCTAATTGTTGGACAAAATTAAACAAATTATTATAAACTTAAAGCAAATTATAATTTTACTTCTAATGAGAAACATCTTTTGAAAAAATCATTAAAATTGCCAGATGTGCCTAAAAAATTTTAAATAATAAACTATAAAGAAGTAGAAAAGAAACTAGATTTATGTTGGAATATTTTTTACATTTACTCTTTAATTAAAGTCGTAGAATTTTACACAACATGAATGAAATATGAACATAAATAATTACCACATTTCAGCATGTAAATGACATTGGTAACTTACACTGAACGAATAGTGTTATGTTTAGTTAGAAAATGTGAATTTTTAAAAACTAATCCCTGTGATTTTTTTTTATTTACTCACTTAAGTCAACTTGAACAGCTTTGTCTTCTTTGGGAGTACCAACTTGACACCACTTTTCAATTTTCATAGGTGTAGACGGTGTAGTTTGAATACCTATTTCAAAGAAACATTTTTCATTGACTTTATCAGAAGTTTTTTCATTTACACCAGTTCCATTAGATTTCTCATCAAATATAATTTTTTCTTCACAGTTAGAATTAACTTGATTTTTGTGACTCGATAATGTTGGCGGAAGATCTGGATCGATAGCGATATTGAATTCGTTAAATTGTTCCGAATTTTCTGAACAATTAATACAGCCTTGTACAATTTTGTTCGAATCAGCTACCTCAAATTCACTTTCAGTAAAGATTGCATGGGAAATGTTTCTTGAACAGCAGGACGTGTTTATTGTTTTTTCCTCTCGCAATTTGTTAGATGAATTGCATTGTTTTACTTTTAAAGAATTTGTTTTGTCACTCTCTTGGACGCATAGGAATGTTTTTTCCTTGTTGTCAGTCGATGGTGTTTCTAGATATGATTTTGTTTTTTGAAAGTGAGTCGCTTTATGTTCTTTGAAGCTTAAATCTAAAGGTTCAGGAATAGTGCGCAACGTGTTATTGGAATATTCTGCACCATTTTTAACAGATTTTTCACATTTAGTTTCTGAGTTTCCTTCTTCTGAAATGTCAGTTTTAGTTTTTAGATTAGCAACTTCATCTGCAATTTTATTATTATCTGTATGATTGTCTATTAAATTAGTGTTATCTGTTTCATTATTGGAAGGATTGAAGGTTGTAGACGCATCAATAGAAGTAATCTTTTTAACAGTAATGTTATCAGAATTTGATTCAATTAAAACTAACTCGACAATGTTATTTCTACTAGAAATTTCAGATACTGAACTATCGTTTTTGAAATTGTTACATTCGAAATGCTTTTCATTTTCAGAAAGTCTGTTAGTTTCGGAAAAGACGCCTTTCATATAATTATCACATCTCGGGACATGTTCTCGTTTTTGAAGTTTAGGTGTAACGAAGTTGTTGAATTTCGTGTTGCCCTCATCATTATGAAGGGTTACTAAATGTTCCATTTCAAAGTTTCGAGTATTCCCTTTTACAGTTTTTGAAAAAGTATTTGTATTTTTTAAAATTTTACGAGATAACTCTCGAGCTTTCTTTTTATAATTTTCGAAAATTTTATTTGTCTTATTTCCTAATATGGGTTGAATGAATGTATTCTCACATCTGTTGTAAGTGACGCTTTCCTTTTGAGTTTCATATCCCAATAAATCCATCATTGACGACGTTTTTTTCTCACTCAAATCTATCTTTGTAAGACAAGTATAGTTGTTTTTTGACGAAGGTTCATTCATATTCACGTTTTCCTTATTTTCTTCAACTTTGGTATTCATGGATTTTTTAGAATCACTTAACAGGATTTTATTAGACTGTTCTTTTTCTGTGCTCTCCAGTAAAATATTTTTTGGGCTTAGAGGCTGTGAATTAAATGGTTGAGATAATGTTGAATTAGTTATGCTACCTAATTTTTCTGTCTTTCTGTTTTCTTCATCAAACTTAGATGCGGAATTTGCTGCAGAATTCTCAAACATAGTTTCGAATAATATTTTATTACCTTCAGAGTTGTGTCTTAGAGTAGTATCATTAAGATTGACTTCCATGTCACGATTTAGTAGCTCAGTGTTCTTAATTTTTCTAAATTTCTCAAAAAAATCACGTCCTTTTCGAACATCTTGGCATTGTTCAGAATTTCTCGTTTTCAGCTTTTTTCTTTTTTTACAGTTTAAAAGCTCATGGTTGTTTTTGACTTTTGAATTCGATATCCGTTTAGGATTAGCTCTTTGTTCGCGAGAACAGGTTTCGATCTGATTAAAATCTCTGATGAACTCATTCTGTCCAAACTCTGTTACACAATTTTCACTTAATGAATAACTATCTTCTGCCTTTAATGGACTGCTTAGATTGTCAAAATTTAAAAGTCGAAGATCTTTGTTTCCGTAAGCATATTTCTTAAAGCCCTCATTAATATCTGGATTTTGAGGCAATAAATAAGAAGGATAATTGGAAATATTATCATCCTTAATGCATTTATTCAAATTACTATCAGGTACTAGCTTTTGGTTAGGGTTCCTATTCATGCTCGAATTGAATGAGTTTCGGAATTTATACTGAGAGTTTTCTAAAATTTCATCAATTTCTTTTATTATAAATAAAGATTCATCGACATCAGACATATTTTTCCCATATTGTATAACATCATACCTGGAACCAGAATTATAGTGTATGCCGGACGAATAGGTAGTATTATCAAAATAGTTGTCACCGGAAACTTTCATTTTCCATCCTTTGGGCAGTCGTTTCTTCTTGCAAAATGGTAATGACTTAATTGATTTCCCTCCAAATCTTTTAGGAGTAAAAAATGATTGAGGTGAACGATTCAATTGGCTTGCATGAGGTTTAAGTGTCTGAAGTTTTTGTTGGAAGTAATTTCTAATGTCTGTCTTCTTATTAAACGACATCTTGAATAAACTGTTGAATCCAAGATAAGAAATCAACTCTAGCTGCCAGATTTTTATTTCAATAAAACCCTTTAAAAGTGGAAGCATATTAAGTATATTTATATTTTTAGTTATTTTCTAAAACAATGCACAAAACTTTGAAATATTAGTTCAATTTCAAATAATGACAATGATTTAATTAATTAGAACTTGTTTCATATAATCAGTATTTAAAAACATCCCGATATTATGTTTGTATACTAAAAATTATTTTCATAAATTTGTTTACATATTTTTGAAAGAAGGAGGCCTAGCACTATCCCTTATTTGCAGTTAACTTACTGTTTAACCTTTTTTTTTGTATGTTGTTTTATTCGAATGTTATAAAAGTAAAGGAAAAATTAAAATTTTTCATATGAAAAATTAATATTTTCTATATGCAAAATCCCTAAAATAAGAATAAACAACTTCATAAATAGCAAAGTTTTGAGAGTAATGTAAGACGCTTGTTATTCTAAAAACTGTGTCAATAAAATTATTTTTTTGTTGTTGTTGAGAAAAATGAATGCAAAATTTTTTTTATACTTGAATGAATTATTTATCATGTAGGTTTCTTTCATGTAGGTTAGAAACTATTCTACAACAATAATTTCTCAACCATATCAGCTACAGAGCCTCATTATTGCATGGGACTAAGGGCCCTGAGCACAGTGTCAGAAGAGTCACTAAATAATGTATGTTATTAATATTTATTTTTAATAATATTTCTTTATCCTTTCACTAGATTAATCAACATTTGATATGCATACTTTTCTGCGTTTTATAAAACATTATTAGTTTGATTTTTACTTTAATGAACAAAAAAAAAAAGCAAAAAAAAAAATTGCTCAGTTTCTATGCAAATACTATATTTATTATGAAAATATGATAAGAATTCGATGTTCTACTTATTTTAAACAGAAATTCCATAGAATTAATTTCAGCCACAAAAATCAGAATTATTAGTATTGAATTATTAGCATTATATTATGTAAGTATTACATTGAATTATTAGTATTCTACACAAGATCCATAATTTAATTTTTTTTATTGCAGAAAGAGGCTCTAATTTACCACTGAATTCAATATAACAATCCGAATTTGGCACTTTCAATTTTATCTCCTGCGATTCCCGGACGTAACTCCGAAGTCTAAACTTCAAGTCTTATATCCATATATGGCAGTACTTTTACTTTCGTTAGTTGTACCGACGGTACAAGTAAAAAGTACGTACTTTTACTTTTACTTCGTTACATTTTAAAGTTAGTACTTTTACTTGTACTTTCGTTACTTTTTTAGGGAAAAAGTATAAGTATTTGTAACGGAAATGTCGAATGAAATCGTTACTTTTTTCTAAAACTCGGTAAGCTTTCTAAAAAAAAAATATTAAATTGAAAAAAAATGCTTATGTTTTTTTTTAATTAATAAAATTAATGTGCAATATACATGCATTCACAGCTAACTTCGTGTTTAAATACCTTCTGTTTCAACTTATACTGCACATTCAATTATTTTTTACTAGCTCAAAGATCACAAAGCTATCTGAAACCCTGTGTTTGCTTTGTTTACGTTTGTGCTTTTGAAACGCGTCTCTAAAGAGTAAAACAATCTTAAATCAATGGTAATTTAAATAAATAAAAATAATAAACTAAAAATTAAAATCAATAGATAAAATTTCTTTTTCGTGCAAATCCATAAAAAGTTTGAAATTAAAACTATATTTGATTTTAAAATTATATTATACGATTATATTATAAAATTATATTATAATATTCTTCCGAATTTAAAAATAAATTAATGTCCATAACTTTCAAAATTAAAAATAATTAAATAAATAACAACAATTTTGCAAAAACATTAAAGAACATAAGAATATTATTCAATAAAATTTTAGGTTACTTTGAATTTTCGATTTCCTAGAAATGTACTTTTAAATCGTTACTTTTTTTGTTTAGTACTTGTACTTTTACTTGTACTTTTTACTCGTTACTTTTTAAAATAAGAACTTTTTACTTTTTACTCGTTACTTTTTTTAAAAATACTTGTACTTTTACTCGTTACTTATTAAAAGTAACGTTGCCATATATGCTTATATCATTTCGAAAACTTGGGCATCAATTTGTGCAATATAGTACCTTGCTCGAAGTTGACTCCTAATTCTACTCTTCAAGTTTGTCTCCTGTTTCTTTCTTTTTCCGTTTTTTTTTCTAAATTTTATTTATTTTATTTTATATCCGTCGTTGACCCAATTTTTGGGTTTGCGACTACTAATGTTCAACTCCGTAGCCTTGTAATTTCGAACCAATCCAGCAGACAAGGAAACTCCTGGATCAGTACCCAGAGGTATTGATTTGTTATGGGAACATGGAGGACTTTGCGACTCGACAGATTTAACATGCACCAGTCACCATTTACTACACGGGGAGTCTTCAGCCGGCGGGGATCGAACCCACGAACTCTTGGACATGGGCCCAGTGCCCTACCGACCAGGCTACCCCGGTCCAAATTTTATTTATTATTATTATTTTTTTTTTAGTTTCTCGCGGGAGCCACTGCTCAGTTTTTGTTTTGCTGTAATAACTAGTGGGCCCCGCTCCCTGTTCGTTGACTTTCCCCAACCCACGAAACAACCGTGTAAACTAGTTTCCCTATAATCGCATGCAACCTTCTGTAGTTTGCTTTGCAAACCACACTCTCTACAAAGTTAAATTCTTTTAAAATGTCTTCTAGAGTAAAATCTTCAAAATTTTAAGAAAATATTAAAATATTTATAACCAATTCCTCTTTAAAAATTAAAATTTTTAGTCTATAATAGGTTACTGAAATAAAAAATTTAAAATTGAATTAAATGACATGCAATAGAAAAACTTGTAGAAGCAAAACAATAATTATGCTTTTTAAAAAACAACATGTAAGACGGCACGTCTCCTACGCATTCTTTCAATGTTACGTCTTTCATAACTGTCATAAACGCTTTCTTCTGTTTTTGGAGCAAGCTTATTTTATTATGCTTAAAAAAACGTAACAGCACGACTAATGTCCATTTTTCAATGAATAATAATAACAACGAATAAAATAATTATTTAATCTGTATAAGTATAATTAAAACATAATATAGAACACTTTGGTTATCGTTATGAATTATTCACTTTCAAACTTTCAATTCTTTCCAACTTATAGCTTAGTTTGTATTCGTTTTTCATTGTCCAAGCAGGAAAAGAATTTTCAATTAAAAGTTTGTAAACATGTACGTTAACGCTTTCCTGCTAATATGACAGCTCACACACTTGATATTTTAATTCTATGTTACCAACGCGAAAAAGAAATAAAGACTTTCTTTGTCACTCTGCATAAGAAATCTATAGATAGGTAGTGCATTTGTTAATTATATTTTTGTAAAATATGTAATACATTTCTCCTAAGAGAGAATATTTTTTCAGGTATAGTATAAAACTGATTTTACACGAATAAATTTAAGTCAAATTGAATATTTTGACATCACCATTCGAAGTGCAAAATAAAAATTTTAAACTTTGAGTAATTTGTGAAAATCATAAGCCATATATGAGCCTTAGACGTGATGTTCCAAATGATCGAAGATGTAGGTCATACATGGCTAGTTCGTCATTCTACAATACTAAGGCAAAGTGACTGTAAAGTATTCATAAGTTTATACTTTATTCTCAAATTTTATGCATTTTATATTAATTCGACGCATCAGATACTACCAATAACGATTAAGCTGCGTGTCAGTTGTGTGCCTATAGATATACTTAAGATGTTTATCATATTTATTAAATTTAGACATAATCAACCGATTGATCACATTTTCATGGTCTAAATATTACAAAAAATAATGCTTATCTTGTAAATACATCAAATACCAAAAGAAGAATAAATTCTAATGTGAACTGAAAACATATAGTAAACTATATTAAAATTATTAAAAGTATAGAAAATTCGAAATCATTAAAGAATAACATATATAAAATAACAGTTCTATCATGATACAGAAATAGATAACCCAATAATTATTTACAGATAAATAACCGAATAATTTATTTAACTACGATAATCACTTGATTTGCGACATTCTTTTTCGAATAAATTAACATTTAATTTACACACAACAAAAATAAATGAAATGCTTACATTTATACATGATTTCGAACTAATAATCAATTTGACTAAAAAATGATTTTCAGGATGTATAATAAGAAAAAAAATAATTTAAACAAAATAATAGCAAATTACATAATTTATGAAGAAAAAAGTAATTGGGAACATGCTTACATTTTAAAGAAAAATATATGGTAAAATGAAAAAAAAAAATCATTATGAAACTATCTAAAAATATTCACATTAGAAAACAGTTGATATGACTAATATCACTTTTATTTTGTTAAAACATGATGCAGACGATATATTAAACGGGGAAAAATAGCATATGATCTTTATTCTTATTAACTATTTTATTTAAAGATAATTACAATGATGATGAAAATAGAGATTAAAATAAGAATAAAAAGTCTTAAATACATTATTGAAAAAAAAAAAACAATAAAGTCAAATAACTATATCCATTTTTTTAAGGAAAACAAATAGCATAGAATTTATTTAGATTTATAAAAGCAGGCGATTTTTAAATTTCTTTAAGTGAGAACTGCTAAATTAGGTGAGTAAAATACATTTGCCAAAAATTTTTTTTAAAAAATATTCACAAATTTAAAAATTTTTGAGAGTTGAATAAAGAAAATATTGGAAATATATACATCTATAAAAATATAAATACATAATTTTAATTCATTTTTAAGTAAATGAAAGTGGAAATTATTTTATGTTAAAGCATTTATTCCCCCCCCCCTCAATTTTTTTTTTATAAATGTAAAAAAAATTTCAAATTTAATGACCAATAACTTAATTATCAAATTCGTTTAAAAATGTTCTTTTTAAAATTTTTTGCTCAAGCCTAATATTTATCAGTTACAAAATTAAATATCGAAATAAAAAATAAAAGTAATAGATTTAAAGTTTTTGTTTCCATATCGAATGAATGTCTCATTTGGTTGGTCTAGGAACATTGACCTCTCCCTATGCACGTCACTGCTAGATAAAGCTGATCAAATGGTACTATCTAAACTAAATATGAAGTCAAAACTACTGGGGCATCTTGTGGTAGTGAGACGTATGCTTAGTAGAAGACTAACCTCTGAGGTCATAAACAGAATTTTAGAAACATAATGAACTAACATGGGTAATTTGTAATATTCATTACAAAGCATTATATAACGACAAGGATTCAAGTTATCGACACATTCAATTGTATTTCCGTATCAGATTTCTCACCCACAGATAAAAATCAAACAAGAAAACGAATAACAAAAAAAAAATTTTTTTTTAGCACATCTCACCTAACGAAAAATGATTCTTTATCTTCCAAATAAAGCATGTGTATTTCGAAAGACAACGATGATAAAACGAAATTAATTTGAACGGAGCAGCTTTAAACAATTCAAATTAGCCAACATATCTTATTATACTTGTGCGGCATTGTGACTGAATTCCGATAAAGATTTAGAAGCAGGTAATTATGTGAAGATAACAATAAAGTGGCTAGATAAGGAAAACTATTTATGATCAATGGCGTTCAAAGGTGAGGGGATGTTTGGGGTTAACTCATAAGATTCAACTCTCCTGAAAATAGGAATAATATAATCAGTGAAGAGGGTAAAATAAAAATATATTTAATTAAAAGAAATAATGATGATGATGGAATTATATTCTTAAAAATCTAAATATATAACTTAAATCTGTTTTTATGTAAATGCATGCGGAAATTATTCTATGATGAAAAATTACCCTTTATTTTTCTCAGATGGAAAAAAATATTTAAGTTATGACTTAATAATGACCTAAAACTTTTCATTAAATTTGTTTAAAAACCACAGTCAAATATTTACCGAATGAAAAATTTAAATTCGTAATAAAAATAACAGAAACAGGTTTAAAGCGACGTTTAAGAAACATTCGTTTACTTATTCAACAGACAGTTGGCATGACGTTTTAAATTGTTTAACTATTACCAATAATAATTTAAAAAAAACTTCATTTCATACTAGTAATGAACTTGTCCTTTATTTTTATTGCAATGATTGACAACTTTGGGTAGAAAATGAAGGCACTAATCTCGCATCAACAATTGATTTAGAATCGCAAGATACACAAGAAAAAAAATTATGCATAAAGATGGAAATAGATACTGAAGTTCAAACTAATAATAATAAAAAAAAAAGAACCAGATATATGCTGACACAAAAGGCGTGATTAATAACTAAGTTCAAAATGTGAGTGATTGGAGAGACAGTTAAGAAATGGCTTGAAAAGCAGGTAAAGAAAGATGGAGATTGCGTCGACTAAAAACTTTTTGGAACCTACTCTCGGACAAAATGTATTAGGAAAAACAAATATAGATATTTTTTACTAAGTTATCAATTTAATTTCCAATATTATTGAAATTTCATTCTCGATTTTTAGAGATGAATTATTTTCGGATATTTATGTATTCAATACTTTATGGTTTTTGATGCCTAATTATTGGTGGGAGATTCTCTTCTTTGGTTCTCAGGACTGATGTTTCCAAGCCACGAATGTTTAAAAATTTATCTCAAGAAATTTCTCTCCACCACTAAGTCTCATGATTAAAAGTCAAAAAGAGTTTATTCAATTTTATTTTATTCTATTTCAACCTTTATTTTTTCGTCAGAAATGGTTAAGTAGTGAATAGAAATGTCAGCATCTTCCTCAATGCTAGGTACTGTGTCTAATAGTTATTCAGTGAAAGTGGGCAAAATAAGCCTAATTTTTCTATGGTTTACAGCAGGGATGGGCAGACTTTTTTGGTCGAGGGGCCAAAAATCAAGAAAATAAAATGTTTGGTGGGCCAAGTAAAAACTTCAAAATTTAAGAAAAAAAGGTGATATGCAAGTTTTAATTTAAATATTTAGTGAGATGAAGGAAATTGCGATTTCATTTTTAAAAGTTCCTTACATTAAGGTTGGAAGTGAGATGTGCTTATTTTAAGGAACAAGGCTAAATGCTTTGCTGTTAGTCTACTTCTGAAATGATTTTTTCTAAGGTTCATAGTTGAAAACTCTTGCTCACATATATAAGATTAAGCAAACATGCACTAATTTTCTGAGTATGAAATATTAAATTTCGGAAACTAGCTTTTGGAAAGGATTTGTAAAACTTTGGAATAGTATTTAGAAACGACTGCTTCAGATGATTGTTAGATTGTCCGCTCTTTGGAGCGTAAAATGCGCAGTCTGCCAAATGTGAAGTGCAATTTACCTATATTAGATTCCATAAGTCAGCTCCTCGAGAGAGACAAGCGCTAGTTGGAGCCAATCTACGGCTATTCTATAAAGAACTTCTGCTTTCAACATTTTACCAATTGAAGCTGTCTGAGCTAACTATTTCCATCAATTTATGTTTTGTAGAACAAAATTATAGAAAGCAAAAACTTCATCAGTACTTTGTTGAAAAAGGAAAAACAGAAATAATTTTAAACATAGTCGACAAGAAAATGGATGTATATTGTTTATATTTGCCACTGATCGGCAAATAAAAATTCTATCCGCGGGCCGGATAAAATCTTCCAGAGGGCCACAGTTTGCCCATCCCTGGTTTAAAGGGTAATATTACCCAAATAAAAAAAGAATAAATACATAACATATAAAAATTTCACAATCATATCCCTCAAATGGATATCATATGTAACAAAAATTGAAGTAATACGAAAAACTTACCAAATATTGATATGGGCTTCACGGATAAAAGTTGCAAAGTAACTCAAATTGCTTGCTCAACACTCACGTTCGAAAATATTTTTCTGCTGGAAAACTGTTATTAAGGGAAGTGATTCTGCCTCAGTCTTGACAATATAACAACGAACAGCACAGATTTTTTTTTTACAGAACTAACTACTCTTTGCCACCTAAAGTTTCTTTCTTTCCCTTTAGAGAATGGCCGAAGTTACCCCGGTAGCCAAAGTAAACTCAGTTGATGGCACCTAAAAGCTTGTATTGTAATCAGGAGCAGAACTCCAGTAAAAATTTTTTTGTTTGAAATATTTTTTGTCATGACTATTGTTTACAAACTAAATATTTTAGGCGAACCGGGTTCAAATCCCAGTCAATACGAATTCCACATCTGGCTTGCACCGACCACAGTGCTGACGTGAAATATCCTCAGTGGTAGACGGATTACGGGTTAGAGTCCCCTTGCCGTTAAGCTAACCGTGGGAGGTTCTCGTGGTCTTCCTCTCCATGTAACGCAAATGCGGGGGTTAGCTCCATCAAACAGTCCTCCACGAAGGCAAATTTCTCCCAATACTCGATCCAGGAGTTTCCTCGTCTTCTGGATTGGCTTCAAAATTACAAGTCTACGGAGTTGAACATAAGTGGTCGTAAACCCATAAAATTAGGTCGGCTGTTCAACGACGGTTATATACATATATATATAAACTAAATATTTTAAATTATGAAACATTAACACTATCTTACTAAAAATAAATTAGAAAAAGATTTGAACCCTTAAAAATGAAATTTTTTTAAAAATATTTTTTCACTATTTCTGAATAACTTCAAAGAAAAACAAACAAACATTAACACATTATTCTGATATGTTTCTTAAAAATTATTATTTAACTGAGAATGAAACGATTTAAGCATTTTTAAATAAAATGTGATAGTAAAAATAAAATAGTTAAATCATTCCAGCATTGTTGCACTTTATCTTCCAGAAATTACTCTTTAAGATTCAAAATTTTATTTAATTTGCTTTATTTAATACATTTGAAAGATTTTAAGCAAAATTTCTGCAGTCCTTTGGTACATTCTTTTCCTTTTTTTTTTATTGGTAAGTGACTGCAAAATTGGCAAAATACTGTAGTATGCAGTAAGATAACTTTAATCGTTTTCATGATATCAAAATTCCGGGGGAATTTTTTCCTTTTAAATTAGCTGAATACAATAAAAAATATTAAACAAGTTAAATGTAAATTTAGATTCTGGAATAATTTTCAATAAAGCTATTTTTTATGTAACAAATTATCAGTTAGGTTAATGTTTTTGTTCCTTACAAAATTTAAAATTTTGTTTTCGGTACTTTAGTGTTGATGAAAGTTGAACTTGAAAGGAAAATTAAAAAAATCTGGCTTTAAAAAAAAAATCTGGAAAAAAAATCCAATTTTTTTGAGGAGTTGGTGGTTTTTCCATGTAATGATTGAAGGTTCGTTAATTTAAATATTATGAATAAAATGCTGAAATTAAAATCTGGAATAAATATTAAATGCTGAAAAGAAAAATTAGATTTCTTTAAACTAAAAGAAATTTCAGCTGGCCAAAATAGTGTAATAATTATCACAAGAAGAGACTATAAATTTTGTACTTTTTAAACTCGCTCTTTTTATTTATATATATTTTTGAATGTTTTAAGACATTAAGTGTTTTTCTAAACATGAAATTTGAACTAGAATTTTTAGGATTTCATAATTTAAATTTTACCTAAAATTTTCATTGCGTTTTTACTGTTGTGAAAATGCCACTCATTTTACTTGTTAGAAGAAACAGCTAAATCTTCTTTCATTTCAAATATTTTTTCATTCTTTCATTTCAAATATGTTTGCCAAGAACGAAAAAAAAAATGTTTTTGAGATCAGGTTAGTAAGAAATTGCAAGGTAAATCGCAAATAAATTTTTAATAAGAGTCCTTAACAATGCATGATACACAACATTAATAATAGAATACTGAAAAAGCAAGCTTTATCATCATTAACAACAAGTGCACTGGATTTTCACATATTCACAGTTTTGCAACATTTGCACAGCAATTATTAAAGTAATAACAATTTTGCCAAGGAAAGTAAAATGTTTAGATTTATAAAGTTAGAAATAATTTTTCAATAATATTATTATCAAAACATAGAAAAAAAATCTATGAATAAAAGAAAATTAATTCAATGCAATGACAATTAAATTAATTGCAAATTCTTATTTTATAGTTTTATTACTATAATTGTATAATTTGGCATTAAAATAATTGTAAAGTTTTTTTTGATTTACATTGGAAATAGTTCTTCATAAAGAGAAAGTTTTATTTTTCTTTTAGTTAATATTTCAACAATTTTTACACACTAATATTATTTTATTATTATTCACTATTTTCCAGCTTTTCCTGCTTAATACTTCACTTAGAAATTCAAATACTTTTTTGAGGCACACCATAATTTTTAATACAAGAAGATAAGCTATGAAAGTACAATCCATGACATATGGAAAACCATAATACCTTTATGATCATCACTATAAAACTTTATATATCTATATATTTTTTGTAAGATTTAAAAAAAAATTGTCTAAATAAAAAAAAATCTGACTTGTAATTTATGTGTGATAAGAATAACGAGAAGAGAAGGGAATATAATAAAATTTTATTAATATCAATTACTCTATTTGTCAATTATTCTGTTTATTTTCAAACTTGTGACAAACATTTACAAAAAAAAAAGGGAGATTTTTCTTCTATGTAGACATTGAAGCTAAAATTCATGCCTATTTTTTAGAGTTATAAACATCATGTTGTTAGAACAAAATCAAAATATTTTAAGATTTTTTTCATAGTTAGCTAAGAATATTTCACATCCCCCATTTAAATTTGATTGCTGAATGAACTCAATTAAATTGGTATTAATGGTTTTTTCCTTTGTCAGAATGTGACAGATTATTAAACTACTTAGAGTATCAATTATAGTATACATTTGGGATAATTTTAGCTTAAAAATTGAAATGGTGAATTTTCACAATACCATTTAGTATTCTATAATTATTCTTATATCCTTTAATTAAACATGAAACATGAATTTTAAATATTTTTCTTATGAAGATAGTAAAAATATTATGAAAAAATTTCCAATGTTCGACTGTAAAAAACTTTTCTCCTTGGCAAAACTTTTATACTTCAATAAGTAGTTAAAATTTACACATTTCAATTATAATGGAGAAAAATATAGACAATTATTAAAAAATAATACAAATAAGAACTGCAATAGACAACATAAAACAGTGATAGTAAATAAGACAAAGAAACAAATATAAGGATGAAGATTAAAATTAATGAAAGATAAAAGAATTAAGAATAAAAAATTAATATCAGAAAAAAAATATTTGGTCATATGATTCAAATAAATTTGAAATATATCACAATTAAAAAGAAACTTCAATAAATTTGAAGTTCATATGTATATAAGTTGGAATGATAATTATATAAATAAGTTGTAAATCACGAAGCTTGTAAAATGCATGCAAACGATTCACAATGTTATATGCAAAAAAGCATATGGTAGATGTAGAACTTTTAAGTCTTCATCACATAATTCATATTTTAAAAATAATATCTAAACTTTAATATAATAATTTTAAATCAATATATAAATTTCTAAATAATAATTTCTATTTATAAATAAATAATATAATAATATATAATTCTCAAATACTATTCTTGGCAAAATCCTCATGTCTTTCTTAAAAAAAACCCCTATAATTATCTAATACATTTTACATCCACTTATATGTCTCGATAATCATAACAATAAAAAATATGAGAAACTATTGATAACTAAAATATATTAAACAATTTTAAAGTATACTCTAAACAGGAACAACTTCTTTTCATTCCTTTAATTGCTATGCCTCAACAATACACAAAATACAACTGCATCTAAAGATAGTCATATCACGCTCAAAAATAACACATGTAAACCTACAACTGATACTATAACTTTCATGTTATTTTTTTAAGAATTACTAAAAATTACGTCTATGCCACTAAGTTTTAAGATTTTTTTGTTGTGATGTTATTAATTTTAATCAATTAGACCAGAAATTTTAAGAAATAATTATATTTAATGAAAAGTTAATAAACGTTTTATTGTACTACATATAAAAAAAAAATATTTCTATATTTAAATAAATTAGTTTCAAGTTAAATTTTATTGTGCTGCATTTTATTTCTCCTGTTTTATTAAACATTAAGAAATTTAACAGGCTTTATATTTAATTTTTGGACTAGATCCTATCCTCACCACTTTTACTGTAAAATAGCAATCATGCAAAACATTAATGCTAAATTCTGAAAAAAAGGTAATTTGGGAGTTTTTATTTATTTATAACTACACAGCTATTAAAATATAATACATAAGTATAGAATACCACACAAATTCTATATCTAAAAAATATTTTCAAAATAATAGTAAAACAAACAGTAGTAGCTCAATAAAATTACCTCCTTTGTACTGAATAGCGGCTTAATTTAACTTCATGGCACATATTTTGATGAGCGACCCTCACATGTTACTCAGGAGAAATATCTAAGTTTGATGTTACATTTAAGCACTGGTCTGTGCAAAAGGGGTAAGTCATTAATTAACTAAAGTTTACATTATAACAGTGCTATATCAAAGATAAAAAAACTGTGCTATAAAAAAATTGAAATTCTGCATTAGTAGAGATTAAAATTCTAATTTATTAAATGAGAAAGAGCATTTAGAAAAAAATTATGCTCATAACTAAATGGAGAAATACCTCAGTATATAACTTAATATGAAAAAAAAAAGATTTAAAAACATAATTTCATTTCCTAAAAACTGAAATTCAAGTAAACTTTTATAACTATATTTATAAAATTAATCTCACTTTAAACCGTTATACGCGAAAGTATACATAAAATTGCATCCTAATTTAACAAGAAAAACTTTTCTTATTGCAATTTTACAACAAAAAAGAAAAAAAGAAGAGAACTTGATGCTTTAAAATTTTTAAGATGGTTTTAAACATCATCATACTTCCATAAAAGTAGTATGGATCTTTATATTTAGATATATATGAGTGTGTGTATAGTGAGCTGCTAGAAGAAAGATATAATCAAATGTAATAAATAAACAATTTAAATAGATTTTAGTAAACAATAAATATCAAGCATATTTTTCATACAATATACTAATTTTGTTAAAATTTCAAAAATATTCAACCTGCATATATATTTTTAGTTAAATTTAACTAAAACAAGAACAGAATATTATTACGGAAGACATGCTATTTCTAATTTTCAAGATTCCTTTTGAGTTCAATAGATATTTGTGCTTATAATAATTTGTTTAAATGAACACTATATTGAAATGTCCATTTTATTAAAATTAAGTTTTCTCAATGGGCGTATTTTTGAACTTTATATGGTAGAATATAATTAAAATTCTAAATTTTTAAAAATCTGTACAATAATTTCATGTAACAATTTTTGTAATAATGTCCAGCATTATAACATGTCTTGTTTAAAATAAGAGTAATACATACCAATTAAAAAATAAATTTTATGATTACATTACTAATGATATATATGGCTATGTGTATAATAAGAAACATGAAATCAATTCTAATGACATTTTAAGCACCATAAAACCTTAGGATGATGTTAAAATTTTTCTACTTAAAAAAGAAGAAAAAAATTAAACACCTATAAATTATAATATGGAAAGCAACATTTTTATTAATAAAAAATGACTAGCATTTTTATCTAATAAAATTTCATCTTTTAATACTTAAAAAAAGTCATATATTTAAATTTAAGCATTTCATTTTAGCATGCTTTTTCCCCTTTCAAATAGGTGTACAGAAAAAGGAATTTCAATAATCTTGACTAGGAGATATTTGACTAGTTTTATTAATGACGTACTTAGTCTCGTAATAGTCACAGGAAGATAAACTTTCATATACTCAATTTCAGTATTATAAACAACATCATTAGAAGATAGACCTTCATATTCTCAGTTTCAAGGTAAATAACATCAGTAGAAGATTGACTCTCATTCATAGACTCAATTTCAATGTAAATAACAGCATTAGAAGATGCACCTCCATGTATTTGATTTAAATGTAAATAAATTATAATTATATGGTAGATGAAAATTTTAAAATTAGTACTTAATAATTATAAATAAATATATGCATCGACAGAACATTTAGCATTTAAAACACATACTGAATGCTGTTGAGATCAAAACTGTATCTGAAAGTAAAAGAGCTACATTTCAAATGTAGAGCTTGCTTTCTAAAAACAATGAATGAAATACAGGGATGCCAACCAGAAATAAAGATTTTCCATACTTATAGAGCAATTTTTTCATAGAATTAATTTTCCATAGAATATTGCAATGCAACATTTCATCAACATTCTAGAAGTTATTTTTTCAATAACTAGAAGTTCTAATATATTTAATTGCATAGAGATTTGCAATCAGAATTTATAAAAATAGAAAAACAAAAATTAAATTACAAAATGAATAAATAAGTTCAATAAAAATAAGAGTTTGCCTCAATATTGTAAGAAAGATAAGAAGACCTTTATAACACAAGCATTGAGACGCAAAGAATTGGATTTTATGGAATTTGGTGTTATACAGATACTTTCACATATCATTAAACTTAGATTCTGAAAAAGGTGATATCTGAGGCAGATCGATATTAATATTTTAAAATAATTTTTTAAATAAAATACTTTAATATAAAAATATTCATTTGATGGAGTATTATTTACAGAAAAAGTGAAATAATCAAGAGCATTAGAAATGAAATCTAATAAATTACTTTAGAGATAGTAAAGTAAATGAAATTTATAGAGAACTGCGTTATATAGATCTTCTAGTGTATAATGAAAAAGAGATAATTTAAAGAAAAAAAATTACTAAAAAATGATGAAAGAAAACTGAAAATTTGATTCTTTAAGAGTTTTTAAAAGGTTAGTAATAGGAGTTAAATTCAGTAGAAACTACAGAAAATCCATATAAGTTAACATCCCTGAAACTTTAGCATGTGCAGTCACCAAAACAATCAGTCCATTTTCATGACAATCTTCCCAACACGGACACTTGGCAATTTTTTCATAGTTTCTGGCACAGAATCAAAGGAGACGGTATGGTAAACATTGGGCCTAAAAATAAAATCCTATAACTAAAAATTTATCAATAAGTACAGTACACAGTGCAATAAATTTTTTTGTGTATGATAATTTTATTGTTACAATCTTCTACAGCTTTCTCAGCTCATTTTTAAATATGATAAAAGTAAAATTGTGTAAACTGAAATCTTTTTCATATAGGTGTAATAAATATAGGAATATAGAAAAATAAATATAGGAATACATAAAAATAAATACATACTAGCAATTTAAAAATATTAAATAGTATTGGGTTGTTTGGAAAGTAATTTTGTTTTTTCTAAATAAAGGGACTTAATTATGTTTTTTTCACAGTCAATTTCAGACTTAAGCTGCATAATCATTACATATTTTGACATCTGATATAGCAAGGGTTACTTGTTAAAAAATTTGATTGATTCTACGCAGTTGTTATATTTTATTTTTTGTATTCAAAGAGGTAAAAATCTGCTCAAGCAAGAAAAAAAATAATTCAATGTGTATGAAAAAGATGTATTGGCAGTAAGCCAGTGTCAAAACTGGTTTGAAAAATTTCAATTAAGATGTAGTATGATGCTACACCACGCAAGTTTAAGTTATTGATAATTCAATGAAGACATTGATGAAAATCGGTGAATAAGAAATTGTGAGGTCACTGAGATATTAATTTTATCGAACTCAACCGTTCATGAACCTACAATAAAGCCTACAATTTATTCTTAAACCTCAGCGTATGGATACCTCATGCTGTTACAGAAAGAAATTTAAGCCGTTGTATTGACACTTGTGTTTTGTTTTTCAAAACTAAGAAAAATTATCCAAAATTGAAGCACATCATCACAGGGAACAAGAAATGAATTGTCTACAACAATGTTGTGGTCTCTACAAAATTCTTTAGCTGGTAAAACCTTTACTTAAAATAAGGAGGTCAAAAATCACCCGGGAACAAAACTTTTATGCATCTGGAATGATGCTACTACTAGAAAGATTGCAAAAGCTATTAGACCTGAATGAACAATATATGAGTCAATAAAATATTTATTCACTATAAGAAAATTGCCTCCCATTTTAGTAAAAAAAAAAAAAAAATTAAATTTCTTTCCAAATGACACAATATTTATTAACATGTTACAACGATTATTAAATTACTGAATACTGCTATTATTTAATCACTTATATTTGAACAGGGATTGACTTCACTGTCACAAATTTAAGGAATATCAAAATTTTATCTTAATCATCTACAAATTTATATAATAATGATAGGATATTCTTCAGAGAACAATAAGATATTCACCCCAATAGATTATATATAAATTTAAGAAAAACAGTGACAAGGAAATTCAACCATGATTTGTAGCCAATTAATAAAAATAACTTAAAAGTGTAAATCCATCTTAGTGCTTCAATAGCACAGTCGGCCAGTACGCTGCTCACACTGCTGGTTGCTGGTGGAGAGTCTAAGCAACTAGTGTCAGCAAAATGCATGGAAGAAAGTTCCTTTATAAGTTGCTGTGTGGAAATTTGGAGAGAGGGGTACCAGCTCAGACACTTTCCCTGCCATCCGATATTGGTCAAAATTTTGTGGGTTCCTAACAAGACTCTTAAAAGAAAGAAACCTTGCCCTTAAAAACAGGGCTGCATGCTTAGTTATGATTTGGTGGCTATCTATTTTTATCAAAACATTTTAATAAATAGTTCAATAATTTAGACAAAAAGAGAAAAAAACACTTGCTAATCACTCTGCGACTCAAGATATAACATAGCTCTTTGACAGAAGAAAATTCAGGCCTTAAAAAAGTTTTTAAGCAGAGGTAATTGTTAATAATACCTTACACTATTAAAAACAAACTGTTTAATTAATAAGAACATTAGGTTAATTACTACAACCTTATTTAGAACGAATCATTTGGAGTAAAAATTAGATAAAAAAAAGTTAATTACTTTACCTTATAACACCATCAGCAACTTTTTCCATTATATCCATTAGAATATCTGATAGAGTTAAAGAATTGCTTTGAATAAACTAACAATAATTGTAATGCACTAATGTAAGGTTTATAAGAAACTTTGAACAAATAATTTAATTATTTAAAGTGATGATAGCAAAAAAAATTGTCCCGACCTTAATAATTTTTAAAGAATATCAAACAAGTAACCTTCCAACTCATATATTTGAAAAATTATTATAAATTAATTTAACTTGGTTAACAGTAAATAAAAAATAACAGCTAAATATAAGGATACGTAGGTATTGTCCTTGTTGAGTTGATGATAGAGTCCAGGCATGCTCAAATAAGAAACCAAGGCTTGCACACTTTAAAAATAGAAGTCTGGAATTGGATGGATCAAGCTGAAATTATACAAATAATTTTTTTTTTATGTAAAGTAAGCTTCACAAGTGCAAATTTAGAACTTGAGAAATAAAGTATCAATTTTTATTTTTTAATTTAGAAACTTTTTTCAATTTAAAATAAGAATTTTTTAAGAAAAATATTAAAAGTTCTTTTACACATTAAAACATGTTAAAAGAAATGCTCTACAGCATTTAAATGAAATTGCATCAATAACATTTTAAAATGCACCTCTGTCAGAAAAGCATATTTAATGTAAAATTTTCAATGCAATTTTGGTTGAGTAGAATCCACAAAATGAAAAATTGCATCTCCTTAAAACTGTACAACCACAAATACTAAGTATTCTATTTACTGATTAAAACACATTATTTATCTTTTAAAAACAAACTTTCAAAACATTTTTTTAAAGAAATGAATATTTTTTAAAGAAATAAATTTTTCCACAACTAATTTTTGGGAGAAAAAAAATTTCTAGCTCATTTAGGTTCACATCAGAACCCATGGTGAGCAACAGGATCATTCAGCTTGACCTAATAGGCACAGGTAATAATTACAGGGCTGAGATGTAAAGCTTACAATTAAAATTAATTTTTCATTAAGTCAATGAAACAGGATTCTTTTAAATCTTTGTTTAAGTAAAAATACATAATAAGTAATGATAGCTATGATCAGTGAATATTTTTTCTATTATTAAGGTCATTTGTATTCATTATAATAAATCTCAAAATATTGTAAAAAAACTAACTTTAAAGAAATTCTTCCATTAATTACAATTAGAGTCTCTTTAATTTAAGTTCACGGGTGCACATAAATAAATTACATAATTCAATACAAAATGAAAAATAACAATAAAGGGTATTTCTAGTAAATTAATTAAGCAAGAAATAAAACATAAAATACACTTATAGACGTTTTCTTTTCCACAAGGAAATAATGTTAATTTCATGGTAAAAAAAATATTTTTAAAAAAGAATCAAATATAAAGTATATATGTTTCAATTATTTTAAGCATTTGTACACTCATCCTAAAAATTAAGAAATGAAATAAAGTTTTCATTATGGCAAAATTATTGATATTTTACTTTTAATAGATTCAACGAATTTTTCCTTTCACACATTACAAAAATAAAAGGCACAAAAATTATTCAAATTAAACAATTAGATTTGATAAACATTCTAATGAAATGTAGAAAATTTTAAATTTTAATATGGGATTACAAGTGGGCACTCACTAATTCCGTTTTATGAAATTCTGAGCACTATTAATCATGATTCGTATTTTCATTTTTGATATTTTACAGATTATATTAAGAATTAACATAAAATGGTAAACTCAGTCCTAGCAGCAAAGGCACAAAAAAAATTATAGGATATTTTATTACAAAATATAGTAAAGTTTTTTAAGGGACAGATCCCAAATCAAGTTACCCAAGTTTAACAAATATGAATATACAATTTTATGTCATTATGTTACTTAGCTCTATTTAACTTATGAACAAAGAAATTTTTTTTAAATTTATTATATTTTGTATAATACCCAGGTTTGAAAGAAAATTAAGCTCTTTTTTTCTATAATTATAACACTTAACGGAACAGTATTTTATTGAAAAGTAGTCAATTCCATATCTTAAAATTTCATGAAACTATTAAAAAAAAAAAAAAAAAAAAAAAAAAAAAAAAAAAACACAAATAATTTATTTTTAATTACATATATTTAATATCTCATTTCAAATCTTTTTTTATCAACTAAATAAACAGATGAAAACAGATTGAAAAGAAAATATGGTTTTATCAAAATAATGAAAATATATAACCTAAAAACTTGGTAATTTTAGCTAGGCATTCACTAATACAAAGTAGAGAACATAAACTCTTAAGTTTTGAACACAAAAGTTTTCAGTAAAAAAAAAAAAAAAAATCCTGTTTGAAAATAGTATATTTTATTTGAGCTGCGATGGCTAACGATTTGCCTTCCAATGAGGTGAACTGGGTTTGAATCCCAGGAATGGCTGGCCGATATAAATTCCGCATCCGGCTTGCACATACCACGGTGCTCTGAAGTGAAATGTCATCAGCGGATCATGGGTCCCCTTGTTGTCAGGCTAACAGTGGGTGGTTCTTGTGGTCTTCTTCGCCATGTAACACAAATGCAGGTTAGTTACACCAAAAAGTTCTCAACAAAGGCAAATTTCTCCCAATACTAGATTCAGATCCTTCGGGACTGGGTTCAAAAATTACAAGGCTACATAGTTTAACATTAGAAGTCATAAACCCAAAAATTGGGTCAGCTGTTCAAAGATGGTTATAAAAATATATTTTATTCAATATCGTATTACTTTGATTATTTTTTTAGCCACCAAACAAACAAATATTGAAAACAAAATATAGTTTATGAAAATGAGTAACACTAAAAAACTTATAGTAAGAGAAACTTTATATTAAAAAAATATAGGACAAATAGGGTAACTGGAAATTCTGCAAACTTCAAAATTAATATTGTGATATGAAAACTGAAATTTACCTGTAAGTTTTCTTTTGATGTAATCCATCTTCCACCAACAGAAAGAGCAGATATTATTTCATGTTTACTTGGAATAGGATAAGAATAGTTATCATTAGTTAAGATCCTGTATTCATTATCAGAAAACAGGGTGACACCATTATCAATAATGAGATCAACACCCAGTCCACCAGTTTCTTCCATACAGGCAGACCATATCATTTCACTGTTGCCATTTCTGAAGCTTGATGTATGGAAGGGCGTCAGGTTGTTCTTTTTTCGGAGATCGATAACCAAAGCCAGCTGGTCATCCAGACCTTCTAGGTATAGTTTTTCATCTTCCGAGCTGATAGTTGTAATGACCTGTAGTTAATAAAAAAAGAAATATAAAGAACCTAATGAGATTGATATTTTTTAAATGTTCAACAGTTGAAGACATCAAAATCACAAATCAGTATTACCTTAAAAACATAATATTTCAATCATTAGATTTTCAAGGGAAGCATAAGAAATACAATTGTATTTATCGAACTCATTTCTTAATAATAATAGGTGGAAAAAACTCAATAATTGGTGGAAAAAACTGCTCTACTTCTTCAATTTATTACTACATATATATTGATAGGGTGGATAGAAAAATTAAATTTTCGAAATTTCTTTTCTGATAGTGAACAAAACTTAACCCAACCAGTTAAAAAGTATAAATAAAATAGTTTTAATTTATTTTGATTCCATCTACTGGCTCACTTGATTTAAATATTAAGAAACTACACAAAAATGTCCTATTTATGTTTTCGCTTAACTTTGATTTATAAATCATTTTTAACATTACTAAAGCAATTAGCAAATGAAACTCTCTTTACAACCCTAAATAGTAAGTATGAGAAGGAATATTATATGAGAATACTGCACCATGAGCTAAACTTGGCATATTATATGGATAATTCTTCATTTCTTGACAAATTGCTTTGTTTATAATAGGGTAAAATGTGTATAAAACAAGATAAGGTTCTTTATATTTTTGGAAATATTGAAAAACTGAAAGATAACATGCTAGCATTCGATGTAAAATACCAGGATTTTTAAGACTTCTGGTAAAAATCCAAAATTCATAAATACCCGAATATGATTTTTATTGAAAATTCAATGGTTATATTTTTATTTTAGGTTTTATAAAAATAAATATATTTAAGGTTAATAATATATTAAGTTTTGCTCTTTTGTTAATAATCAATTTGTTAATAATCAATGTTGTTTTGTTAATAATCAATTTGTTATTTACTAAGATGAAAAATTCATCAAACTGAATGTGTAAATTGTTGAAATTGTAATTTAGTTTTCTTATTTGAGACTAGTTGTTTAATACTCCTTAAATTAGTATTTCTATTCATAGATTCAAGATTTATGATTGTAAAAGTAAGATCTGAATTAGGGAATGCAAAAAATTATTAAACCTTTAAGTATTTGATTATATCATATAAAATGTTTCTTGTATATGAAAATTTTTTTCTTCTTCGTTGATCCCTATTTAGTTGTGATGTGATACCTTTCTGAAAAATTATGCCCAATGTGTTAATTATTTAAATTGATTAACTTTTTTTTTATCATAACATTTGATTAAAAAAAGAGGAGTTAAAATTTAAAAGATTCAGCTTGTGATTTAAAAGAGGTATACAATATATGCTGGCATTAATATTTTATTATTTTAAGAGAATATTTAATTATTTATTTAAACTGTTACGTTTAAATGTGGTTAGGAAGCTACTTCCTCTATACATAGGGAGGAAAAAAAACTATTCTTCATGCAGTTATACACCTTGCAATTTTAAATGCATGTTAAAGATGCATTTAAAAATTGCAAGTTAAACCTGTATAATTCTAAACAAATAATTGAAGACATTTTATTTATTATGCTAAACAACAGAGTAAAATATAAGTTTAGTTTAATCACTTTATACCCAATTTTTGAGAAAACTTAATTTCAATAATTCTTATAGGAATGAAAAGAATATTTTTAAATTTTTTTGTTAATTAAAAGCATATCATTTATTGTACTTCAATTGAAATTTTTTTAAATAAACTAAATGCTATAAACTTCAGTCTGATTAGAGCATAGTAAGTGAAAATAGATATATCAAAGGCATGTAAATGAAAAATCCAATCTGAATCAAATGTTTTTTTACATTAAATATTAAATAAAGACAAAAACAGTATCAAGAAAATTGATGCCAAAGTTTGTCACAAGGTGAGATTTTAAGGGTTTGATTTTTATAGTTACATGTTATGTTATCTTTTAAGTTAAAGCTAGAATTATTATTATTTTTTTTTGCTCTATTCAAAATAATAAATATAATATTTTTCGAATTTATAAACAATGTCTTTGTTTAATTTTTTCCTATATTACAGCTGATACATAAATTTTTAAAACAAATATGCCGGTCGACAATAAATTTAGGAAAAAAAATTATGAATTTTAGAATCCTCCAAGGATGAGTCACACTATTTTTACTGTTAGAAATAAAAATTTAAAAGAAATATTTTTTTTTTTTTAACATGGAAGAGTGCTCTCCTCTTAGTGCACACAACAGACTTGCAGCAGATTGCGTGAGAAGAGACTACTGTAGCAACATGCTAGTGAAACTAATAAAAATATATCAACCTCTTATTAAAAAGAGGTTTTATTGCACACATTAAAAAACATAAAAAAGACACTGTAAACAAACTAAAAAACCATGTAAAAAAAACCTGTCTGGCAAACTTCGTTACAATAAATATCAATCACCCTAATAACTGAATATTCATTGACATATTTTACTCTAAAGCATACACTTCTTTTAATTAAAACCATTTCCATAACCATTCTCTTCATACAGCTTTTGTTGGAAATAAGGACTTTGACTGACCTTTTGATGCAGAATTTTATTCAATTCAATTTTATTTCATTCTTTCTAATTAGTTTAGGTGAAAAATATTGTAATTAGCATATAATAATTGATGGTTATGAAATACAGCATGAAACAAACTCTCTTTTCTTTTGTGTTAAGGGAAAAAAATCGTCCACACAAAAATTTTTTCAAATCTGCAGTCATTTAGATTTAAGAGAAACAGATATTCATCACTGAAATTTCTTTGATTTACAAAATAGACAGATAAATGTTTGTTAGATAGAAATGTTTGAAAGAAAAAAACACTTTTAATTACCTTTTTTGAACTTTTTACAAACATAATTCCGATAACATACCAGATTTCTTTTTAGTAACAATTAAACTGTTTTTTTTTTATAATTAAAAAATACCAAAATATATTTTTGCAAGCATCAAGAGCATCAGAAAAGCTAATAATATCAAAGATAAGCCACAGAATGAAAATATATACAGAATTAGTCAATTTTCACGCATTTCTTATAAATTAAAATTCTATAATAGGTAATAAAAACGCAAATTATAGAGTGAAATCCACTAACTTTTGCACCCCAGTGATGAGCTAACTGAATGCACAGACTACCAAACGCCGAAGCCCCATCCATAATCAGAACAGTGTCCCCATGACTCAAACGGCCCAAGTAGTGAAGAGCAGTATATGAACGGACAGCATCACCAATACACGCAGCAGCATCTACGTAACTCACTTGTTCAGGCTTTTTAGCTAGAAATTAAAAAAAAAGGTATAAAATACAACTTCATTATTTGTTTTCAGAAACTTGCATCAAAATTTAATTTTTTTTTATTACTATTCTTAAAATTATTTAATAAGAATATGTAAAGATAAAACAAGAAGTGCTAATTCTTTTATAGATCTAAAACACAGATAAACTGAAATTCGTGGGTTAAAACTCTAAATGTTCACGGAATGCATGTAATAGAGAATAATTCACGGAATGCATCAAATCAAGAGAAAAACATTTACTCCTATTTAAAATATTACTTTTTGCAATTGTTTACAGATAATTTAATAAATGGTGCAGGAGACAAAAAGAGTGAACAATTTTTCCTACCTTGAAAGACATCAAAAATTAAAGTTCCAGTTTTAAGTTTGCAGATAAACCAAAAACAATATGTAACAAGTCAAATACAAATTTAAAAGAAACCAACAAAAGCATAAATTAAATACAATTAGTAGCCCATACTTTTGATTTTTCGGATTATTTTTTACACTATATTAATTTTCTTTTATCGTCAAGAAATTAAAAAATATAGATATACAATATCAAAATGGCATTTCCTTACAAAAATATACACACCAAACAGTTGTTCAATTCAAAAACTTTTTTGGATAGAACTATTTAAACCAAGAAGGGTGCAAGCAAATAGTACTTTTTAAATGCAAGCAAATAGTACTTTTTAAAAATATTTTGTTAAAATTTGAGAACATTATTTGAGAAGTTTAAAAGAAATTGTTTATAATTTTTAGAAAAAAACATTTTAAATTATTATTTTGTAAAAAAATTCACTAGTTTTTATTCAAACTTTCGAGTTTGGCATTAAACATTATTTAAATATGAATTTTATGCAAACTATTGTAAAAAAAGTAAATCATAACATATTCGAACATATTAGTAACCAGCTTAATAAATTTATTAAACATATCAAGTAAAATCAAATCAAAGTAAAATCAATCAAATCATATCAAAGCAAAAAAACTAAACAAAATAAAAGTTAAAAGGGAAACTTGTTTTGTCTTTCTAAAAGGTTAGTTTTAAAAAAAATTTATCAACAGTGTTATGTTATTACATTGCATTTTTGTCTCATCTCAAATATAACCTATATTCCTAAAAGTAAAGGTTAAAATATCTTATTATACCAGAATAAAAGAGTGTGAAAACGTTAACAGAAAAATTATGGAAAATCTTTCAAAACAAAATGTCGATGGGTAATTAGAAAGAAACATAAAATGTAAACAGAATTTATTTGACACCATTTTATATCATCAGAATTATTATGTAATTATTTATATTCCACCATATCTTTATATTATATCATCAGAAGTTAAGAAAAATGTTCTTAAAATAAATAAGCACTCTTGGTGTGAAGGAAAAAAAAAAGAAGACATAAAAGCACTTCAATTAACATTAAAATATTTTATTATTTATAATTTTTTTATTATATCATAAAGTTAGGTAAAAATTAAAAGCTTTGAGGGAATTATTATCATTCTTTTTAAAAAAAATTTGCAAAAATGTAGTTTATATATACAAATGTCTAACATTACAAATAATAAAAATATTTTTAAAATAAAAATTAAAAGATTAATGCGAAAATAAGTAAAAAGGCAAACGATAAATCACAACAAGATTAATTACTTAAAAATAAAATAAATTCAAGTCTGAGAATATTTAAATTGAATATTATCAGATTCCAATTTGCTAAATATAAATACATTAGAGGTTTAGGAAAATAGATGATTAAAAATACTTACTGACATCGAATTCATGTAAAACTACATATTCGGCACATCCCGAAAAACCATAATCCAAAGGAATGATACCTAAAAACAATTACCATGGGTTAAAAAATGTATAAAAGTAATACATTGATTTCAAAAAATGCACAAACATATTTAAATTTCTAACTGGGAAGAAAAAAGAAAGACTAACTTTATTTTTTGTGAATTATCATCATAAAACAAATATAACATTCTATATAAATATTACTATTTGAAATAATGAAAAAAAATTATAATTTATTAAAAATTTTATAACTTTAATTTATAAGCTTAGTCAGTTTATAAACTAAGTTATTTCATTAATTTAGTTCATAAATTTATCAAATATATTAAATAATTTTGTAAAAATATCAAGCATTGGACTTAGGTTTAAATTCATATATTTATGTATTATGCAGTTAATAATTCATTGCTTGTTTGGTATTAGTCATACTTCTCTTGTCTTGCAGAATTTGTATCTTTTGCAGGAATATGTTACCTAATTCATAGTATTACTAATTTTTTAACTCAAAAATATGACACATTCACAATACAAATGCATTCTGATTAGAAAAATCATACAAGTTACATGAAAAAATCTGAGGCATGTTATTCGTAAGTTTAGTCACTTTGCTTCGCTTTAAGTTTAAAATGCTTTGTTTTAGAGAAGTTTACAGTGCTTTTTTTCTTTCAAAATAGTCATCATGAACAAGAGTACAGTATAAGCTTGCTAAAAAATATTTTGAATTACTTTATTATCTAAAAATGATTATATATATATATATTTATATATNATAATTGTTCCAAACTTCATGAAAAGAAAAGCAAATTTCCTTAATCATTACTTATTTACTTTAAAGATTTAAATAAAAATTTTTGTAAAAAACTCAGCTATGAAAATTACAACTTAAATAGCAAATTAAATTATTTGCACAAAAAAAAAACTAATAAAATTTTTTTTTCCTTAAAAGCAACAAACAAATAAATAATAAAAATAACAAACAAGTAATAAAAGTAACAAATCAAAGTTTTTTTAAGTGTCATAATTTTACACAATAGATAACAGTTTTAAAATTTTTGATTCCGATTGTTCATAAAAAGTATGATTCATACAATAAAACGTTGACGACCGACTACATTCAAACTTAACATAGCAAAATTTCTGACATTTCAAATACTTGTGTATTTACACAGAAAAACAGACATTAAAGAACTTTTGATCAAAGAAATCATTGTATAGTTGATTCAAGAAAACAAAACCTTCTCTTCCATAATTAATCCTGTTTATGAAACAAGAAAATTACTAAACATTGATTATTCAAAGGATAAAAAAATTAAAGAAAATTAATTACCTACAACTTCGTCACCAACTTTCAATGTACTAACAGCATTCCCAATTTCACGAACAATCCCTGCAACGTCTTTACCAACACTATATTGAGTAGGAGAAGTATCTCTGCTCACTAACTGCATCAACTTAAAATAAATAAATGGTTTTTATAGATAAATATTTTATGAATAGTTTTTTCTTATATACAGTAGAACCTTGGTTATCTAACAACCTCAGGAATAACCTTATCTGAATGCTGAATAATCTGAGGAATTTTGCAGGGCATTTTTTTTTGGGTGTATCAATATCAAACTGACGAGGAACATTACTCAAAACAAGCAGTCATTATAATAAAGTTAAAAAAAAAAAAAACAATTGTACTTTATTTTTGGATCATAAATAATATTACAACTAGGTATGTAAAAAAAAATATCATTGATACATTTTGTCTTCTAGCAGCCAGATTTTTGGATTGGTGATCACAAAATAGTAATGGGATGCCCGCAAGTGCCGTAGTGTGGGTCTCTCAATCCTGATTGGTAGTTGAAACATGGCATTTGTCTACGTTAGCAACTGTTCTTTCCATTTTATTTCGAGTAAGCCAAGCCTGTCAAGCATAAATTCTCTAAAGAGACACATTCTATATTCCATCATAAAGATTCATTCACAAACATTTCAATTCTTTTATTATATAATGCTTGCTTAACACAAAGCCAGATACGAAGCCACGTAGAACATAAAAAAACTAATTCTTCATTGAAGTTGCCATGTACACAAAACAAAAATATATCACAGTTACAATAAGATACATAAACAAATAATCAATCTAAGTTAGTTAAGTAAGAGATATAGGAAAAAGAAAATATATTTTAACGAATTTGATGTGTGATACAGTGTAGTACTTAATTAACTTCATGCTAATTAACATTCTAACTTAGCTCAACTTAAACAAGCCATCTTGCTTTTATACAATTAGCTGGCGTTGAGATCATAGGTCACATGTCTGGGTATCATTGATCGTCTTCTGATAGAGTTGCAAGTATTAAATTGAGTAATAATAATGAAACATTTGTCAAAATACTTTTAATGCACATTAGAAGAGATGACAGATAATCAAAATGTTAAATGATTGGATGCTAGATATTCAGGGTTCTACTGTATATAAGCATTTTATAAATATTTTTTTCATTATTTAACTGAGGTGTATAATTCTAAATATGATCTGTTTTAATCTAAAAGCTTTTAGAATAAAAAAATTTTTTTCTTAAAAGAAGGTTTTCTTTAACCCAAACATATAGAAAACAAATAAAACTTGAATATTTAGTTCAAAATTAAAGATGTAATGAACAATAAAATTTTGTATGGTAAAATTATTGAATTAGGTATGGTAAAAAACAATAAAATTTTTTCGAAGACAAACTGTACAAAATTTAGAGCGTTTTTTGATTCAGAAATATTAGGCATACACTTGGTCCTAAAATTTAAACAAATTAATGTAATTTTTATTCCACTACTGAAAAATCAAGTTAACAATCGATAAAAAAAAATCATTGGGAGTTGAAATGTATTCAATGTTAACACAATTCTAATTTTCCTCAATTGCCATTTAGGAAAAAGGTTTTGTATTCCTCATTGCAGAAAATTTGAATACAAAGTTTGCAAATAGTTAACAACTAGGAATACTACTAATAGGCAATTTATTAAATGCATCTAATGCTAACTCAATTTTAATTAAATCTTGTATACAATACCCACATTCAAATCTATCTATAGAAAATAATACAGTCATAAAAATCTATTTCTTATTGTCTGCAAGTGATGAAAAATACAAATAAGTAAAAATAATTGAGAATTAAATAACATCATATTGCAACTAATTACATAATTGGCAATTATTGCATCTGCTACAAATGTAATTTTACTTCAATTTATTTTAAACAAAGTTTGAACACACATTCTATTTCTAAGTCAAATTGCACATTTTAATGATGATTGATATCTGTAGTTTATGAATTTGAATTGTATCACATTTTCAAAAACATGATTTCTTAACTTTCAATGCTTTTACTTTAACCTAAATATAAAAATTAAAATTTTTATACCTAATTTTTTAAATTAGATTCCTTGATGTGAACATATTTTTAAACTTCAAACTGATAAAATATTGCCAGCTAATAAAATATAGTCAGCTTTAAATAAAAACTTATTTCTTTAGAATTGCTACAAAAAAAAAAAAAAAAAAAAAAAAAAAAAAAAAAAAAAAAACGTTAAGTAGGTACTTTATCTGGTGCAGCTATCAAATAAAAGCACAATCATTCACAAATGGAAAAAAAGTGGGAACATATTCAAATTATTAAGGGACTGACTAAAAATATTATATTAATTTATAGTTAGGGCATTTGATAGCATGTTTTGCCTGTAACTATTTATTTAGTTGACAGACATAATAAATTTTAGAGAAAATACCTAAAAATTATTTCAGATAATAAGAAAAATATAGCTGATAAATACAGAAAAATAATGACAAAATTTTAATTTTTTGGTACTTACAAATTCATACTATTTAATACATATGAAAAGTAATCATAATCTTTAAATAAGAGTCCCAAAAAGTTAATAAGGAAAATATAATTTTTTTGTTGTCTACCTCCATATCAGATTCAATTCTAAAGTTTGTTAAATTCATTTTACTAACACATTGCAAATACATTACATTAAAGTGACCGATAACATTAAAACTTAAGTTGAGAATTTGAAATCAAAGCACCATAAACTTTTATAGTCAATATTAAACACATCAATTTATTACAAAGAAATCTCAAAATATTATTTAACCTAATAAAGTCAAGAGATATTTTATAAACATAAATAATATCTTAAAATTCATTTTTATAGATAGTCTGGAAAATACACTGTTATTAGGATCATAAGATCACTTTCAGTTTCATCAATTCTAAAAGAATAAATTTGTTACAATGAAGGAAAATTTTTATTTTTAAGTAAATAAAATTAAGCATTTATACAATAAATATCAGTCATCGAATGTAAAGCAATTACCTTGATATCAACCTCAGAAAGAGAACATGCTTTAACTTCAATTAATACAGAATACCGTGTTAAAGGGGGCAGATCAGTCTGAAAGAAAAGAAGAAAAAAAATTTAACCAAATGCACAAATATTTGAAACAAAAATAAACTAATGTCAACACACACATATGTATATGATCTTTTTTCACTATTATTGTATTGAATAAATTAATTCACAAAAAGAGGAAGAAAAGCTACTTATAAATGCATAAAAAATATTTTCTATTGAATTATTTCATAACGCTTTAAAAATAAAGAGAAGGAATATACAGAAAGATTGAATTTTAAAATATGATCATTAAGGGAAATTCATAAAAAAAAAACATTTCCTTTATTTTAAATCTAACTTTTAAAACAGTAGGAGATATAATGTAAAACAAGCAATTTTGAAACAATAATGAAAATTTTCCCCCCTTTAATTTAAAATGGGAAGATAAATAGCTATAAGAGAAACAGTAAAATTTTATTTTATAAGATTATAACCATCTTTTTCTTAAAATTACTAATTTCCTCTAAACCATTCAATCTGTAAAATACTTAATTTTGTAATCTTTAATGACAATTTTAAAACAATAAGGGAGGTAGATATTAAAAAATTTAGCAATTTCTCTTAAATAATTGAAATTAACTTGCATATAAATAGTATAAATGGAAGAATATTTAATTTAAAGTTATAGTTAAAGTTTTCCTTTTCCTTAAAATCTTTGATTTTTCTAAATCAATTCATTTATAATTGAGAGATTTGGTATAATACAAAGTATTTTTCCCTTCAATTTACTGTAGTTTTGAGGGCAGGCAATACAGCTACATGCTTTGATTAGCAAGAACCAGACATGAATCTAACAAGTAGTACAGATCTGCTTTGTGGTAAGTAGTACAGAGGAGATTGATGTAAACCTACTGAGTCTTAAAATTTGTTTTGGCTACTGGCAGTAATTTTTGAAGCTAGACTTATCTTGCAATAAGCCAACTTATATTATTTAAAAATTTATTGGGTTTTTCATATCAGTATCTGTTTGCACCAATTGTAATTGTTAACAGTAACTACTTGATTCTTACACTTGGAATAAATTAAACATATTTAGAGTCTTTTCTAAAAGTAGCTATAAGCTTCGCCTTTTAAGTTTGCAGTCTGTTTTTTAGTTTGTTATGCACCAATGCTATGGTGAACATGTAAGTGCAGGTGCAAGGGGAGCTTTCCATACCAGTACCAATATAAAAATTTGGCAATTATTTTAGCAACTTTCATACAGTGGTCTACCAGAAACTACAAACAAATGACACTTTTTCATTTCACCTGTACATGCAATTTCGGCTTAATCACTTATTAAAAAAAAGAAATAGAAAAGCACCAAAAAGGAAAAAAAAATTGCAAAAGTGAACCAATTCAAAGGGTATAACTCGTATCTACATGCTTTTCTTATTTAAAATATTGTTAGGGGGATATTTCTGTATCGTGATCTGTCGCGCCAACTACAATCGCCAAGGTGCCAAATAGATTTTAAACTTGCAATTTCTAAAAAAAAAAAAAAAAAAAACATGCAGATGTTTGCTCAGGGATAGCTAGAAGTTATACCTTTTGAGTTGGTTCCTTTCTGTGATGTTTTTTTTTAAAGTTTCTAGCTGGCCACTACCCGGAAGGTTCCAAGACTTGGGGCCAATTCTGCCACAGATCACGATATGGAAATCTCTCCCTACAAGTTATACATTTCGAGTTGGTCCTTTTCTGTGATGTTTTTTTCAGTTTCTCACGGGCCGCTGCCCAGAAGTTGCCAATACTTGGCGATTATTCTGCCACAGATCAGGATACGGAAATCTCCCCCTTGTTATCACCTTGGCAATTGGAAATTTTCATAAATATTTTCAAGTACCAATACAGAAGTCTTCCCTACACTCTACTTCGAGATTTTACTAATTTTAAAACAGTATACATATAGAACAATGTAAGCATTGCATTGTTTTGGTTAAATAACAGGAATTCTGAAGTTTTATAGACTCTATAAAACTTCAGAATTCCTGTTATTTAATTTTGATTAGTTATTTAATTAGAGTTAATTTAATTTTGAAACAAGTGACATATTTTCATTTAACTAATTTTAATTTAAAAATGCACGTGTATTATAAATGCTTTTAAATAGCAAGAAAATTCCAAAAAGCTGTAATTTTGCTTATAATAAATTCGTTTGAAAATGTTGATAAAATTTTAAAACGCTAGCATATAGCTTGAATTATTACTGTATAATATGCAGAAAAACATTACATAGATAAACATTTAGTTTTAAAATTGCGCAAAAGTTTTCTTCAAATCAATCACCGATTCTCCAATTATTACTTTATTTGGTTTTTAACTCTCTTCTTAAAATGTGACTAAATGGGTGTAAAATAGAGATTTTACAAATGGATTTAAAATTAGAGATTAAATAAAATATGCGTCATTATAATGTTCACAATATGAAGTTATGCGGATGAACCGATCAATAAACAAACACATAGCAGATATAGTTAAAAAATAAAATAAAAAAAGAGGATATAAATATAATATATATACATTGTTTTCGATGATATATTTTGGTGTCAATGTTCCAACAACTTCTTTATAAATACATTTCATCTTTTTTACAGACATTGCGGCAAATTATGTCTTTTCTCAATCTACCGCAGACATTCCAAAACCAAAACAAACACGCCCTTGGAGTATGTCCTTGAGATGGTTGTTGCCAACTGCATTTATCTAATCATGTTCAGTAATACAATTCAACGCTGAACTAGATCACCAACTTAACAATCAACGTTACAAATAAATTTCGCCTTGTATTAACATTCCGCAAGAGCTTGTCAGTTTGAATGTATCATAAAAGAATGTGAGAGGTGGTATAAGGCTCTTGCGTTAACTATTGTACAACCAGAGATAGATGTGTGTCCACAACATAATTAAATAACTAAGTAAATTTATAAAATTTCATATTACGGTACATCAAAAATGAAATTCTTCAGAGTGAAACTTACGTCCGAATAGTTTAGAAACAAAAAATTAGCGTGAGATATGCACCTTTATTAATTAATTAAGTTAAATGAATTATTCCAAGAAATTGAAGTGGAAAGATATACTTGAAGTGACATACATGTGAAGTTGCAATAAAAGTTGACATGTTTCGTGTGCTCAAGAATCTGGGTCGATTCTCAAGACTTGCTACGAGTCTTGAAAAAGTTTTTGTTTGAAATTTTTTTAAATATAATGTCAAAAAAGGGGGCATTGGGTAGGGGAAAAAACTAATAAGTGTTCATAGGTAATCTTAGTAATTGTTTATCTAATAATATTGTAATTCATGTCCTTTGATTTAAATGTTTAATAATTCTATAAAAAAATTTCGGATCAAGCCAGTCACACTCAACTAAATGAACAATGAAACAGAATTAATATATATATATATATATATATCCACAGTAATTGTTNGCACAAAAAAAAAATATATATATATATATATATATAGCCGGGTTGAGAACCAACCACCACAGAGGCATGAAGATCGACGGAGAGGGCAGGAAAGTATATAGGAATTGTGGGAACTGCCCAGATACGCAGCTGACACCATGCCACATCTTTGAGTGTCCAGCAATGAGTGCTAATCTGAGAGAAATAGGAGTCTTGCCGTCATTGATAGATATTTATGACGATAACATCAAGCAAATCGCAGAAGCAGTAATCAAAACGCATGGAAACATTTGATTCTGCTATGTCATAAACACGACAAAAAATTTTTTTTTGATATATTTGAGCGAATTTATGCATGCTCTTTCTCTAATTTTCAATTGTATTTTTTAAACAGTAAACTCCAGTGTTCCTACGATAATAAAAGATAGAACTCATCTTCTGTTTTGCATAGCTTAGAACAATGAAGTGATCACTTCAGAGTGTTCCATAGCAACCACCCTTAATATTTATATATTTAGTATCCTTGCAAAATATGAAGTAAAGACATTACGGATTGCAAATTAATTAATACATAAATGATAAGAAAATAAGAATGTTAATGAACTCTGACCCATCACTATTGAGGTAGGGAGGAGTGTCGAAAACCAGTTCATTTGTCCAGTGTGACTCGAATGCAACTAGGTACCGCCTTTAAGCTTCTAATTATGAAATAAGGTGATTTAGATGATTTTAATTTCTTCTTTGCTCTTTTTGACCTTAATAATAACAGCGATGAGTAGAAACGCTTTTTTTTCTCATTGTAATATTAGTGTGAACTAATATAGCAATGATTTCTAATATAGTAATGAACCCTAATGTAGTAATAAATTTTAGTAATGTTCCTTTTTTTCGTTATTTTTTACAAAGCTTTTATTAAAAATGTATATTGAGGGAACACTATGAAATCCCGATATAGTGCGCTAGCATTGGTTCTTATTGCAACAGTAAAATTCTTTTAAAGGTATCAGTTTAAAAAGTTTTCTTAAGTAGTTTATATTTATTACGTTAAAAATTTGTTTCCCTTAAGAAATTTTGTTTTTTAAAAATAATTTTTTCCCCTCAAAGCATGGGAAATCATCAGAAAAAAAGTCTATTTTAGTTTGAAGAAATTCTTGTGGTAAAAACATTTAGATATAAAGTTTGAGCTGTTTCGAACTATATTTGACTTATAATTTCGAACAGGAACTTCTTGTCCTTAAAAAAAAAATTATAAGAAATTCAAGTAAAATTGTTTTAGTACATACATTGTTATTATAAAAATTATTATACATAGTGCATAATTATACACATAATACAAGTGTAATACTTAAATATACATGAATGGGTTATACAGTATCAGTTATTTTGTCCACAAAATTAAGGTATTAACGCTTTTATAAGAATAGTTATTTTTCTAAGTTGTGTGGTTTTTGTAAGTTTTAAATGTTTTTAATATTAAATTGTTACTTTTGTTAACTAAAATCACGTGTTTTTAATATTAAATTGTTACTTTTGTTAACTATAATCATTTGTTTTTTTTCCTTCCCTTTTCTTATAGATACTTCTCATGTTTTACTTTAAAGAAATTGGGCAGTCACTTAATTTTCTTTCGTCTATATTTTGTTGCATTAGCATTCGACATTATAACTTTTTTTTTAATGTTAGAATATTACGTCTAGAAATTCGTTCTTTATCTATATTAATACTAGTTTTTATCATTTTTCATGAAGCATGCCCAGGCGCTCTGGAGGCGTAATCGATTAAGGCGTCGCACACATCACTAGTTTGAGAGCTGGGGGTAGTGATTTCGAGCCTGTCAGCCGAAAAAACGACCAGCGTGTATATGCGCAGCAAAGCAAGGTGCATGTTAAATTTGTCGTGCGTAGTATAGTGCGGCTTTCAAGAGAACTCCCCCAGACACCCGTCTCGCGTCGTGGCGGGTACTATGGTTACGAGGAAAGGTCACTTCGGATAGGGGTGTGGGATGAATAGTTTAGTCTTAATCTTAGCGTAGGTCGTCGTGAGTAAACCAATCAACACCTTCTTTCCTCCATTTCACCCCTATTAGAAATGAGCTCTCGCTTATTACCATAGCAGCAGACAGTCCCAGACTGTCAGTCTGGAAGAGTTCTCCTCAAAGCTGCACTATACTCCCGTTTGTTTCGGTGTTGCAGTCCGGAGAGAGAGTACAGAGATTTCACGTCATTCGACCGTGGCCAAAATTAAGGGGCATTTCTATCACGGCCATTAAAAAACAGAGCCTTAATAATGGGACTAAGTGTTTGGACATGGTAGGGTGATGTGCTGAATGTCAATAAAAAAGGAAATTTTTAATTAAATTAGCACTATTTGATTCATGCGTTTTCCTTTTTTATGTGGATTCATCCGTCCAGAATCATTGTAACCAGATCTTATTATTCAAGATCAAAGTTAGACTTGAAAATTTAAATTTTCAGTTAGTAGCCAATGCTGGTAGACTCAAATAACTAAGTAACCTGATATCGATAGGCCCTTTTTCATTTAATAGTCACTTTTGTAAATTTTTGGTTGTTGCTTGGATTAAATTATATTTAAAAAAAATCGCATGAGAAATAATCTACGGCATTTAAAAACTAATTCAATAATAAAAATAATATAAATATGAGACAAAATTTATTTGAACATACTGACTTTAAAGAACTTAATTTAAAAATATTTAGGGAGATAAAATTCATTTAATGTATACGTTGCACTTTTAAAATATTTGAATTGATAGAAGAACTCTCTTTACACATGAATCTCTCTATTATAAATGAATGGAGTCTTTGGACATTTTAATGAAAATTCTGTTTTCCAGAGTCTTTCTGCATTAATGTAATTTTATCTTTTAGCAATTTTGAAAAAAAAGAAAGAAAAAGAAAAGTAGCGATTTAAAAAGTGACTGGTTGTTTACATAATTTAAGTCGCCATTTTTTCTTGTTGACTCGCTACGGGGCGTGTGGTGAGTGGTTATTTTTAGGTCCAATCAAGGATCTGTTTCCTTCCCCAGCTCAATAAATTTCTGAACTGTAATTTGAACAAAGTAATTTTTTTATTAAATAACAACCCCATGAAACTGAAGCTGTAAGATATTGATTAAAAACTTGACTCGCTTGAAAAATATGCAAGTTAAAAATAACAATCGACACATTTCAAGTAGCTCAGTTTCTTGAAAATGTGTGCCTATTTTTGAGCGCTTGAAATATGTCGACTGTTATTTCCAATTGGTATATTTTTTAAGCGAATGAAGTTTTTAATCAAGTAATTAAGTAATTTTTTGTTTATTGCGGATCCAGTTCAAAAAAATTTGAATGATTTGGGATTTGTTTTCCGATGTTTAGATGAACACATTTTACAAAATTGTTAAATGGTACAACGGTAGAAGCAAAAAAAGTGTCCCGGACTCTGTTAACCCTTTGAAGCAGATGGGACACCGGTGTCTCCTTTATATATATTTTTTCTGACGCTCTAATTACAAGCAAAAATATATCTTGGTACTTTTCAGTTATAAATAAAAACAGTCTTATAGTTATTAAAAAAATCTGTTGGATCAGTGTTTCCTAAAGTGTGGTACGCGTACCCCCAGGGGTACGGGAACAGTTTATCGGGGATGCGCGTTTTTACGCGAAATATCTTGAAATAAACGAAAATCTCAAAACTTTTCCTTTAAAAACAAAGCTAGAAAGAACAAAACAAATTTACGATTAAGTATTTTTCTATTGGTTATTTTTTGCAGAGTTAACAGTTAGTAATTAGTGGGGCTAACAGCCAGATGCGTTTTTTAACTTTTGGGGAACTTTTTTATAGTAAAAAATACATTCATTTTTTTTATTAGTGGTACACAGCGCTACGAAAAATTTAGAAAGGGTAGGCAAAAGTCATAAGTTTGGGAAACACTGTGTTAGATTATTGGAATTATATTTGTTCTAAAATATAATATAAAAAATTAGCTTTAATTTTTTTTCTCATTCGTATTCAAAAATTTATCAACATTTGATTTTGAAAATTAAAAAAAATTCAATAATAAATAACTCTTTCTTTTAGATCTTAATAACTGCAAATAAGTGCAAATTTGAAAAATTATTATTTGGAAGTGTGCTGTGTTTGGAAGATTTTACCACTAACGCAAAAATACACTGATGCTTCAAGAATGTATTTCATAACAATGAATTATTAAAATTCTAAATATAATATTTTTTTACTTATTTTGACTTAAATTACAAAATAATAAAAAATATGTTTACTAAAAATTCTTCATCAAAGGGTTAAGGATGTAATTAAGGAATAAACTTACAATAAAAATTGATAAAAAGGAACATTTTTTCTCGTATGATGCACCCTTTAGGTTTTGTTACAAGTTTGAAATGCAGAATCAGGAGCTCTCTTTCCTCTGCAGAAGGGTAATTGTTGTTGTCGGGACAATCACTCTTTGGCCTCCGGTTCTATAAAAAGATGCCGTAACTTTCTTCTTCTTTTTTTTTTTTTTTTTTTTTTTTTTTTTTTTTTTTTTTTNTTTTTTTTTTTTTTTGTAATTTGAAGATTCTTTGTTGAAGGAAGGAGAATTGTTTTACATTAAGAGGAAACGAGTGAACAGCATGATGCTCTAAAAATTGACCGTGTCTATCAACATGTTTTTATTAAAAGTGAATTTTATCGATAGATAATTAGATGGATGAGTTATTTTTAAAGACATGCCATTGTTCTTGGCTAATGCAATATTTTCGTAAGTGAATTTTTGCTTATGCCATTTACTTTAACAGTGTTTATGGCACTGATATTACTTGCATGTTGCACATTTCTTGATAAAATGAATCGTTGAACGTTTGGATCTTCGATTAAATTTTTGAAGTAAGAAAACTATTTTATATAGTAAAAATATTTTTAAGCGAATGTAAAGGATAATTTTAGTTTAATTTTGCAACTTATATGCAATTATTTTGATTTTTTTTTTAATGAAGATGTCTTAGTTTGCTAGATTATTGATCTAAGATGGATTGATTTACTCATTATTCACGCATGTTATGATTAATGTTCGAAAAATTGTGATGATTAAAAAAGTATCGATAACTGCATGTATTAGTTCCATAGCCGCATTAGTTGCACCAAGTGAATTTTTGTTCATACAATTTACTTTAATCGTAGTTACAGTATTGATATTAATTGCGTTTTGTTTATTTCTTGATAAAATGAATTGTTGAATATTTGGATCAATTCGAACTTTCAAATTAAGAAAACTATTTTATGTAATAAAAACATTTTTAAGCAAATGTATGGGAGAACTTTAGTTTAATTGTACAACTTAAATGTAATTAGTTTATTTATTTTTTATTTTTTAATGAAATTGTCATAATTTACTACATTATTGATCTAATGTGCATTAATTTACTCATTATTCACACATGTTATGGTTAATGTTCGAAAAATTGTGATGATTAAAAAAAAAACCCATCAATAACGTATAAGTTGCATAGTTGAATTACGTAAAACTTTTTTTCACATTTTTGTATTTGATTGCATTTTAATTTTTATAACAACCTTTATCTGTTAATTGACAAGATAGTTTGATACATTTACATGGAAATACATGGGGAAAAATCATTTTAAATTTAGTTTAATGTTGTCATTTATACACTTTACTTTAATAGTGTTTATAGTATTCATATTAATTGCGTGTTGCTCATTTCCTGATAAAATGAATTGTTGAGCATTGGATCGAATCGAACTTTCGAATTAACAAAGCTATTTTATATAATAAAAAACATTTTTTAAGCGAATGTAAGGCATAATTTTAGTTTAATTTTACAACTTAAATGTAATTGGTTCAATTTTTTTTTATCTTTTAATGAAATTGTCTTAATTTACTAGGTTATTGATCTAATATGCATTAATTTACTCACTGTCTATACGTATTATGGTTAATGTTCGAAAAATTGTGGTGATTTAAAAAATGGTATAAACATAGTAAAATAACGTCACTTTTAAATAATAACTAGCACACGTGTTTGAAAGAACTGCACCTGATGTGAATATTCGACGAACAATTTTTCTGTTACGATACGTTATATGTTTCGATTGATGTTTGAAAAACTGTGATAATTATATTGATCTATGCTATTGAAAAGTAAGTAAGTTTAAAAACCACGAGTAACAAGTGTGTTTTAATCCGGGACCGATCAAGACAAATTCAGGCCCAAGGCCCTCAAAATTTACCGGGCCCCTAACAAAATATTTTGAAATTAAATTTCTGAAGAGTAGTCCTAACGATGAAAAGAATCTATTGAACTGCATGATTCAACGTTCTAAATAATTTTGAAAGCAGACAATTGAAGATTATTTTTCTAAGATAAAGTTTACGCATCTAAATATTAAAGCAAAATATAAGATATTGTGTGAAAAGAAAAATAGTTTAGTAGCCACAAACAAGTGAAATCAGTGATTTTTGCTAAAAGTCACTGATTAGCTGAATTATTTTAAAGATTGTAGCCTTCCATCTACAGCTTTACATATTTGTTAAGAATAAGCTTTTAGTTCTTGTTGACACTAATAATTTATAAGAGACTTTGCGAATATGCATTCTCGTTGTATTTGCTTAAGCAGTTGGAGTAAAAATTGCACCAATTAAAATTCAGTTGTTCTTTCGAATTTGATAAGGGCAATGCTTACACGAGTTTGGTTTATCACAATAAAGAAAATTTTAAGTTAAAAAAATGACTTTTTCGACAAAAAATGTTTCTTTCAGTATTTAAAAAAAGTAATATTGTGGTCCTTTAACTAATTTTTGAGGCCCCCAGAAAGTGTGGGCCCTAGGCCTGTGCCAATTGGGCCTAGGCGATAATCAGGCCCTGGTTTTAATAAAATATGTTTGATATTAGTTAAGTGTGCATCTCGTTATGATTAATAATTGATTATTTAAGTTGTTTAAAGATTAAGTTTAATTATTTAAAACAAGTAATTTTGTCTAAAATTAGGATTCGAAGATCTGTTTATTTGAATCGGGATATATGCATCAAACAAACTATTGATTGGATATTTTTCAACTTCAAGTTGTACTTTGATAATTTAAATATAATTTTAAAGCATGGTAAAAATTTTGATTTAGTTCTAATTTTATTTTTAAATGGTTTAATTTCAGCTGTAGATTTATGAAGAAATAAAAAGTTTAAAAAGTTTATATATGTTTTCATTTTCTTTCATATGGTAATTGGGATGGTTTTGTGCAAAGAAAGATATAAGGACTTTTTTGATTCCTTCCATGGAATGATTTTTTAAAAAATATGTTTTAGTGAACACAATGTATGAAAATCTGATTTTAAAAAGTTTAGTTAAGACGGAAAGTTTTTCTAATTTTAACGTCGCAACTTACATTATTATTGAATGTAACTTACATTATTACTCCGAAATTATTAATAATTTTTTTTTAAAAATCCACACTTTAAAAAAAAAAAAAACACAGCTTTGTTCGAACGACAGCTTTGACAACACAATATTTCTTCCACTCTTTCAACACTTGAAGAGTTTCCAGTGTCAGGTATTGCCCGATTAGAGACTGTAGACTAATGGAATACGAAACTTTTATTAACGCATACATGGAAACACCACAGAGTTGCTTAAGTCTAGTGTTTCCCATATTTCGTTATAGAGGACGTAATTGGATTAACTAATTAAGCCCATGATTCACTCGAGAAAACGCAATTTACCCACAGCCTAACTCATATGTTCATTACCTAACTAAAAACCTATCATTACCTAACTCCACTGTTTTCGCTTTTCAACTTAAAGCAATTCTAATAGGGTAAATACACCGAAGATTTATTACTATTATTAGTGAATATAACCTTTTTCTCGTTTTCTTGATGGCACAGGAAAACTACTCAATAATTACCAAGGGGTAAGTAACAAAAATATATTTAAATCGTTAACATGAACAATACGGTACAATGGTAGACCTTTCTACTACTACATTACAATGTGATGTGCTTGCTTTTTTACAAAATCTTAGTTTGCAGTTACGGTTACAATCTAATGATAAACTCCGCCATCTATCGGTGGTTCAATAACATGTATTTCTACAACTGTCCAGTTGCATTCCATTTTTACTATTCCATTTCAACCATGATAGTTGCATATGGTGCATGACTTTTAAACTATTCCATTTATAATTGGTTTAAAACCCGTAAAAATAAAGAAATGTTCCTAACCATAAATTTTATGGTGAATTGGGTAAGCATATAGCTGCCGGTTATTCATGTGGTTAAATTTTCAATTTCAAGAGTCCACAGTCTAAGACATGAAATCAAGTTCCACATACGTATTAAACACACAATTGTTTTTGTTTTGCTCTTCATATAGATCAAAATTTTATCTCAAGGGCTTACTGAAAGGTTTTATATTTTTTGGGAAAATTACCACCTGCGGATCAGTAAGGATTGGGAAACAACATATTTATCCAGAGATAAATATTATGTGTGTCTTATTGGAATTATTATGAAAACGGTTGCACTGATAACTATCTTTGACGTTTGTGATTATCAGTTGAAAATATAAATATCTCGAACAGAAGGATTTTTTCTTTTCGATTCACAAGTGCAATCGTAAGTACAATTTATTTTCAGGGGGAAAAATTTAACACATTTCTGTATTTGATTTTATTTTAATTATAAAGCAACCTTTATTTGTTAATTAACAAGATAGTTAATTTTCATTTCGGGAATGATCATTATAAACTCAGTTTAATCTGTAATTTATTCAGAAAATATTACAGTATATGTAGTACAGAACATTAAACTTATTTATGTTATTTGTTAACTATATATTGTAGAATAAGAAAAAAACTCTGGCAAAACTACCGTACTCTATGGCAATGACATTTTTGATAAAAAAACAAAGAAACATAATTCTTGTAGTAATAACTAAAATATACGGTATTTAGTAAACCATTTATCAGGTAATTTCCCACCTCATATGTTAAGGATTTACTGAAAATTTTGTAATTTAGTAAATAATACGAAACCTAAAAGTAGCTTTAACAAATAAATGGTTTTTCTGTCATGCTGTAAAATATCATGAAAAGTTACTTATAATTCAATTCTAATAAATTACAATAAAATTAATTATAATCAATTTACCAAACTTTATCATACATTATAAAACTATATTTTATTGTTAGTTTTACCAAAACCATTACCAAAGCACTTCGGTAAAAATTACCCAGATATTTGGTGCTCCGGTAGAGCTAGAAATATGGTAAATTGTACTATATTCTGGTAGTTTTGGTCATGTATACACATATATTTGGTACCATTTGGACCATATTCTGGTCAAATTAATCGTTTTTATGAATTTTCTTCGCAGTGTATAAATACCATACTCTAATAAAATTTTTTTGTTTCTTGAATTAAATTTAGTTAGTTTAGTTTAGAAGAATTATGAAATTAATCTTTTTTAATAATTAATTGTACTATGAAATAACAAAATAATAAATAACATGTACTTATAAAACGAAATAAATTGTACCTATGAAATAATATAATGAACTGTACTTATAACTTGTACTTAATAAATAAATAAATAAATTGTACAGTGAAATAAAAATTCTCTTTCTCACACGCAAATAAATTAAATTGTTGTTTTTCAATGCACGCAATTTTTTTCAAGGAAAAAATAAATACTGCAGATAATTATGTAACTACACGTGTTTAGAAAATGAAATTTTTAACGCAGAAATCGAAACGGGAAATAAATTTAAAGAGTACAATTTATTTCGTTCTTTTTTTTTAAAATCTCTTTTTATGTCCAATAGGGAATAATTGCTGTAAAAAAGATGAGAAAACGGGGCTAATGATGAAATTATCTAATCTTTCGTTACTTTCGAAATAACAAATTGGAATAGTTTCGAGTACCAATTTGAGAAATAAATAGTAGTGATTAAGCTAGATTATCAGTTAATACTATTACTTGACACCAAAATCAATTAATTACGTCCTAAAACATAAATTAAAATATTTATGTCTTCAATTGATAGCAATTATAAACTAAAATTGATAGCAATAATGAATCAAAACGAATCTAAACAGTTTAAACTCAAAGAGGAAAGTAATGCATATTTTAAAGTAATTTATTAGAAGTTAATAAATTTAACTACATTAAAAATAGGGAGTGAGAAAATAGGTAACTGAAATTTATAAACTAACTTTTTGATTAATTTATTTCTTACTATGTTTGATGGGTTTAATTATTTCCCCTTTTGTTTGAAAAGGAGTGTTGTTATTTTTTTCAAAACGCTGCTTTTCTTATATCTACGCTATTCATGGTGGTTTCAGCATTAATTTTCCAAAAAAAAAAATTTTTTTTTTGAAGTGTAGTAGTTTAAAAGTCAGTTAGTCGTGATTTAGCCGGAAGACAATTAGTTCTCTTAGCAGATAATTAATAGGTGGACAAATATCACCCAAATATAATATCACTGGATCACCAAATGAAAAGCCTTAAATTAATAAGTAAAAGAAATTTTTTTAAAAAAGAATAAATTTTTTTAACTAGGTAATTGTTTTAGTTTATTTATAGGAAAAAGTTAGTTTTAAACTCCAAACAAATGCCTAAAAAATAAATAAAATAGTCCGAAAAATAATTCAATTGAAAATATTTAATATTCGATATAGCTGAACTTGTTTTTGTTTAAAAAATCCTCCTCTCATTAATCTTATTCATATAAATAAAATACACTGTACTCTATTTTTTTTCTAATTTTCAGAAATATGAAGATTTTAGCCTTATTTCTGCTCTTTGGAATAGCCACAGCTTCCTTACAAGAGGGTATGTAGAATTAATTTTCCTTATAATAATTCTCAAGTCATTTCTCAATATCATCACAATAGCAATAAAATAATTTTATACATACTCTTTGTTTTACATAGGTATGTACTTTATATATGTGAAGTGCACTAAAAAAAACGGACCACCCTGAATAACCTTTGATCTAATGATGGAATCGTCATGTTTTAGGATTCAATCTTATTGGTTTGTGTGGGTGATTTCCAATATGCTAATTAATTAGTGCAGATGATATTTTAAGTTACGAAATCAGATACAAAAACATACTTTCTCTGAATAAACATGCCTTTTTGTTTCTTCACCCGATCCAGATTTCTGACCAACAAATTATGGTGGCAGCCGCACTCTGGGAAATATGGTCTCCATAGATTGGTCAGAGCGATCCGAAGTTTGGACCCCTTAAAGTTAATTTTACTTTTTGCATATTTTGCCATATCTCGAGAAACGAATTTAAACATTTTTGCATACGATTATAAAGTTTTTTTATCCAGAGGAACTTCCACGCTGAAAATAAAATTTAGTAAACATTTAATATTTGCACACGATTTTTCAACTTTTATTAAATAAAATAATAAAATTTCATTTAATAAAAGTCGAAAAATTTAGAGCTGTAAGGTATAAAATTTCTTACTCCATTTTAAAGTATGTAATTTCACATGGCAAAATACAAAATTTGGACGAACTCGGTCGAATACTTCCTGAGAAATCGAATTTTGACTATTCAACTTCTTTAAAATTCCATTTCTCAGGAACTATTCGACCGATTTTGCACAAATTTAGTTTTTTCCCCATGTAAAATTACGTAATTGTTTACCTTACAATTCAAATTTTTTTTCGACAATTATAAATAAAATAATAAAAAATAATGAATTTTTTTTGCACGAAATATTTTTGGATAAACGAATTTTATAATTGTGTGCAAAAATTTTTCAATACGCTTAAAAAGTTCTCCAGATATGGCGAAGTACGCAAAAAGTAAAATTAACATTAACGGGTCCAAACTTCGCAACGCACTCCTGACCAAATTATTGGAACCATATTTCCCAGATTGCGGCTCCCCCGTCAATATTTTGAGGGTAAGAAATCCGAATCAGTAAAAAAAAAGGTATGTTTATTCAGAGTAAGTATGTTTTTGTGTAAGATTTCGTAACTTAAAATATTGTTTGCATTAATGAATTAGCATATTTGAAGTCACCTTCTCAAACTATTGAGTCCTGAAACGTATAGAACTGATCATTAGATCAAAAGTTATTCAAAGTGGTCATTTTTTTGGCGCATTGCACAGTGTGTAAAAAACAAAAACAAAAACGAACGTACTGAATTGCTTTTGCTTATAATGATCAGATTTTGACGGACTAGGATTCAATGTTAATGGTTCAAGGACATGTATTTAAATACTATGCTAATTAATTTCTTCAGGCGATATTCTTGAGTGGCTAAATAAGATACAAAAACGTTCTTTCTCAGTATGAACGTACCTTTTTCTATGACAAATTCGAATTCTTGACCCTCAAAAATGCAGGTCGTAACTGCATTCTGGAAATAAAGTTTCGAAGGTTCAGTTAAGAAGGCGGTCGAAAGTCAGAGGTTTATAATGTTAATATTACTTTTTGTTTATTTCGCACACCATAATGAAGTGAATCAAAACATTTTTCACACGATTGTAAAGTATCCATAAGATAATTTCGTACAAAAAGTATAATTTTTTAAAATTTAATTTAGCAATGATGAAAAAAATTTGACCTGTAAAATAAATAAATTTTTTATCTGCATAATTTTGTATCATGAAATCTGAAATTAGAAGAAAATTGGTTGAATAGAAACTAATATTCAAAAATACGATTTCTTTGAAATTTTGTTATACCCAGATTATTTGCTAGAATTTCTTGTAATTTTGTAATTTAAAATGTCATTGTGTAAAATTTTGTAAAAAAATGGTATATCTTGTATTTAAAAAAATGTAAGACTATTATTAAATAAAATTCTTAAAAAATAATAAACAATTATTAAAACTTATTTTTTACATAAAACTATCTTTAGGTAAACGAATTTTGTACTTGTGTGTAAATTTTTTTTCGATTCGCTTAAAAACATTCCAAGATAAAGCGAACTATGCAAAAAATAAAACTGCGCTGTTCGCGAAACATTATTTTATATTTTTTGCTTATGCGTATAAATGTTTTTATAAAAAGGTGGTACGAGAATGCAAAAGTGACTGCGTTGTTTGAGAAACATTTTACTTTTATTATTTATGCGCATAAATGCTTTTATAAAAAGGTGGTACGAGAATGTAAAAGTGACTGCTCTGTTTGTGAAACATTTTACTTTTATTATTTATGCGTATAAATGCTTTTATAAAAAGATGGTACGAGAATGTAAAAGTGACTGCGCTGTTTGTGAAACATTTTACTTTTATTATTTATGCGTATAAAAGCTTTTATAAAAAGGTGGTACGAGAATGCAAAAGTGACTGCTCTGTTTGCGAAACATTTCACTTTTATTATATGTGCGTACAAATGATTTTATAAAAAGGTGGTACGAGAATGCAAAAGTGACTGCTCTGTTTGCGAAACATTTTATTTTTATTATTTATGCATATAAATGTTTTTTTTTTTAAAGTTTGAAAATTAAGTTTGAAAACTAATGGTTTCAACTTGATCTGCCATTATATGATCAACTTTAGATAGCATAAGAATATAGTTGCAACATTGCTGTTTCAGAAACGTCGTCTTTTATTTATTGTTTCATGCGCACAGATATCATGAAATTAGGTTTGAAAATGAATGTTTACAGTTCTTTCTTACCTAAAAGTTTCTTAAATTCAAATCTTAAAACTGTTTTTAGAGCTGGATGACACCGTAAATGAATACATTCTAGACGCATTAGAAGGTATTGAAGAAGTGGCATCGATAGAGCATCATGTTGTTTCGGAGGATCGTCAAGCTGACGAGTAAGCAATATGAATTTTTATCACAGTTTTATGCAAATAATCTGCATGCAAATTGGATACATAAGATGCTTTTTTATTTCTAGATTTGTTGTTTTTTTAACGTAAATTAATATTTGTATAAATTGAATAACGAAATTTCTGAAAGTTTCTATCACAAACAGCATTTCGAACGATCTAAACAATCTTGAAATTAAACAAAAATGTATTTTAGCGATCTTGCAGGGAGTGAAAGTATTCTTTTCGAAGAAATACAATACACGAGCATACTAACTTCTGCGACTGGTTGTACAGCACGCATAATGAAAATACAGCACTTTAATAACTTCCGATCTAATGATGGGATGGTCAATAGGGTTAATAACTTCCTAATGAGCCGCGATGTCACAGGGGATAGAGCGTTCGCATTCAAATGAGGTAAACCGGGGTTCGATCCCGGCAATGGCTGGTCGATACGAATTCCGCATCCGGCTTGCACCGACCACAGTGCTGACAAGAAATATCTTCAGTGGTAGACGGATCATGGGTTAAAGTCCCCTTGCCGTCAGGCTTACCGGGAGAGGTTCTCGTGGTCTTCCTCTCCATGTAAAGCAAATGAGGGTTAGCTCTATCAAAAAGTCCTCCACGAAGGCAAATTTCTCCCAATACTTGATCCAGGACTTCCCTTGTCTTCTGGATTGGGTTCAAAATTACAAGGCTACGGAGTTGAACATTAGTAGCCGTAAATCCATAAAATTGTGTTGGCTATTCAACGACGGTTATAAAATAAAATAAAATAAAATAACTTCCCAATGAACTAACTTAATGGATTAATAACTTCCGATCTAATGATAGGACTGTCATTCCACCAAGAAACAGTTTGAACGGTTCAGAAGGCTTCCCATGTAGCATGATACGTAAATTAAATGTAAATTTTTGGGAAATTGGTAAAGTCAATGCGCTTTATTCGTAAATTTTACGTAATATTGACGGAATGATATTACCATTGAGATATTTGGTAGAAAAGGTTTGTCATATTTTACGTAATATAAATGGAATGTATTTTACCAACTACCCTTCGGTAAGATTGCGTTCGTATATTTTACTAAATATCAACGAAAGAATATTTACTATTTAGATTTAGTAAAAATGAATCCGTTTATTTTACGTATTATTGACAAAGCATATTTACCATTTAAATTTCGGTTCGAATTTATTTAAACAAATTTTCTGTTTTTTTTCTCCAACTAACTGTTTTTTTCCCTATAATTTGACGTTTCAACTTACGTAAATTCTGACGTATTGTTGACGTAAATATTATGTGAAAATAATGTTCTTATTCTTACCTAGTAAAAAGTGGTTTGTAAAGTATTCGTAAAAGAAACGAATTAGTTTACGTAAAATTTTACGTAAATTTTTCGTTTTGTTTCTAACCATTTTTTGCTATAATTTGACGTTTCAACTTACGTGTGACGTATTGTTGACGTAAATATTAGGAAAAAACAACGCACTCATTTTTACCCTGTAAAAAGCAGTAAAAGTAGTAAACAAATTTGCTGTTTCTTTTTTAACTATCTGTTTTTTTTCTTCTCTATAATTTGAAGTTTCAACTTACGTAAATTTTGTCATATTGTTGACATAATTATTATGTGAAAATAATGTTCTCATTCTTACTTAGTAAACAGTGGTTGGTAAAATATCCGTAAAAGAAACGAATTAGTTTACGTAAAATTTTAACTTTCTTGGGTTACCATTTTTTGTTGACGTTTCAGTTTTACGTAAATTTTACGAATGCTTAGTAAAATTTAAAGGTGAAATAAACGTATTTTTGACGTAACATTGATGATTCTCTGCTACCTGGGTTAAATTAAATATGCTGGCAAAAACTGCAATAATGGTATTATGTTAGGAATTAAAACACACAAATGTGCTTTCTCCGAATAATGATGCCTTTTTTAGATGGATTTGGAATATAGACACTCAAAGTATGGGAAGGGATGCAGCTCATATTTTGAATGCCGTGTTAATGATTTCTCTTAAAACATACTTTCAGAATCTTTTTCAAATATGAATACCGAAAAGGGGATCACATTCATATTTAAGGAAGAGCAAAATAAAAATGTTATTGATGTCTGACAAATCATTTTTGAGGTAGATGGACGTACTAGTTTTTTTAATCAAAATTTGTAACAATTGCAAAAGGTAACAGAGAGCAGTAGAAAGACGAAATATTTTTCAGTTTCAATCAGTAACCAAACAGGCTTTGATGTTTTAAGCAACCACTTTCCTCAACAGTAATTCGTCACATTTCGATCCTGCTTCTGTTTTCTTTCCCCTTCTAATTTAAAAATGAATCTGCTACTGAATTGTGTGCACTTTACGAGGATTCTTAAAAATACATAGAGTGAGTTCACAATGAACACCTTTATACATTCGGTATTTAAGTATCATTTTTTAAAATTTTATATCCATCGTTAAGCAGCCGATCCAATTTTGGGTTTATGACTACTAATGTTCAACTTCGCAGCCTTGTAATTTTGAGCCAATCCGGAAAAAAAAGGAAATTCTTGGATCAGTGCCCCCAGAGGTATGACCCAGAGGTTATGGGAGCATGGAGGACTTTGTGACTCGACAGATTTAACGTGCATCAGTCACCCTTTACAACACGGGGAGTTTTCGGCCGGCGGGGATCGAACTCACGACCTATTAGACATGGGCCCAGTGCCCTACCAACCAGGCTATCCTGGCCTCAATTTAAGTACCATTAAAATTCACTCAGTTTTCAGTGTAGTTTTTGAGTTCACTGTATAGGCACTTTCAAATGTTATAGTATTTTAATACTTTGCGCTCTTTTACATTAGTATTACTCTACAGTAAGTAGTTAAATACTTAAAGAATGACAACGAAGTGTTTAATGGTGTGAATAAATTAATGATCTGCCTCTTTGTATCCGTTTTAAAGGATAGTTAATAATTTGACGAAATTGATATTTGATTTTTATATTGTGAGGAAATTAGGGGGCTGCACATTTGTTTTTGTTTTGAAGGAGAGTTGTCTGTGAGAAATTAAATGTTACGTTTAATATGAGAAAATCAAGGGACATTTGTTTTTGTTAGTAGGAGAGATAAAGACTTGATAAAATTTTAAATGCATATATTGTTTAATGGTGTGAAAAAATTGAAGAATTATATATATTTTTTGTTTTGTTTTGAAGGAATGTTAATGACCTGACGAAATTAAGACTGAAGTTTGGGAAACAATTAAAGGAAGTTCTGAATAAAATTTTCGAGAATCTTAAAACTGCCGTAGAGGAGGGAAAGTTCTTGGATCAAGATACTTTGAATAAGGTAATTTAACTTTTTTGATAATTTTGTTTGAAGCTGAAGGGTATGAGTACAAATTCATACATTTCGGTGTAAGAAAACATTAACAAAAAACCAAGTTCCATCGCTAAAGTATATGGTTCTTCTGACACAATATTGATGAATACTGAACAATTTCAATTTAAATATCAAGATTAGAAAGTTCTTGTATTTTTTAAAAAAAGGAGAAAAAATTATAATTTCTATTGAATATTTAAAAACTTATTTAAATGACAAATACTTTCTGAGGTTTCAAAAGAGAAATTTTCATTACTTATACGCTTATATAAGCCTAGATGTATAAGTAATTTTCGCTACTTATACATCTAAGTCAAATACACTCTGTACGGATGCTTTAAAGATGGTCTCAAAAGCTGATTTTGTAAATAGCTTTTAAGTATCTCTCGTCATTTGCCTCATGCAACCGCCGCAAAAATTATTATGCTCCTCTTTTTGTTCCTAAAAATATTGCTTAAGAGCAAAATTGCAGTTCAAGAACTTCGTATTATTAGTATTAAGTACTCAAAAATTTATTTATGAAGAACTAAATTTTGGCCATTGCTTAACTGCTGTAATTAGTAAATGTTGTAGTAAATGTGTCTACAGTAAGTGATCCAAAACTTTTTTTCTTGAAGAGCATTAAAATAATTTTCTCGCTTATCAGAGAGCCGGGAATCTATTCCTAGGATTGAAAAATGGATATTTATTACCTCTAAACCTTATAACCTCTAAAAATTTTATTTAAAAAGTTTTACGACTAGTTTTTTTAAAGGTCCATATCTTTCATTTAGAAGAGCTCATAGTTTCGTTTAAAATGACCGTACCTTTTATTTCAATCATCAATAAAAAATTTCAATCTTACAATATAAAAAGGATTTTTTAGTCAAAATCGATTCTAAATTAGGGTTTTTGTCATCTTGTTAAAGAATAAATGGTTGAAGGATTAAAAGAGGAAACAAAAATATTTCTTCTATAAAACTTTGTTTCTCATTAAAAAAAGAATCTTTCTAACAGTAAATGTGTAATGTATTGTAGTTAGATTTTAGTAGTTTCTAATATTTTTTAATTTAAAGTTTAGATTTTTAATGAAACAAAGCATATTGTAGTTTTCAAATCTGATGTCTTTTACATTAGTTTTATGTAATCAGTGCAAGTTTTAAGATAAAATGAAAAAAAAAATTGCAAAGAAACTTAAAAGTAAGATCTTAATATCAAAGATACAACAGCTTGAAACAACTAATTTTTTGTAAATACAATGCATTATTTCTTATTTAAATAATAAAAAAAATAAAATACTGGTTATAAAAATTTGCATTCTAATTAATTTTATTATTAGCTTCAAGAAATTGCAGCTTATTTTAAAGGAAAGAAAGACGAAATTAGTGAAGAAATAAAGGAACTTCTTAAAAAAATTAGAGACAAATCCATGGAATATCTGAAAGATCATATTGATAGGCTTTCACAAACTAAGAGATATATCGACGATCAAGTAGAAGAATCATTTGCAGAACTTAATATTCGGGAGGTGCTTTTGAAAATAAAAGAACATGTAAGTATTTTAAAAACCTTCGATTTATATAAGTAATCCTCTACATTATGTAAGTTTTTTTTAAATACTTTTATCTCAGGTTATCAATTGAAGTTGGGAAAAAATGTAAAATAAAGTTTTATTCTTTTTAAGCCAATGTTTTCCAACTTTTTTTGACATGCTCTAACCTAAGGCATTTTAAAATTCCGATTTGGAAATTATGCAGCTCCTAGTGCATTTTTGAGTGTGTTAAATTTTTAAAATATAATTTCCTAAAAACTTTATTACTCAAAAACTATTAACCGATTTCATTCAAATTTGGAAATACGTCACTTAAAACTTTAACATAACAGTTAAAAGTAATGTTTATAAATCTTAAAATTAAAAATATTTTTAAAAATAAATGAATTAAATAAAAAATAATGAGTAATGCCAAGAAAACATTTAATAAATAATAAATAAATGTTTCAATGAATATAGCTAGTTTTCATGTTATTTTTTAATACAATAATGATAGTATAACACACTTAATATTTATAACTTATAAAATTACGACAGCAATTTGTTTGTTATGAGATTAAGGTGACAACGTTGCAAATGACAAATGGTAAAGGTTAACAAAATTGTACCATTTGAGAGTTTAAACATTGTTTGCATTTAAATTTCTTAATTTCATATTATATAATATTATATAGTTACAGTTATTTCTTATGAGCAAGTTAATTTTTCAGTTTCGGTTCTTTACTGAATCAAATTTGATCAAATAAACCTAGTCAAATTAAATAGGGGGAAGTTGGACAAGTTGGAAGTTTTTTTCTTCTAAGAAACTCCGTGACTAAAATTGCTTATGTATTTATTTGAATGATAAAATAAGATTTTAGCTACGAAAATAAGGATAACTTAAGGTAAAAAAAACTCAACTGTAAATTAATAATTATTTTGAAGTATGCTAAAATCTGTTTTTATCTGATCTAATCGAATAAAAACAGGGTATGTAGAGAAATAATAAAAATATATATTTTTTTCCTTTAGTAAGCATTTCTTTATTCCAAAAAATTAATATTATGGCTCTAATACTCCAGAAAACGTTTAAGGGGTTTTAGAATGAAAAAAAAATATATGTAATTTTTCGCATCCATTTTAAAATATAAAGTTTGATCAAAATCGATTGAATAGTTCCTGAGAAATTGAATAATAATAATAAAAAAAGGTCAAATATTTAAAATTTAATTTCTCAGGAACTATTCGAACGATTTTTCTCAAAATTTGTATTTTTCCATGTAAAATTATATTCTTCAAAATGAGTTAAAAATTGTACAGCTTGAAATTCGAAAGGTTTTCGACCATTATTTAATAAAAGAATTAAAACTTAAAAATTTTTCGAGTTATAGTGACATATGCAAAAAGGTAAAATTAACATTAAGGAGTCAAAACTTTGGGCCGTGCTCCAGACCAAACTATTAGAGCCATATTTTCCAGATTGCGGCTACCCCCTATATTTTGGGGGACAGAATTCCGAATCCGTCGAAAAAAAAAAAGGTATGTTTATTTAGAGAAAGTACGTTTCTATGTCTGATTTCGTAACTTAAAATATCGTCTTTCCCTCTTAATTGACATATTTAAATGTCACCCCATCGAGTCCTAAAACGTGAAGATACGATCAAAGGATATTCAGGACGGTCTATTTTTTTTCTTGCGCACTGTATATCTGAAATTTAACATGAATATACCTTGCTGATTAGATTCAGGAAGAAAAATCACAAATAAAACTTTCTTTATAACTTTTTTTTAACGTAAACACATTTAAGACTCAGTAATTTTGACCTAGCATTATGGAATACAGCTACTCAAGCATGTTCGACTGTAAAAGTTTCGGCTCTGTTCTACCGCGTCATTTATTAGGAAAGAAAAGCTCGGCATCTTTTAAACGTGATGCAAAGCTTATTTTAACAATTGAAAATAAAAGCTGAAAAGAGACGAAATTAGATGTTGAACACCCGAAATAAATCTATAAGCTATCAGACACTAAATATTTAAATTGGTAGAATAAAAATCCTAATTTTCCAATCGATTTTTAAAAACGTTGGCATTGACAAAAAATATCCGATTCTGTTCTCCAATAGCCTGTATATCAAAATAGTTATATGAATGTCTGAAATCTTCGTACTAGCGGTCTTTGGTCAGTTGTCACAATTATCGCGTTCAATATAAAATTTAAGGATAAACAAGCCAAATTATAATTCCTAAACCCTTTCTCTAATCCTGAAATCTAAATTAGTTTTAAATTGTAACTAAATTGTCATAAAACAAACCAAATTTTTTCACAGTCTAGCTGTTACCGCTGCTTTTTTAAGTCCGGAAGTACTTTGACTTTAATCTTAACAATTTTTAAAGATGTCCTCGATATTGACAAAGTTCTTTATGTAGTGAATATCAGAAATAATTGAAAGATTCTAGTAAAATGTAAGCTCCATTTCCTATTTTTGGAAAGAGAGTATGTGGCACTATTCGAACGTTTATGTTATGACCTCTGAATGACCTATGACCTCTTGTTTGAAATTTCTAAAGCCGTTTTAGAATGGTTCAAAAATAAATCTAAATAATTATTCCGTGACTAAATTTTTATTTCCATTAAAATACTCTAAATAAATACTTAACGTATAACTATGCAACACTGTGTAAATTATTCACAAAATAAATAGTAACTGTAATGTTAGCAATAGAAGGTGCAAAACAGTATTTTTTTCACATTATTTATATCTGCAGATATTTTTTTCTTCCACGTATAGTATTGTTTCATTTTTTGTTATGGTTTTAGTTTCAGTTCAAAGCATTCAATTGTTTATTTTAATTTATTATTTTAAATTTAAAAATTATTTCATGAAAACTTAAAATTATGAATTTTAGTGTTAAAATGGTTTAGTGTTAGTATTAAATTTCTGGTCAAAAATGTTAAAAAATGGTTTTGGTAAAAGTGGACGGTAGCCGATTTGATGATTTCCGCATATTGACTAGCATTTCTCATTAATTTAATGAATCATCCTTTTTAGCTTAAAAACAATGTTGATCCTGAACTTTTGAAAGAAAAATTGGAGAAGATTTTCAATCAAGGCTCTGAGGTAAGTTTTTTTTAAATAGAAAAACGATAATGTAAAAGTTTTAAAACATCAGTTTTCATTATATTTTTGTAAAATTTGACATTGGAAAATACGTCATACGCTATGTATATATTTAAAATTGATATACGAAATGCGGGAGATATACGACGTGTTGTTCTGGCTGGTTTGAATAAGTTTCCGTAAATCAAACATAGCTATTCTTCCCTCTAAATCTTTACGTAAATAATGGCTAATCCTATATTATATTTAGCAGAGCACTTTTTACGGCGTTCGTTTTGGATTAAATAAAAGAATTTTACATTCACTTTAAATGCTTTCATGTGGCCTGATGAATCGGCTACACTCAATCTGTGGTGCATTCTTCTTATTTTAATCTATAAACCTGAAGAGGGAGCTACTATCTCAACTGTATCTTTGACGCTATTTCTCGTTCACTTTTCATTTATGCAATTCTAGTATTATAACCGTCTTTTAATTTACCCCCAAAAACAGCATCTCTTGGATAACTTTTTTATATTGGCTTTACAAATACCAACGTATTATAGATAGGGCTTTCTGCACCAGGGAGCTCTATTGGATCTTTGCCACCCATATTTCCGGGTTACTGTATCCGGTTTATTTTGAGGCCATTGGGCTAAAAATGAACACTTTCAACCAAATTGTAGTAAATAATGAAAAGGCAGTAAATAGTGAAGACAGTACATGTAGTTATTTAAATATAAACTTATATTATGAAATGATAGTAAGCATGCAATCTGAGAGGTAACAAAAAGAATTAGAATAAGAGTAGGAATTTAATTAATTAGAATAATAGAATTAATTAGAATAAAAATTGTTATAAAAAAATTCATTGTCTTCCAAACTATGAACTGACTGCGAAATTTAAATCTAAGTGATAATTTTCAAAATAAACTTTATCTCGCTTCTCTAACTAAATACTAACATATGCAAGGTGCACTGCTTGCAACAGGAACAAATAAAAATAATCAAGTCCAAAGAAGCCAAATCAGGACTGCCAAAAAGTGAGTTCTTTTAAATGTAGCAACCAGAGCCGCGATGGCTCAGGGGATAGAGTGTTTGCCTTCCAATGCGGCAAACCGGGTTCGAACCCCAGTCGATACGAATCTCGCATCCTGCTTGTCCCGACCACAGTGCTGACATGAAATATCCTCCGTGATAGACGGATCATGGGTTAGAATCCCCTTGCCGTCAGGCTAAACGTGGAAGGTTCTAGTCGTCTTCCTCTCCATGAAACGCAAATGCGGGTTAGCTCTATCAAAAAATCCTCCATGAAGGCAAATTTCTCCCAATACTCGATCCACGAGTTCTCTTGTCTTGTGGATAGGGTTCAAAATTACAAGGCTACAGAGTTGAACATTAGTAGTCGTAAACCCATAAAATTGGGTCGACTGTTCAACGACGGTTATAAAATAAAAAAATAAAATAAAATGCAGCAACCTTATCTCCTTTCTAAACAATATATCTTTAGCTAACTGAAACAAAAAGTCACTTCAAGCTCACTAGGATTACTCAATATTATTGAAATCTTATGAAATGTAGCAGATTTGAGCTCAGGCGCTACATTGTTTATTTATTTTGCTGAAAACAAAATTAAATTTGAAAATATTGCCTCACACAATAAATTGTTATAAGCAACTGTGAACTGTCTTGCGGGAAGTCGTGAAGGTAAGAAGTTCGTGATTTATTCTTGTTTGTCATGAAAACGCCATCGATAAGACTCCACAATTTCTTATATCTTAGCAATGATTCACTTTTAACGCTTTCATTTTTTTCGGCCAGATATCTTTAATACAGTTTCTAATGTAGTACTTTTGTTTTTTAACAAGCATCTTTAAATTATACATTAAGGGTGTTGATTTGTAAACACCTTATATTTTTTGAAAGATAAAAAATAGTAAGAGTGATTTTAGAAATTCATTCTTGGACATAAAACTGCCATTAAGTTTAAGGACTCTCTTCTCTTTCAATTCTTTCTTTTCCCTTTCTTTTTGACTTTAGAAATTGCATTCCCTTTTTTCTTATAAAAGTAAAATAGCTGTGCATTTTCTTTTACTCAAAATAACAAAATTATTCCACCCTTTTTTCTTTTTAAGTTACTGAGGCATTTCTTACAACTGATCAAAGAGAAGGCGAAGAAAAAGATGCTTATCTTGATTGATGCACTTTTAGATGAGGATGACGATGAAGAAAGTGATAGACCTCTTCGTGGAATCAAGGACTATTGGGAGAAAGTAAAGGATTACTTTAAAGACCTGAAGATTGACCTTCAGGAAAAATACATGAAATTCGGAGAATGGGTAAAGGAGCATTTTAATAAAGGAATGGAGGCCTCAAAGGACAGAATGGAGAATATCAAAGCTATAGCCAAGGAGGTAAACAATGGTTTTTTTTGTTTAAAGGTGAAGTTCTTTTGTCAAGGGAAAAAACACTGTTTGAAATCCTTAACTTGGAGCAAAACTTTAATATCAAACTATATTATTTCGCTGTTGGATATTGTTTGAACTTTGAAATGGTTGGATATTTTAAATATTAAACAAAAAGAGAATTTTTGACAAATTTTTACCACATGAAAATGATTTAAATCTATGAATAATTTTTAATATTTGTTATATTTTTAAGTGCGTAAAAATACATAAGAAAATAACGTTTAAGACAATAAATAATAAAATTGGAAATGCATTTAATTTGCACAGATTTTATGAATTTTCTTTGCATTAACATTTTGTGTCATTTTCGTAATTAGCATAGAATTTAAAAGTTGCTTGTTATGAACTAAATTTAAACTACTGTTATAAACTCACAGCAGTTCGAACTATTTTGCATTAGGAATTTAATAGCATTAATTCGTACGATGGAGCGTTCGAAAAATAGCCATAAATTAACCCCTTCTGGATCGTAATCACACCCATATATATATGATTATTTATCAATCACTACTCATTATGTATAAGAGTACTTGAAAATTAAATGGTTAAAAAATTAATTAATAATTAAAACTAATAGAAAATTCTGACAAAAAACCCTGCTGTGATTGTATTAAGCATGTGATCACAATGCTAGAATATATATATATATANACATGCTTAATACAATCACAGCAGGGTTTTTTGTCAGAATTTTCTATTAGTTTTAATTATTAATTAATTTTTTAACCATTTAATTTTCAAGTACTCTTATACATAATGAGTAGTGATTGATAAATAATCATTTATAATAATTAATACCTATTGTAGATAATATTTTTATAATATAATCCGTCAAACATTTTATGAAATAATCGTACAAAAAACTTCCAAACTATCAAATAAAATAAAAATTTAATTTTATGTTTCTTAACTTCTTACATTGCTATAAAATCAAAATATTATAATATTTTAAATTAATAATTTTTTTTGTTTAATGTAAAAAATGTTTCACGTAGTTTCATTTAATTGAAACTTATTTTCAAAAATGAATTTTGAAAGCCTATTTCGTTATAAGCATGTTAATAATTTTTTTTCAATGTACTTTTGCAATTCATTATTTTTTTTTGTTTCGTATTAATAAATAATAATAGTGTAAATTTTTTTATCTTTCAATTTAAATTATTTACATTATTATAGCTTTTTTAATTAGATATTTTTATTGTTACTTTTCCTGAGTAGAGAGAATGTTAATTTTATTATTAAAAGTAGTTGAATATTTTATACAATTTTTTAAATACTGAAAAGTTGTAGTAAATATTATATTTAATTTCATGAATTATTAATGAATAAAATTTTTAATTTTTTAATTGTAAGATTTAAAATTTTAACCAATCTACTACTTAAAAGTATGACAACGTATGATACAAAAGTATGATATATATATCATGTTTTAATGATTTCTACTTCTTAAAAATTTTAAACAAGCATCATGAATAGCAAAATACATTTATGGATTTTAATTCCATTTCGAAAAACTTAAAAGAGTATAAAAAATACATTAAATATAAAATTAAAGTTCACATAAATAAGCAAAAATGCAAATTAAATTGAAATGCAAGAAAATAATTAAATTGCTCTATTTTATTTTAGTTTGCAAAGCACGCCAAAGGAATTAGCAAAGAGGTTGCAAATGAAGCCGGAGAATTCTTCAAACAATACAAAGAAGAACTTGGCAATATTTGGGAAGAAATCAAAGAAAGAATTCAAGAAATAAAAAACAGAAAAGATTAAATAAGATATTAATTTTATTTAAATAAAGATATCATCTTTTAATAGAATTCATTCTTTTTTAATTGGAAACACATGGAAAATCTAATGTATTTACGAGTAATTTTAATGCAACTTTTTAATACATTTTCTTATTATCTCGCAGAAAAGTCTCTTTGAAATAAGATTTTATGGAATATTGGTTACGCATTTTATAGCGTAAATTCAATTCTTGCATTCAGTATTAAGATTAATTTTAATTTCAGGAGAATTTTTTTTCTTTTTGATGCAAATGAGATTTTAAATAACATTTCCTTTTTTAATTAGTCCATTAATTTATTACATTCATAAATTTATACAATTACATGAAAAATTAATTTAACTCGTTAGATCATAATTGCAAATTAAAACAAATTTTTTTTTACCAAATTTATTGCGAATAATTATTTATAATTCATATTTCAAAGTGCGTTTTGGATAGTGGTAATTTTAAGCCAATGAAAAAGACGTTGATTAAAATATAAACATCAATGCAAGTTAAATCATTAATAATTTTAAAGCATAACAGTTTTTCATCTCTAAAATTTTATTTCTAGGGCATTTTAAGAAATATTATTATAACATAAATAGAATAAAGTAGTAAAATAAATTATCTGTACATATAATGAAATAAAGAGTGTGTGTGAGCGTGTCTGTATGTGTGTGTATAGCTCTAATAAAAAAAGTTGTTTATTTCTCGTTCTGCAATACCTAATTATTTTTTATTCGTCATGCCAGATTATCCAAAAGATCAACGCGATCTCACTAGCATAAGCAGACTACATCACCTGATTAATATATTTAATCTTATCTGAAGTCACGTGTTTATTTTGTTTATAGTTATGCTTTTAAAACAGGTTTCTACAAAACTAAATAATTTAAAATCAACGGTAAATGAAATTAAAAAAAAAGTTTTTAACTAAAAAGCAATATGAAGGGAAAAATCGTACTAATTCGTTGAAGCGGAAGTAATAAAACGAGCCAATATTATTATTTCATTTTATAACCGTCGTTGAACAGCCGACCCAATTTCATGGGTTTACGACTACTTACGTTCAACTCCGTAGCCTTGTAATTTTGAACCAATCCAGAAGACAAGGAAACTCCTAGATCAGTACCCCCAGAGGTATTGATTTGTTGTGGGAACATGGAGGACTTTGAGACTCGACAGATTTAACGTGCATCAGTCACCATTTACTACACGGGGAGTCTTCGGCCGGCGAGGATCGAACCCACGACCTCTTGGATATGGGCCCAGCGCCCTACCGACCAGGCTATCCCGGCCCCTCCAATATTATTATTGACGTCAATGATAATTGATTTTGGTAGTAGTTACAATTTGAAGTAAATAGTTACAATGAGAAGCTTTATGAATTCAAATCGTGACGCTAAATTTATTTAACAATATATACGTAAGCCAAATTTTTATTGATTGTCTTCCAGAGATGCCAACAGCTCCGGACACGCCAAAATTATTAAAAAAGCGGTAAAGAGCTACAAAGTAAATTTTGAAAATATTTGACTATTTTTGCTTGCTTTTTAAATGGTATAGCATAACATACTACTAAAAAGTGGTGAATTATATAAGCTTACGAATTATTTAGAAATAGTGGTGGATGAAAATTTACTAAATTGAATTTATTGAACCAAGAATCACAATTGATAAACTACCACTTTAAAAAATATATTTGTTGTTCGGAGCAAGTTGGCATCTCTGGTCTTCTACTATAAGCGACGAAGGTGGCTAAATATATACTACTGTGACAATCTCGCGAAAAATCAATCTAATAAGGATGATGGAAGACGGTTTTAATTATTATGTTTCCGATAATAAACAAGAAGCTTTATGAATTCAACTCATGACGCTAAATTTATTTAACAATACTTGTGTAAGCCAAATTTTATTGATTGTCTTCCACTATAAGCGACGTAATAGATTAAGAATACTACTGCGACAATCTCGCGAAAAATCAATGTAATAAGGATAATGGAAGACGGTTTTAATTATTATGTTTCCGATAATAAACAAGAATCTTTATTAATTCAACTCGTGACACTGCATTAATTTAACTATACATATGTTAGTCAAATTTTATTGATTGTCTTCCACTATAAGCGACGTAATAGGTTAAGAATAGTACTGTGACAATCTCACGAAAAATCAATCCACTAAGGATGATGGAAGACGGTTTTAATTATTATATTTCCGGTAGTAAACAAGAAGCTTTATGAATTCAACTCATGACGCTAAATTTATTTAACAATACTTGTGTAAGCCAAGTTTTATTGATTGTCCTCCACTATAAGCGACGTAATAGGTTAAGAATACTACTGTGACAATCTCGCGAAAAATCAATCTAATAAGGATAATGGAAGACGGTTTTAATTATTATGTTTCCGATAATAAACAAGAAACTTTATGAATTCAACTCATGACGCTAAATTTATTTAACAATACTTGTGTAAGCCAAATTTTTTGATTGCCTTCCACTATAAGCGACGTAATAGGGTAAGAATAGTACTGTGACAATCTCGCGAAAAATCAATCTTATAAGGATAATGGAAGACGAATTTAATAATTATGCTTCCGATAATAAACAAGAATCTTTATGAATTCGACTCGTGACTCTAAATGTATTTAACTATACATAGGTTAGTCAAATTTTATTGATTGTCTTCCACTATAAGCGATGTAATAGGTTCAGAATACTACAGTGACAATCTCCCGAAAAATCAATCTAATAAGGATAATGGAAGGATGTTTTAATTATTATGTTTCCGATAATGAACAAGAAGCTCTATGAATTTAACTAGTGACACTGTATTTATTTAAATATACATATGTTAGCCAAATTTTATTGATTGTCTTCCACTATAAGCGACGTAATAGGTTAAGAATACTACTGTGACAATCTCGCGAAAAATCAATCTAATAAGGATAATGGAAGGATGTTTTAATTATTATGTTTCCGATAATGAACAAGAAGCTCTATGAATTTAACTAGTGACACTGTATTTATTTAAATATACATATGTTAGCCAAATTTTATTGATTGTCTTCCACTATAAGCGACGTAATAGGTTAAGAATACTACTGTGACAATCTCGCGAAAAATCAATCTAATAAGGATAATGGAAGGATGTTTTAATTATTATGTTTCCGATAATGAACAAGAAGCTCTATGAATTTAACTAGTGACACTGTATTTATTTAACTATACATATGTTAGCCAAATTTTATTGATTGTCTTCCACTATAAGCGACGTAATAGGTTAAGAATAGTACTGTGACAATCTCGCGAAAAATCAATCTAATAAGGATAATGGAAGACGGTTTTAATTATTATATTTCCGGTAGTAAACAAGAAGCTTTATGAATTCAACTCATGACGCTAAATTTATTTAACAATACTTGTGTAAGCCAAATTTTTTGATTGCCTTCCACTATAAGCGACGTAATAGGGTAAGAATAGTACTGTGACAATCTCGCGAAAAATCAATCTTATAAGGATAATGGAAGACGAATTTAATAATTATGCTTCCGATAATAAACAAGAATCTTTATGAATTCGACTCGTGACTCTAAATGTATTTAACTATACATAGGTTAGCCAAATTTTATTGATTGTCTTCCACTATAAGCGACGTAATAGGTTAAGAATACTACTGTGACAATCTCGCGAAAAATCAATCTAATAAGGATAATGGAAGACGGTTTTAATTATTATGTTTCCGATTATAAACAGGAATCTTTATGAATTCAACTCATGACGCTAAATTTATTTAAAAATACTTGTGTAAGCCAAATTTTTTGATTGCCTTCCACTATAAGCGACGTAATAGGTTAAGAATAGTACTGTGACAATCTCGCGAAAAATCAATCTAATAAGGATAATGGAAGGATGTTTTAATTATTATGTTTCCGATAATGAACAAGAAGCTCTATGAATTTAACTAGTGACACTGTATTTATTTAAATATACATATGTTAGCCAAATTTTATTGATTGTCTTCCACTATAAGCGACGTAATAGGTTAAGAATACTACTGTGACAATCTCGCGAAAAATCAATCTAATAAGGATAATGGAAGACGGTTTTAATTATTATGTTTCCGATTATAAACAGGAATCTTTATGAATTCAACTCATGACGCTAAATTTATTTAAAAATACTTGTGTAAGCCAAATTTTTTGATTGCCTTCCACTATAAGCGACGTAATAGGTTAAGAATAGTACTGTGACAATCTCGCGAAAAATCAATCTAATAAGGATAATGGAAGGATGTTTTAATTATTATGTTTCCGATAATGAACAAGAAGCTCTATGAATTTAACTAGTGACACTGTATTTATTTAAATATACATATGTTAGCCAAATTTTATTGATTGTCTTCCTCTATAAGTGACGTAATAGGTTAAGAATACTACTGTGACAATCTCTCGAAAAATCAATCAAATAAGGATGATGGAAGACGGTTTTAATTATTATGCGTCCGATAATAAAGATGAATCTTTATGAATTCAACTCGTGACACTGTATTTATTTAATTATACATGTGTAAGCCAAATTTTATAGATTGTCTTCTATTATAAGCGATGTAATAGGTTAAGAATACTACTGTGACAATCTCGTGAAAAAGCAATTTAATAATGATAATGGAAGACGGTTTTAATTATTATGTTTCCAATAATATGGCTTCCTGAATTCAACTAGTGATGTTGAATTTATTTAGCAATTCAAATGAAAGCCAAATGTTAATCATCTTCTGCGATAAACGTTGTAGTAGCTTAACACTCCCGTGATAATTTCGTGAAAAAGCAATCTAATAATGATAATGGAAGACGATTTTAATTATTTTATTTCCAATAATAAACGAGGAGCTTAATGAATTCTACGAGTGATAATGAAAATTAAAATAACAATGATAATAGAAGCCTAATTTCATTGTTCTGCTTCAAATAGAACTTACGACACTGAATTTATTACGTTGCTAATGCAAGCCGAATTATTAATATTCCGATTTAAATAATGAGATGGAAGAATGATATCAAAATTCAGCTATGCAAAAAAATATGTTTTGGCCGTTAACCATAAAAATATAGGATTGTAGAAATCAAATTTTTTCCTTTTGCCAAATCTTTGATGTTTTTCGGATAGCAAGTGGAAGCAATTGGACCCTTATCTTAAAGAATATTTGCAAAAGCTCCCAATGAAGTCGTGAATGCGGGATTTTAGAAGTTCAAAAAACAAAGGCTTTTAAGACAGACGATGAAGCAACGTTGATCAGCAGTTGATGAAATAATAGAATAGAAATACTTTCGACCTTCGTGCTAGCTTAAGAGGAAAATTTATAAGGAGGTAGAATATATTGTCATGAATTCTCACTCTCAAAATTATTTTTACAGATAAAATTGAACTAAAGGTGATGTGCATTCTTTTATTTTTTTACGCATATTTTTCTTCGTGCATAGTCATTAGGGTATGCTTATTTCTAATTTTATGTGCCTCTCTAACCTGTATTATTTCTAAGATAAGACAAGCAAACGAACAAATTTTGTTTGTTTTTGTTTTAAGCCAAAATCGCTCTTCAAATTTATAAATTTTGATTTCCATCTTGCTGTTTCCTTAGCTCCTTTTTCATTGCTTCGTTCTTAAAATAACAAACCGTTCTATTTTCTATAAGCACTATGTTCTCTTTTTTTCTCGAAATTTACATGAAAATATTTAATTTTTCCGCGAATTCTTAAATGATGAGTTTCTCTCTAATGGTTTGGAAGAAAGTTAAAAATTAGGTGGGAAAAATTCTATAAAAAGAAAGAAAAAGTAATAGCTAAAAAATTAAAACATAAAAAAACCTATTTTCCTTTGGTTTATCATAATTTGTCACATTAACTTAAAATTATCACCGTAATATCCTTAATTCAGAAGCTATCGGGGATTTCTCGCAGGAAAACAATCGGTAATATATTTTAAATTAAATTAATATATGGAATTTTCGATTTATATTATTGAGTGTTAAATCTGTTGGAAATTTAAAATTAAAAAAGTAATTTATTAACTTAGCATAAAAATTAAAAAAAAAAATTCTTTGATTTTTGTCTTGTGCCTTTCAATAAATTTGGCTGGTTTTGTTATCTAAATTACACAATATTTAAAATATTTTATAGACATGAAAGGTTTCGTATTCATGCTAGTGTTAGGCTTAGCTGCAGCATCGATAGAAGGTAAGCAATTTTTTTTTCTTCATAAACTTACATTGCATGTTATGGAATGCTTAACATTGTATGGAATGCAGGTTAAGTACGAAGCATAAGAACTTGTATATATTTTTCCTAGTCATTGTATGAAATGTATAGGCATTCTATGGAATGACAAACTCTCTTTAGGCAAACAATAAAATGTGAAAATTATTTTATATTTTGCTCAGTCATTGTTTAGAATATCTTCATGCACTGCGGCGGTAAAATTCTTGGGATAGAATATGCAAACATACATATGGCAGTAGTATCGAGTAAAAATGTATATATGAGTGGTGTACTGGTAGGATTTGTATTTGTGTTCATCTGGTTATTCATCTGGGAATGTAATCTTGACCACAAGATTAACAGACTCTCAATGTGAAAGGTTAGTTGCAGCTAGACGTATGGGACATTCCACTTCGAAAATTTAAAGGAATTTAGCGTTCCTAGATCTACAGTGTTGAGAGTGTGCCGAGAATATCTCATTTCAGATATAACCTTACACAAAAAACAATGCAGTGGCCTACCTATACAGTGGCACTTAATGATCGAGACCGCCGACGTGAGCGTAGAACCGTCAGTGTTAACAGACAAGTAAAATTGCGTGAAGTAGCTGCAAGCATCCATACGGCATATGAAATGGACGTGTCCATTGGGACAGTGTGGCGAAATTTGTCAGCAATGGGATATAGCAGCAGACTCGAGTGCCATTATATGACATCACATCCAGCTCCTCTCCCGGGTTTGTGACCATATTAGTTTGACGACAGGAAAAATGTAGCTTGGTCAGGTGAGTCCCGATTTCAGCTGTTCAGGGCGGATGGGAGAGTTCAAGTTTGTCAAAGACCCCACGAAGCCATGGACTTGCCAACAAGGTACTGTGCAATCTGGTTGTGGCTCTATAGTGGTGTGGGCTGATTTTTCAAGCTATGGACGGGGTTTTATGGTCCAATTATAACTGTCGTTGAACAGCCGATCCAATTTTCTGGGTATACGAGCACTAATATTCAACTTCGTAGCATTGTGGTTTTGAACCCAATCCAGAAGACAAGGGAACTCTTGGATCAAGTATTGGGCGAAATTCGCCTTCTTGGATGACTTTTTGATGGAACGAACCTGCAGTTGCGTTACATGGAGAAGAAGACCACGAGAATCTCCCACGGTTAGCCTGAGGGCAATGGAACTCCAACGCATGTACTGTCTACCACTGAGGATATTTCACGTCAGCACTGCGGTCGGTGCAAGCCGGTTCACCTCATTGGAAGGAGAACGCTCTATCGTCTGAGCCATTGCGACTCTTATGGTCCGATTGCATCGATCGTTAACTGGAAATGGTTATTTTCAGCTACTTAAGGGTCACTTGCAGGACTTCATCTACCTAAACAACGCTGGAATTTTTATAGATAACAATGCACCGTGTTACTGGGTCTTAACTTTTAACGACTAGTTTGAAGAGCATTCTGGACAATTCTAGTGAATGATAAGGCTGCGCAGATCGGTCGCCATGAATCAAATCGAATATTAATGGGATATAATTGAGAAGTCAGTTCGTTCACAAAATCCTGTACCCACATCGCTTTCGCAATTACGGACATCTATTGAGATTCCTAGAAATATTCCTACGAGAGACTTATAACTACTTGTCGAGTCCATGCCATGTCAAGTTATTGCTCTTCGTAGAGATAGAGGAGGTCCGACACTACATTAAGAGGTATCCCATAACCTATTTCCCCTCATTGTATTTCTTAATAAATATTTTACAGAATGTCTAGGCAATGCATAAAAGATTTAAAATTTTGTCGGTCAATTTTCTATTTTTTTATACAATGACTAGACATTCTATAAAATACAGGAGATTTCATACATTGACCTAAGCATACACAATTTATGAATGTTTTTTATAATGAAAAAAAAAAGAATAAGTATTTTTAAATGTATTTATCCAACTGAAGGCAAAGACATCTAACACACTCATTTAAAAACATTTTGTCTTCGGAAGAAGTTAAATAAATGTTGATTGTACTACTTAATGTCTTTTTGTATTCAGAGTACTTAAAAAAATAGAGAATCGGATGCACAACATAGGCTTATTAAACAGTATTCAAGGCAGTATTTCGGAGGTTCTGTGGTCATATGAAGTAGAGAGATTTTGTATTCTCACATAGAATCCTGCACGCTAACAAACATACGTTCTGGGCCTAGTTTCTTAGGACAAGCGCCTTCTCTGGGCGTCAGTGGGAAGTTGACGTACCGCTGACGTCAACAAAATACTGTTTTGTTAGCTCAGTGTGAGCAGTCGGTCCAACGCAGACATTATCTCGCATTGCGCATGCGTTAATAACGTAGACAAATATTTATTTTGAATTTGTATTGATTTTGTTACTGTCGACCAGTGCTTCAGAGATCAAATAACGACTTTGTCCAAGAAAAAACACATTATAGCTATGTTAAATGAAGAAGCTATGTTTAATGTTAAAATAAGAATCTTGGCTGATTTCAATGCTCTGTTGGATGCTGTCCGTCATTGCTTCTGTCGTTAACGTTGCGTTGCAATCCAACTGCAGTTGATTCGGACTTCCGTCGTCGTTCAAGCTGAGCGTTCGATGGCGTATGATGTCTAACTCACAAATTCACCAATCAGGGGTTAGCGCTCGATTCAAGCTGACGTTTTGTAACGCCGACCTGTCCTAAGAAACCAGGCCTTTGAGCAAGCTCTGCAAAAACTAAGGTTGTTTTATTATAACTGCACGAGGCGTAAATACACAAACATTAAAATTTAGATATTAATACGAATCTTCTTATTCTCTCTAATAAAAGTCGTATACAACTATGTTCCTTTAAATCTACAGAAATAAGAAAATGATGACATACGTTAAAAATCATATTAAAGACATGAAAACATACTTTTGTTGTACCAATGCTCAGCTTATGTTTGTTTTGTTCTTTCAGCTTATTAAAAAAATTCATACTCTCTTTTCATTCCTCTTTATAGAACATCCTAAATAAAACGTACTGATAAAATTTGAAACTTTGTAGATTCAGATAAAATCACTCAGATAAACATCCGTAAATTCTTAGAAGTGCTAAGAAAGGTTCAAGTACCCGAAGAAGAGAATGAACAATTCTTTACTGACCTGTAAGTTAAAAATATTTACTCTTTATGAGGCTACATGGGTTTAAAAAAATTTTTTTTTAATGCAGTTGCTTTATTTAAGGTTTATATAACCTTACAAAACAAACTTTACAAGCAATAACGAACTTTGGGCATGTAAAAAATAAGCCAATAATTGAGGAAGACATGCAATTTTCATCGAAAACTTTTCATAATTCATCCGTAGAACACTGGGTTTTGATCTATTAGAAAAAAAATTACATGATGCTTAATCTTATATCCGAAACCTTCCTCGCATTTATGCATGTACCAGTTCTGTTTCGATTTTAAAATATAGAGATCAGAGCAGGACATCGATTTAGTAATCGATGACAACTGTAATGGAGTACGGATAGTTTCTCGTATACTGCAATCAATTACTTGTATATATATATATATNTATATATATATATATATATATATATATATATATATATATATATATATATATATATATATATATATATATATATATATATATATATATATATATATATATATATATATATATATATATATATATATATATATATATATATATATATATATATATATATATATATATATATATATATATATATATATATATATATATATATATATATATATATATATATATATATATATATATATATATATATATATATATATATATATATATATATATATATATATATATATATATATATATATATATATATATATATATATATATATATATATATATATATATATATATATATATATATATATATATATATATATATATATATATATATATATATATATATATATATATATATATATATATATATATATATATATATATATATATATATATATATATATATATATATATATATATATATATATATATATATATATATATATATATATATATATATATATATATATATATATATATATATATATATATATATATATATATATATATATATATATATATATATATATATATATATATATATATATATATATATATATATATATATATATATATATATATATATATATATATATATATATATATATATATATATATATATATATATATATATATATATATATATATATATATATATATATATATATATATATATATATATATATATATATATATATATATATATATATATATATATATATATATATATATATATATATATATATATATATATATATATATATATATATATATATATATATATATATATATATATATATATATATATATATATATATATATATATATATATATATATATATATATATATATATATATATATATATATATATATATATATATATATATATATATATTTATATATATATATATATATGTAATACAGAAATTAAATACTTTTGTATTAATAAAAGAATTAAAACTCTTTCGTTTTCATAAAATGTCTTTGTTAAAGAATAAGCGTAGAGAGATTCTATTTTGGGAATTCAAGGCTGAAAACATACCATTGAAATATAATTAGATTTATATTTCAAAGGAAGAGTTATTTTTAGAATTCTTCCCTCTTTCACTTCCATATTAGGAAGCAGTAAATGATTTTCCTTAATGCGTAAGGTTACATGGAATGCACGAAGTGTGCCTTTTTACCTCAAATCTGTGTTGGTATAAAACGCAGGAACACTAGTTTTGCGTGTCCTTTTCATTTGTCACACTCTTCTTTTGACCTTCATCTATTTTTCGTTGAAGAGAGACACAAAATATATAATTTTTCTTTTTTTTTTCTTCGCATCGCGCACATTCACTTTTGTTTTCACTTTTTTAGCAAACAATTCTTGTAAGAGACTAATTCATATTTGAACCAAAGTGAAATTTCTTTTTAAGCACTAATGAACATCAGAACTCGATGGATGGGACACTGTAGGGTCATCGGATGGGATACACATTACTGGTTTCATGGGACAATCTCCAGCCAACATCTCTTCTGAAAACGGCGAGGGAAAATCGTCCTTCTTTCCTTCTACATCAGCATTTCAGGCGCGGCGAGGTACAAGTAGTACGGGTGGAAAATCGCCCTTCCTTCCTTCAACGTTTTTTCACTACAGCTATTTTTTCTCCCGGTAGATGATGGAATGGGGAAAATTTCAACTTAGCAGTCAGCCAGACTACGTTACGATTAGTTTCTGCGAGATAAAAATGGGTAAACTTCCTCCGCAATTAACTATCCTGGCGTCTTGTAATAACAGGGCTACATCCCTGTTATCAGTGCCGTATTTAGCTTGAAATAATGCAGTCGTAAGCCATCAAACCTAATCCAGAATACAAGAGAACTCCTAGATCATTACCCCCTGGGGTATTGATCTGTTATGGGAACTTGGAGGACATTGTGACCCCGGCAGATTTAAAGTGCAGCAGTCATCATTTAATACACGGGGATCCTTCGGCCGAAATTGACTCTGAATCATTAAGATCAGGGGATTAAAAACAACTTGGAAAATTTAAAACTTTGTCGCCTATCAAAATTTCAACATTTCGCCGGCATAAACTTATGTAAAATTAAAAGGAGAAAAATAATAAAACAGAGAAAACCCTACTAACATCGCTTTTCAGATAGATCGGAAAACAAAAAACAATTTTACGTTTTTTCTGTCTAAAAATGGTAAACATGGTGTGCATTATTTTCATACTAAACTGTCATCACTACCGAAGTGTTTCCCTTCACATCTTTTGCAGACTTTTTTTCTTTTTATCTTTCACAAAAAGTAAAATTATTTCCCCTTTTCGGTATGTTCAAAAACTGCAGTTTCCTAAAATTTATTTTTTTCATTCGAAATTTTTGTATTTTATCCATTGCTTAAAATCACAAGTTAATTTATTCCAGCAAAGTTTCAGTTTAGTTAAGAAATTTGGCATCACTGTTTACCGGGAAAAACTGTTAGAGAAATGCCATCGAGATAACACCCTTAGCAATGACAGCCTCTGGGTGAAAAATTAACAAGCGCCTGTGTAAATATTTCAATTGGAATTATATGATACGTCACAGAGAACAGCCATGTTTTATAATCAGTGTCAGCTGTTGACGATCTTTCTAGCTGCTCTTAAAATTTGAGCATAATATAGAACCCAAACATTTCAATCTACCTTCTTTTTTTTGAAATTGATTTTTTAAGTTGTCGGTATTTTTTTTTGACTTTTGGAAACATTTATAAGAAACACTAGTAATGAATCAAATGCGCAGAGTTTATTATTTTAACTAGAAAATGACTTAATGACTATTATGATAGTGCCATATTTATGTTTGTAATACCTTTTATATATTCTTGTCATAATGAAGTAATTATTTATAGGATGATCAAGGTGGCACAAACAGAAAACGGGAAAAAAATGAAAAACACTATCAACGACATACTGGATCAGTTGACATCGGGCGAATCTGAAAGAAAAGTGAAACAACGGGAATTTTTAGATAAGGTAAAATTATTCCAAATTCTGTATTGTTATCGATATTCAATATTTTATTAGATATCTTGTTTAGTTATTATGGAAGAGTCTCTAAAGAAAGAAGGGTAGTTTTTGGTTGAGCTGCCATAAACCAGGACGCATCAAGATTTTTGAGTTCGAGTTTTTTGATTCAGTGTTAATTCACCGAATAATTTCTGCATTTCAGTGTCAAGCCATTTAATAAATTCAATTTACTGCCGAGACAAAAATTGAACTAATGTTCAAGGCTTTACATTAAATACATCATTCTGTTTGCAATACTGATTACAATACCGATGCGATCTTTGTTATCTATACAGTATGTGAGTTAGAATATTAATAGGAGCAACGATTTATTTACAATACACAACGCGAAAGGTTCGAAGCTTCTTAACTGTTTAATTTTTGAATGTTTGTTTGCCTCATAATAGGCCTTATAAGTATAGTGCGGCTTTGAGGAGAACTCCCCCAGACAGAAAGTCTGGGGCTGCCTGTTGCTATGGTAACAAGTGAGAGCGCATTTCTAATGGGTGTGAAATGAAGGAAAGAAGGCGTCGATTGGTTTACTCACGACAACCTATGCTAATATTAAGACAAAACTATATTCACCCCACATCCGTATTCGAAGTGACCTTTCCTCGTAACCATGGTACCCGCCATGACACGAGATGGGGGTCTGGAGGAGTTCGCACTATAAGGTAGTCTCCGTAACATGGAAACAGATACTGCCGGTTCTATAACAAAACCTTTGCTTTGTGTATTTAGGAAGAAGGCAAAACTTGTTCGCACGTTTCAGAACCGGTTCTTATTTTTATTCAGATCAAAGAAGAGGCTTTTATGAGGTACATAAGTAGTACATGGGGGGGGCTAGAGGACACTTTTGCC